>NC_081409.1:432758974-433068998 GCF_030272615.1 Cryptomeria japonica | reverse complement strand
GGTATTAAGATTGTTCATAATTGGGGAGATATGTATTTGTACCATGTTTCTACCATTTTCAGAGTGTATGGTTTCAGAGGTACTCCCTATCTATTTCCCTATCAGGTCCCATTGAGGATAGGGTTTGCAGAAGTCTTGAGGCAAATTGGAGGTGTACAAGAGGCAAAGCTATCAAATAAGGGTAAAGGGGCCATTTTCCCAACCATTACTGTGGCCCATCATTTTGTGATCACTAAAGGTGGCTGTAAATATTTTGAAGAATTCTTTAAGCCATATAGGTTGTCAACTACAGTTTCAAGATGTGCAGACCCTGAGGACTTTTTCAACGGCATGTTTAGAAAGAGGGCAATGTGTAAAGGTAGGCCTCATCAATTTCAGTTCCCTGAAGATCTAATTAGAAATGAATTCAGTTTGGATGAGCAAGAACAGAGGAAAGAGAAGTGGGTTGCATATAAGAGGGCTCTTGATTTCATTTATCAATTTGATAGCAGTTATGACCCTCTCTCTAGTTTCAATCCCTTTGAGGAGAAAATCAAATTCTTGGTTCTTTATTTTGAAGACCTCATGCAAACTTTGAAAGAAAAAAGGGAGGCTATAATGCAAAATGATCCTGACAAGGTTAAATTAGTTTTAGCTAATCCTGCCTTTGCTAAGGCTATCCCACCTGGTGATTATGTGATGCATAGAAAATCAAAGTACAGTGTGATGATGCCAGTGACAGGTGAGCCTTCCACTTCAAGAGGGAAAAGAGAAATTGAGGATGTCATTGACATTCAAGACTCCCCTAAAAGGCAAAGGGTAGGAAAGGAAGTGCAGACCAATGAGCCTTTGTATTCTCCATCTTAGTCCCCTATCCACATAAGAGATTGCCTACACATATGAGGAGACCCAAGAGGGGATGCCAGAAGAGCCACATAGTGCTGAAATGAACTTGATTGATGGTGAGTTAAAGGGCAGAGAATTAGACCTTACTGTTAAGCAAGCCAGTGAGGACTTCCTGGCTGAGAGTAATTTTGTTACAATAGGGGCTTTCATGCAATTTGTGTGGAAGCAAAATATGGAACAATTCAAAGCCAGATGTGAGCAAAGGAAGAGTGAACAACCTCACAGAGATGTAACTCAAGTGGAAGAAGAGGTGAAGCAAGAAATGATTGAAGAGTTGAAGACTATTACTCTTGAGAAGGGAAGAGACATGGTGTCTAAGGCTGGTGTTTTACTTCTCCCTAAATGGGATATAGTTGATGCTCTAGTTCTTGAAGCAGTAAGGAAGGAAACCAAACCCATGGAAGGAGTGACCTTCAGCAAGGATAATGTTTCTCTAGTCATGTGGTCGCTAAAGAAAGATGAGAATAAAAGGAGGAAAGGAGTATCTTAGGAGGCATGATTGTAAAAAGAGTCCAAGATACAGGAGTGGTGGAAGCTACAAGCACAGTCTTGGAAACGGCAAAGTTCAATCTAGTAGTAGTAGAAAAAGAGGCAAAAGAAAAGGCCAATCTCCAATTAAAATTGGAAAGAGTCTTTAAGGCTTACAATGAGGCCAAAGAAGGAATAGGCAACAGAGACAATATTATTGCTAGAATTCAGAGTCAGTTGGCAGGTCAGCACCATCTAGGTGAATCCTCTACTCTCATGATAGCCTCCTCTCCAGCAAGACCTCCACCCACCAGTCCCATTATATAATATCCTCCTTCTCCTATGCCTTCTGGTTTCCAGTCAACTGAAACTGTCCAACATGAGTTGGAAAAGTTGAAACAAGCTCAAACCTTGTTTGCAAGCAAGTATGAAGAAAAGGTAAAAGCCACAATTTTGAAGTTTGTTGATTCGGTCAAGGCCTCTATTGTACACATTTCTATGAAAAGGATCCTAAATGTTCTAATTGAATTAAGAAAGGATGAAACCACTTTGGAGCCAATTCTTAATAAGTGGATGCCTAGAGGTAAGGAGTTAGAGCTGATGTGCTCATCCCATTGAAATGCAGATGCAAATGACAATCTTAGGTCCACTAGTGAGTTTATAAAAGAAATGAATATATTCTCAGAGGAAAGGGCAGGTGTAAAAAGAAAAGCCCAATTCTATAGAAAAGAATATTTAGATCACAAATATGATTTGTTTCCAGGGGGTTTTGTTGGTCCCATTTAGTTGAAAGAGGAGAAGGCATGGCTAGAAGAGATGGACCACAAATTGTCCCAAAGGGTTAATGAAATCATTAACACTGATGACACATCCTTATTTGTCCAAACAATTGAAGAGATTGAAAAGGTGAAATCACATTATTGTTTCATAGAAACGGAAATTGGGCAGTTAAGGGTCACTTGGAAAAGGCTAGAAGGGATGAAATAGAAGATTATTAGCTTTACTTGCCCAAGTGATGACATGTTCCAGGAGTGGAAGGACAAATATATCAGACAACAAGAAGATACTCTAGAGCAGGTAGAAAAGGTTGCAGCGAAACAACAAATGGAAGAGGTCGTTGATATTGAAAAAGACTTGTAACTGTTTCTTGGAGAGTATCGCGGTTTGTAACAAACCTTTCTAGGAATTTTTGAAGCTTGCATGCATCCATAATGTTATAAATGGATACCAGGACTAGTGTAAAATCATCACAAAAATTTTGTAAGGAACCTCTAGAAAAATATATTTAAGACTTTTTCTGGTTTTAAAGAGATTGCTCCGAGTTATGTAATATCTTTTCAGGAATGAAAATGAATATACAGATCAAAGTTTCAGGCCTAAAATTCCTTTTTCTTCTGGTATGCATTCTTTAGTTCATTGGTTTCATTTGGATAATCTAGGGTTGTTCGAATGAACATGGATTGTAAGGCAATCTTGTAGATGTTATTTCAAACTTTTCTCTTCAGGAGAGAGACTAAATGTGCATGAAATACTTATGTCAGTAAGTCTATTGTTTGTTGCTATGAATCTGATGAATTGTTTTAGTTGAATGGGAGACGATCTATATATATGTTAGGCATGTATGGGATTCATCAAAGCCAAAATGATGAGATGTATATGAGTGTTCCATTTTGAGAATTATTGTTTGATTTAGGTGACTTTGTAGCCCAGATAAGGCAGTGGTATTAGATTGAAGGATTTCTTTCTATTTTTCTTGAAGATCAATACTTAAATGAATAGAAGTTTTTCTTTTAGTGTTTCAGTTTCATTGAAGTGATGAAGTCCATAGGTTTTTTAGCACTAGTTTACTGTGGATCTCAATTTTAAAGTGTGAAAGTATTCACAAAAGGTATACCCACCTGAACTTTGGACAAGTTCAAAGTGTAGAAGGTCTCCAAACCTTGTTATATGTTACTCTTGAGTTCCATTTCCCTGATCTTTCATATGCAGATAGAGTTGATTTATTTCTTACAGGAAGGATAGAAGGGAAATCAAAATTTGAGACTAACACTATCATCAGCATATAATGAGTTGGCATGGTGGTTTCAGCATCTTCCCCAAAGATTTGACATAGTGACCAATACATTCCTTTATCTTTTAGAGTGAACAAATTTAGGGAGAAAGGCTCCATGGTACTAGGGCCTACAACAGTTAACCCTCCTATTTTAACAAAAAACTCTTTCAAAGGTCCACTACTGAGGTGATCCCTTTGTACATTGTAAACCTATGCCAGGGTATCAAAATTTGTGGGTTCTAAATAATTAGACACCTCACTGAGCTTAAACAGCTTTCTAAACTCATCATCATTGATCTCAATCAGGGCTCCTCCCTTCACATTCGTGATATATTTGGCAACTAGGTCATAATTGTGTGCAATCTGGGTTAACAAATCAACATCCATGAAAACCCCAAGGACTATGAGCTTTCCTACATCCAATTCCCATATACTATTCATTGGGGCAAGGGCATGTCTCTGACCGAATCCTACTTTGAAAAGACCTAGACTTGATATCCCTATCTGTGGATCTCTTAACCAGTTTCTCTTGTCATACAAACTGTCTCGAATCCTTAGATGGGGGCTTTAGGTACCAATTCTTTAATTTTGGCTGCAACATTCATGGACATAGTCAATTGTTCCAGGAAATCATCACATATGTTTCTATCCTGATAATTTCCCTTACCTGTGAAATCCCTTCTTGGTGCCATCCCAGTAATACAATTATATCAATTAAGACTCAAACAAAACTCTGATGAGGAAAGCACACAGTAATACCAATTTTTAAACTGTAACTAGCAAGGAAGACACAAAAACTTGTTACTCGCCTAAAGAAAATCGCTCTGCACTAGCTCCTCTGCAACAAACTCGTCGAAATGGTGTCAATATTCAATTTGATGTGGACCTTAATATGACAACTTGGCATTGAATTCAGACATTAACCTGCATGCTTCGGCCATCAACTCAGAATTGAATTCATAATTGAATTCAAAAATGGGCTCCAACGGATCACAAGCTTTTCTGAGTATTTCGCTGTTTCATTGTTTCGCCATTTCACGGAGCTTAAAACCCTCACACCTTTCCTTCGCAAAGCAAGGACGCTCATCAGATCATGGAAACTTGCACTGCCTTTACTTCCCCCTATCATTCTATATTAGTAACGAGCCCCACCCTCCCTTCGCTACTTCATGAAAGGTAAACCTTGCATTCTTTAATCACGCAAAACAGCGCTAGCCATCCGATCAGTTACCACCCGCTCGATCTTTACTACTTATGGTGACCGCCAGTCTACTTCACTAACTGTGCACAATCATCACTGCTAGCAGTTTTCACTGCTTCACAAAGGCTAACTACCCTGCATCTTTAGGCTACGAAAAAGTGCCCATCATTGGGTCAATCTCAAGATGTACAACCTTTAAAGTGGGCCCTCAGCACGGAAACTACCTGCTTTTCTCTATCACTGGTAAATGAATCTTACGTGTCAGTCAACTATTCACCCAAGAACTCCATCAGGCTCTAATTTAGGACTGCCACGTGTTCTATTTCACCATGGGTTTCAACACCATCACTCGTTAAATCAAAGCAGGCCCTCGACAATTCTTTGGAGCCATGTGTATTTGACAGGCCATCTTTTACCTCAGCCAAGCGATCCACCTGTCTTGCCACGTCATCCGCCATGTGATTGCCATGTCATTTCGCTACTTCGTGAATAGTAAACTTCATTTGATTTGAGGCTGTGAATCAAGGTGGGTCATCCAATCAACTACAAGTTGATCAGTCTTTAAAACCATGACTTGCCTATCCTTCAGGTCCACCAACCTTTCGCTATTTCACAGATTTTAAACCTCAAGCAGCTTTTCCTCGTGAACTAACGTGAACCATTGGATCCTATCTAAGATGATCATTTGTTAACCCCTTCATGACCACCTTACCCGGGCCCTCCACCTTTTTTCTACTTCATGAATGGTAAACCTCAGACCATTTCTAGCTGTGAATCCACGCACACGGTTGGATCAACTCCAAGTTGATTGGCCATTAACCAAAGAACCACTTACCTTTGGGACCCACCCATTGTTTCGCTATTTCACAAAATTTAAAACATATGTATCTTAGCCAAGCAAATCAACGTGGGCCGTTGGATCTAAAATGAGATGCATTTTCTTTACCTTACAAACCATCCTTCTGTCGGGCCCATTTACCTTTTCACTACTTCATAAAAGGTAAACCATGGGCATTTTCTCCCAGCGAAAAAACGTGCATTGCAGGATCAACTTTGACTTGCATGATTGTTACAAAGCCTGACAAAGATTAAAAACAAGACATAGGTAAAGGTGTAAAAATAAAAATACATTTAAAACCAACCTAGGGAGAACCTAAAGGGGGAACACCTTCATGATGGACCGACCCTTCCACTTAAGTGGAAAAGTAATATAAAAATAGAACGTGGGAAATTCAAAATGGGAAAAAGGGAAAAGGCAACATCTTAAACCTTCGGACCTAAAACTCAGAGGCAAAATGAAGGGTTTAAGAATACCATTTCACACCTTAAAGAGCCAGAGAAAAAAATTATCCAAAAATTAAAACAGTGATAACAGTTTCTAAATTGGAAAATACCCATTCTTTCAAAATCGGGTTTTAAGAACCAGATTACATGTTGAAAGTTCTTCCCATTTTCTTGAAGACGATCTTCCCAAAATCTTTTCATTTTCACTCATATTCATTTTCATCATCCGTACATACCATATCATCCACTCATTTCACACCTTCATTCATTTTCCCCATTTAAAGTCTACCTGCAGTCAGCCATCTAGAACCCGAAATTGGTCCAAAATGCACTCAACAAACACTTGAAAGTGAGTTTTAAAGATCCAATTACAAGTACAAACTTGTGTTTACCCATTACACATATGAAGTTGCATGTTTTTTCCCCACAATTGCAAGTTAATGCTCTTGTTTTTCCCACACATGTAATGCAACTTCCAAAACCCAAAATTCACTTGTGAGCTCATTTTTGCATCAATTTATCCCTTCCCTTGTCAGTTCGGTTTGCACACACGATCTACCAAATCAATGGATTAAGGCATGGGCCTTATTTTGCAAGAAGATTTCAAGAATGAAGGATGATACAAAGAAGAGATACAACAACAATTCATGGTTAAGAGCATAGAATGCTTTCAAGACAAAGATGGTCATGACATGAAAAGAGGAAGGCAACCCTTTCCCTCCTGAAAATATAGTACTACCCCAAGCAAGAAGACAAGGATGCAAGTTCCTATTCTGGTTCAAGATGTCTTTACCAATCCAGTGTTGGCAAATGCACACTCCAATGAGAAATTTTAGGCGATTGAAGGTATTGTCATTGATGGCAACCTTACAATCCTATGGCACTGGCAGACACCAGCACAGGCACAGACACTGGCACCGGCAGTGACAAAGATGTTTATAGACACCATGGATGACAGGATATTGTTTATTGTATTTTGTATTTAATTGTAAAATCTTTTTGTAAGCTGACAAGGTGAATTGTATTAGGACTCATATAAGTATCAGATCTTGTAAATCATTTGCAAAAAGAGAGGAATACATGGAAGGAATGTAATAGGCAAATGCGAATATTAAGGAAGACCTTGGAATAGGGTTTTGGAAGTTGTTGAGCTTAAACTGATACCAAACCTGGCATAGCAGATGCTGAACTAAAGCAGTACATGACATTGGATTTACATAATCCACTTTTGTAAGTCAATGAGACTTCCTTTTTGTACTTAAGCAGTGAGGTTTAGGCAATTGGCCTTCCTACATGTGCAAGCCCCTGTTGTATCAGTAATATTCACTTATTGGCCAGTGAGCAAATATTGTGGGTCACAAATCCCACCGAGGTTTTTCCCACACCGGGTTTCCTCATTAAAAATATTCTGTTATGGTGTGCTTTCTATGTTGTGTTTACTAATCTTATTTACTGCATTATTTATGGTTTACTGGTACACTGTTTTGGCATGCAATTCATTTAATAAGTTTAGAAAATCCATAAACTGGTTAGATACTGATTCACCCCCCCCCCCTCTCAGTATCTTTGGGAATCCTAACAATTGGTATTAGAGCTTCATCCTCTATTTTCAAAATCCTAACAGCTTGAGGAAGATTCTGACACTGGTACAAATGGAAAACTTGAGAAAGCAATTGGAAACAACTCTTGCAGATTATGATGCAGAAAAATTGAAGAATATGAAACTTGAAGATGATCTGAAGGCTGCACAGGAAATCATTCAAGGACTTTAGGAAATTCTCACTATTGCTAGGAACAAAAGAAGAGAACTTCATGAGAAGATACAGAGTGATGATGATGAAAAAGAAACTATTAATAATCTTGTAAGCAAGATGAAGCAGGATAACATGGCCTTGAGGAATGAGATGCAAGATATAACTATGATGTTTTGTAAAGACATTGAAGACTGAAAGAAGAATGAAGATGACTTGGCTAGGAGAATCAATGATTCTGCAAATGAAAATCTAAGATTTGGTCATGAAAATGATATATTGAAGACAGAGATAATTCACTTCGAGCATGATAAAACTGAACTCATGAGATAGAAAGATTTCTTAGAAAATGAGTTAGCTACTGCAAATCAACACAAGGATAAATTCAAGAAAAGTTCAGAGAAACTTGATGACATGTTGAAAAATCCAAAACCTAATGGAGATACTAATGGCCTTGGCTTTGAAGTTGGTGAAAGCTCTGGTACTGCAAACAATCATGATCACAGTAAACCGGTAAGACAACCTAATGCCTACAAATTTAATGGAAAATCCTTTAACTGTAACAAGTATGGTCATAGAGAAAATTAGTGTAGATATAGAAACTATCAAAACACCAATGCACCCACCGGTCAATGTTCTAAATGCAATAAAGTTGGCCATAATTAATAAAACTGCAAAATGAATGTAAGATGTTATGTTTGTGGACGATTTAGACACCTATCTAATCAATGCAGAACACATACCGGCATAGGATATGGAAAAGCTATTCAGAAAAATAATGTGACTAGTTATACTTGTAACAAGATTAGACATATTGCAAAATTTTGTAGAAGTAAGGCATCACCGGCAAATAACAAAGGACCCAGTTTGAAAGGTAAAGAAAAGGCTGAAGAAGTAAAGCGATAATTTTCAAAATAATGGATCAGAAAGTCAGATATGAATGTTAATGAAGCTATTCATTCACCAATAGAACTTAGTATCACTCCATCAGTAGGAGACTCTTCATCTAACTAAAAAGAAACCTTTTGGTGGTATGGCAACGAATTGAAAAACATGCTAATTTACCCTCGGTTGATGGTGAGAAGTTGAAATACTTCTTTACCGACAGATGTGTTAAGTTTCACTTAGCCAGAAAGCATTTAATGTGGTAGTTGAAGGAAATTACATTATAAAGAAAGTATTTTTGGCTCTTTTTCATTCACCGAGCATTCAAATTTCTTGAGTGCACGAAAATTCTGAGTGAAGGAATCCATAGTGAGAAGTGAAGGAAATCATTCAAGCACTCATACCTAAAGGTAGAATAAGGTATTTATAACAATGACTTCCTCCTCTGCACCTGAATTCATTGCAAACCCTACTATAATTGAAGTTGTTAAGTGCCCTAGACCCATACTTAATATTATTCCTAAAATTGCGAAGAAAGATGATACCCTAGGAGCATTCTCAAAAAGACCTAAAGGAGTTTAATATGCTGAGGATCCTAGAATCTACAAACATTTTCATATAGAAGAATTAGGAGATGATGAAATTAAAAACATGTACAAGACTGTTATATGTGATGTAAATGGAAATGTTAAACTGGAACATAAGATAGTTGAAACCCTAGGTTTTGTGGACATTCTTAGTATCCCTGATTTTCCAAAGGATGTTATAAGGATTGTGTTAAGAAGAATTCATGGGGAGTTCTTTTGGTTGGATTCCATTCACAAGATAACCAAAGAAGCAGTTAGGGCAGTGACAGGCTTACCTTCCACCAGTAGCAGGCCTGACAAGACTAAAAAGGTTCCAAATGACACTGTAATGACCCTAACCAACGCAACCTTTGACAAGAGATCATTGAGAGTAAATGATGTAAAGGATATCAATGTAAGGTTCATCAGCATGATTCTTGGATACAAAGTTACATATGCCAACAGATTAAACTCTATTTCTAGCTTATGTATCAAGAGTTCCTATGACATGGTAAACAACAATGCAAAGATTGACATATGTGAATGGTTGAAGGATGAACTGATAGACAATCTGAAGAAGATCAAAGGGGACAAGAAAGGGACTTTCAGATTTGGCAACTCACTTGTGTGTTTGATGTTGTATATTACCAAGAAAGTACTCAGTATTGGTAGAAAGGATTTTGGTTTTGACATACCGGTAGGAAAACAACTACTAGACATTCTAAACAACATGGGAGATGACAGGGAAAAGAACATAAATGAACATTTTCCAGGCATTAAAGGCTAGAATGAAAACTAGGATAAGGCTATCTCAAGCTATTGTTAACAAATATCAAAAGGAGATATGCTTTGTAATAAAGAAGGATGAAATTTGGATGGAGGCAGTAGTCCCAAGGACTATTTGGATTATGGAAATGGGATATGAGGAAGATGAGAACATAATTGAAACTTATGCAAAAGCCCTCCTAGAAGCTTCTAAAGAACCAACAGAAAAAGTATTTGGAAATAGGGAAACAATTGAAAGTAGTATTCAATCTCAGAAAAGAATAAAGAAAACTGATGAGATAGTTAGAAAAGGAACAAGGTAGGCAAAAGCAATCAAGGAAGATGTATTCAATAAAACCGGTATTAAGGAGAGTGACTTGGAAGGACTACAACTGAAAACACTGGTTGGTACCTCCTCTGATAGTGAAATACTAGCTAAGTTTAGAAGGGTAGTAAGGAAAAGAAAACCCTCACCGGTACCCTCTCCTACACCAAAGAGAACAAGACAGAAACAACAGGCAGTTAGGCCTCCAACAAAGAAGTTGACACCAAAGAAAAGGAAACAAATACAATTTGTTCCTCCACTTGACAACCTTTTGAATGAGATAATGGAAAATGGTAACTTATCAAACATTAGCAAGTCGTATGACACTTTTAATAGTGATGAAAAGGAAAGCATTGAAAATAGTGTTATCCTAATCTTGGATATCTATAAGAAATTTTTGATTGAGGTTGTAGATGATTTACCCAATGAGTTGTATAGAAGGTTAGAAGCAAGAAGGGTAGCAATTGTTGAAATGGATAAAAAGATCAAGATAGAAAGCTACTTCTAGTTCACCAAGTGAACTCAACACAAGAGATAGATGAATTAATAAGTGAGGCTAACCGGACAGTATTTTCAATTGGTCACCGACATGTAGCACTAATGGCTGGCAGAATTAATGAGATATCAGAAAAAACTGCAGACAAGTGGGATATATTCTTTGTTGAGAAAGAGAAACAAGAAGAGCTTATGAGACCAATGAATTTTAAAGTCTACCAAAAGGATAAGGATAAGGGGAAAGGTAAAGTAGGTGGTCCTCAAAGTATAAAGATTAAAAATAACTTACCCCTACCTATTTCTGATACTCCACCAGCACAAAATGTTGATACACCACTGGCAACAGAGAGTATGGAAACACCACATGAGGATAGAAATCCTGACTCAAAGGTGTTGTACACAATTAATATTGACAGACAGGGAGTTAACATTTAGAAGACACTGGTAGAAGACACTACAGTTGAGACAAATATTGAGAATACAGTTGGAAACATTGAAATTGGGACTGAACAACAAACTGAACAGGCAACTGATTTTCTGGATACAGGAAAGGTAGATACCATTATTATACATACTGATGTATCTACTGAGTCACTGGCAGTGGATAATACTGAGATGCAAATAGAAGAACCAACAGTGTATACCACTATAAAATCATCAGAGGCACCATCAAAGAAACCATCAGTAGAGAGCATAGAGAAACAAGCAGGGACACATACAGAGAAATAGGTAGAGCAACAGGTTCATTCATAGGTACATACAGAGATAGTGCCACCGGCTACAACTAAAAAATCTAAACCTTTGGTAGTTGAAATGTAGACACAAACTGACCCTCCATAGAAATAGGAAAGCAAAGCTATTACTACCACTGGCGGATTACAAATTATGAAGGTAGTTGGACAGTCATCCGAAACCACCATGACTGAATTTAGACCAACTAATGTGACAAAGGTATTATTAGATTCAATCAAGAAAATAACAGATTGTAATGCACTAGCATATAAGGCTATTGATGACACCATACCAATTTTGAAGATGATTGCACCCAAGTGTAACATAGAGAATAAAGATTCTTTAGGCCAATTAGACACATTGTCTAAATACATAACCGGCAATCTTCTAACAATTGATCAAATCAATGAGGAGAATTTCAGAGAGAAAATGAATAAAGAGAAGGAAAAATTCTTTGAGGAGACAGTAAAGAAGAGTAAGGAACATATAGACACATTATTACTGGCACTAGGAAAGACAATTTTGGACTTCGAGAAATTGTACAAAGACACATGTAAAACAAACATTTTGACAGAAGATATAGATAAAGAGATCGGCAGAGCTCAAAAGGAAATCAATGATATTGCTAACAATTTAATAGGTTCATCAGATTCAATATCAGTAGTAGAACAAGAAATTACCGGCTTTGAAGAGAAAATTGAAAAATTTGAAAAGGACAAGGAGAGATTAAGGTTTAAGGCAAAGGAACTGAAGTGCAAACTAGGTCCTAAACTAGATATCCTCATCTCTTTGAGAAAAGAGATTTATGAGGCTCTTCTTCTAGGACTTAAGACACTGGAAGAGAAAATGCACTTACTCACCAGTACAATCTAGAGGACTGAAGTAGCACTAAAGGATAGTGAAAGATTCTACAACAGTCTGAATGTTGCTTTTGTAACCCACCAGTTACAGGGATCATAATAGGAACTACACTCAATTGGCATTGAATGACAACCTTTGTCATTGATGCCAAAGGGGGAGTAGTAAAGGATGAGAAAAAGGAAGAAGGATGAGAAAAATATATGATAGAAAAGATCATCTGCTCAGGGGGAGCACACATTGATAGTTTTTGGTAAGATAGTTTTGGACAACACTTTTGGATATACTTTTTGGATTTTTCTCATGAGTGTTGCCATCAATGCCAAAGGGGGAGATTGTTGGCAAATGCACACTCCAATGAGAAATTGTAGGTGATTGAAGCTATTGTCATTGATGGAAACCTTACAACTCTATGGCACTGGCAGACACCGACACAGGCACAGACACCGAGACTGACATTGACAAAGATGTTTACCGACACCATGGCCGAGAGGATTTTGTTTATTGTAGTTTGTATTTAATTGTAAAATATTTTTGTAAGCCGACAAGGCAAATTGTTTTAGGACTCATATAAGTCTGAGATCTTGTAAATCATTTGCAAAAAGAGAGGAATACATGGAAGGAATGTAATAGGCATATGCAAATATTAAGGCAGACCTTGGAATAGGTTTTTGGAATTTGTTGAGCTTAAACCGGTACTAAACCTGGCATAGTAGATGTTGAACTGAAGCAGTACATGACATTGGATTTACATAATCCACTTTTGTAAGTCAGTGGGACTTCCTTTTTGTACTTAAGAAGTTAGCTTTAGGCAGTTGGCCTTCCTGCATGTGTAGGCCCCTATTGTATCAGTTAAATATTCACTTAATGGCCAGTGAGCGAATATTGTGGGTCACAAATACCACCAAGGTTTTTCCCACATTGGGTTTCCTCGTTAAAAATATTGTGTTATGGTGTGCTTTCTATGTTGTGTTTACTGATCTTATTTACTACATTATTTCTGGTTTACTAGTACACTATTTTGGCATGCAATTTATTTAATAAGTTTAGAAAATCCATAAACCAGTTAGATACTGATTCACCCCCCCCCCCCCTCTCAGTATCTTTGGGAATCCTAACATCTAGAATACTTCAAGTTCTAACATTCTGAAGCGACATGAAGATCATCATAGACAAAGGGTGATGCAGTTAGAGTCGTGTGTTTAGACACATAGAATAGTTTTAGTTATGCATTTTTAATTTTGTTTTGATAAGTTACATGTAAAAAATAACTTTGTAATTGCAAGTTAACTCATCACTTGCACTTTTGTAATTACATGTAAAGCAACTACAAGTTGTGTTCAATTAGGACTATAGTTCGAATAAGTCATAGTTAGTTATTGAATAGGTCTTGGTGGTTAAGAGAATTTTTCAAGTTAGTTAGGATCCTCCCACCTTTTTCTCAAGGCTCCTCTTCTATAAATACGTGAGGGGTCTATTGTAATCTTTATCTTTTTGGAAAGAAAACAAAAACTCTACCAAATTTACAGTAAAGAAGTCTTTAAGCTTTCATGTGTGAATTCAAGAATTGAAAGGAATAGAAGGAAATTGCTCAAGCTTTGAGTCTTTGTGCTACATTCTTGAGTTTGTGTTCTATATTATCTTTCTTGCAAGTGTTTCTTAAAGATCTTAATCACATTTGATTTGCAGTCTTTGTGCTACAAGTATTTGAGGTTAATATAAATTAGAATAAATACTCTTTTGAGAGGAGTTATAAGTCTTTGTGCTTGCACTTATTCTTAAGAGAGTTTAGAAGCAAATTTTGTGATAAATAGTTGTGAGTCTTTGAGCTTAGACTCTTTCCCATTGTTTTAAGTAGAAAAGAATAAGATATTCCAGTCTTTGAGTTATTCTAATTTGTTCTTGATAGCGCTAGTATCGAAAAGGGTAGATAGGACTTCATATAATCAACACATTGAGCTTGATATTGTTGTCCCATCCCGAAGGAAGTGACGGAAGTCTTTGAGCTTTCAGGAAACTTCATTTCCTTTCTCTCATTTCATTTCAAAAGTTGTTACTGCTCTTTTATGTTAAATTGCTATCACTTTTCTGTGAAGAGAAAAGGATATTGGCTTTCTTGAAAGAAGAAAGACTATTGTCCCATCCCATTTTATTTTTAAAGTTGTAGTTAGATAGGGGGAGCCTTCCATTAATTAGGAGAGTTTTACTCACACACTATGGTTGAAACCACAATTTTGTATATTTCCCCTAGTGTACAAAATTTTCACCCAACAGGTACTACTCTTAACAGGGTATAAGCTTCTAATCAAGCTTGGGATCTCTAACAAGATTCGCTCCTACCAGAGCACTTTGTAAGACCTTAACCGGACAGTTTTCAATTACTGCAGATAGTTAACTTGTGAGTTCCATCTCACCATGGTTTTTACTTATTTGGGTTTTCCACGTATAAACACTTGTGTTATGGTGGATGTTCTACTTTATGTGGATGATATTATTTCATTTTGGATAGCATGTATTTTATTAAAATTCTTAGTTAATTTCATCTATCGGTTAGTGTTTAAAGTTGTGCTTGTTCTAGTGTCACTGATTCACCCCTCCCCCCTCTCAGTGCTTTTGAAGACCATCAATTGGTATCAGAGCCTAACTTCTTTGAAGCCTAACTGCTTAGAAGGGAATCTTGAAACTACCATGGGGGAGAGAAGCTACTTCGAGATGGTTAGAGAGCTAGAAGCTAGCAGAAATGAGATTGAATCCCTTAGGGGCAAACTAAAAGTCTCTCAAGCCAAAAGGAGAGAGATATCTGAAAAACTACTAGAAATATCTGATAATAGCTCTTCAGATGAAGCTTTAGCTGATGAAGTTGAAAAGGTGAAAGGTGAAAAACTAAATCTAAGAAGAGAACTAGAAGGTCTCACTATCTGCATGAGTCAGGAACTGGAATCCAAAAGAGCTGTTGAAGATCTTATCAAGGTAAGAGATCAGGAGATCATAAAGATCAAATGGGAAAAAGATACTATACATGAGGACTTTATTGTCCTAGGATTCCCAAAGATACCGAGAGGGGGGGTGAATCAGTATCTAACCGGTTAACAGAATTTCTGATTTTATTAAGTATTTTGCATTCCAAAACAATGTATTGGTAAACAAGAATTAATGCAGTAAATATAAACAATAAAGACAAAATATAAAGCACACCATAACACAAGATGTTTAACAAGGAAACCCGGTGTGGGAAAAACCTCGGTGGGATTTGTGACCCACAATATTCACTTACTGGCTAATGAATGGATATTACTTACAAGAGGGGCTTGCACATGTAGGAAGGCCAACTGCCTAGAGCTCACTACTCAATTACAAAAGGAATTCTCACTGACTTACAAAATGGATTATGAAAATCCAATATAATGTATTGCTACAAAAAGCATCTGCTATGCCAGGTTCTGTACCAGTTGAAGCTCATACAATAACCATAAACCCTTCTACAAAGTCTACCTTAATATTCGCTCTACATATCCATCATATCTATCCTCTATGTTGTGTCGCACAAAATTATCTACAAGATCTCATACTTATATATGAGTCTAATTACAATATGCCATGTCGGCATACAAAAAGATATTATAATTAAATACAAAATACAATAATCAAAATCCTATCGGCTAGGATGCTGGTAAACATTATTCTCATTGTTGCTGAACTATCTGCCGGTGTAGAGTTTGCCAGTGCCGGTGCCATAAGATTGCAAGGTTGCCATCAATGACAATACCTTCAATCACCTAAATTTCTCATTGGAGTGTGCAATGCCAACAGATTGCTGAATAGAAGAAAAGGAAAACCTAACGCTGGATCTTGAGTTGGCATCGTCTCTGAAAGAGAACTTGTCTAAGCATAATGAAGATCTTGTCAAAAAGCTTATTGAAGCCAATGAGAAATTGGAGAAGTTTGTCAAAAGTTCTACCATGCTGGAAGAATAGATCCAATCACAGAGAATGAAGGGTGATATCTCTGGACTTGGTTTTCATACAACTAAAAAAGGTGAATCCTTCGGTACAAAGAAAAAAATTGCTTCTAAAGTCAATAAGACTACCGGTAAGAAGGTTTTTAAACCTGTCTACTTTGTTTGTCACAAGCCTAGTCATATTGCAAATGTTTGTATTAACAAACCTAATAGAAATGCAAATTACAATACTAATGCTAGGTATGTGTCTACAAAGTTTCAAGGTCATTGCTACACATGTGGAATGTAGGGGCATAGACATATTGAGTGCAGATATGGATCAAACGATCCTTTACCACACATGCATCCTAGACCAAATGGTGACTGGATAAGGAATTTTGATAACCGAGTAAACCAGAACTGGCAAAGATCCTATGGCAACCGGTTTAGTCCATTTGAAATGGAAAAGGCAACAAATGTTGTTTGCACCTTTTGTAATAACTTTGGTCATGTGGCTATGAACTGCAGAAAAAAGAACAAGAAGAGGAAATTCAGGACCCTGGAGATCATCTGGTATGGTCTGTTACCACTGCAACAAACTGGGGCACTTGGCAAAGTTTTGCAGATCAAAGAATAGTAAACCGGGCAACTCTTTCAAGGATCAGAAAGGCAAGCAGAAAGTTGATGTTGAGGAAACCAAAGAGGATATGAACCAAACTTGGAAGAAGAAAAGTGAAGATTTGCCTATAGAGGAAACCATTCCTTCATCCAATGACAAGAATCAAGAACCGATGACTTAAGCCTGTCTAACACGGCTAAGGGGAGCGTAACGGTAAAACATTTTCGGACCCCTTTGAAAACTAAGCTGGAAAGCATTTTTTTATTTTGAATTTTGAATTTTGGTGACTTTTTGCTAACATGTTATCAACTAGTATTTCACTTAAGCGGTAAATAAAAATTAGGTTTTGTAACCTAAAAGTGTGAGCATTTATTGCAGTAAAGTGGATAAAAACAAGTTTTACTCTATCATTTTTACCCTAACTCTTTCAAAAAAGAAATTTGAAGCGATTGCAGAGCAGAACAAGATTGTCTTGGTGTAAATTGGCGAATTGCTTTGTGATTAGAGAAATCAAGTTGAATCAAAAGTTGCAGAGAGGCGAACGGATGTCCATTTGAAAATTTCAACCAAAAAATGGAGCGACATGCAAGATACAAGGTATTTCTTTGTTTACTACTTCGAAATATGTTTATCTAGAATGGCATCTACTTCTAAGTCTATAGAGAGGTTGATGATCACTGCTGAGCCCGAGGAAGCTCTAAAGGCAGATGAAATTATGTCTTATAATGCATTATCACAAGTCCCAAGTGGTGTTGTGGTCAAAGGTGACTTGTCCATCTATATAGATTGCAAAATAGAAGATTTAGGAACTCTACACATCTATACTCAGTTGAAATCACTTTGTGATAAGAATGGAAAAATTGAAGCAAAATATGCTAGGGTTTTTGAAAAAGGGTTTCATAATGCCGCATATTTTCTTGAAGACTTTGAGGATGAACACATAAGAATCATCCTAAGTCAAGTCCACGAAGAGAATATGTATTTGGAAAGAACCTATATGATAACTAAGGAGGCTATTAGGGTTGTAATGGGTTATTGCTCAACCAGTGAAATTCCTATGTTAAGAAGAATTTCAAAGGATACTGTCTTCAAGCTAACTGGTTCTACATCTAATAAGCGTGCTTTCTCTA
This sequence comes from Cryptomeria japonica, assembly GCF_030272615.1. Classification (NCBI taxonomy): domain Eukaryota; kingdom Viridiplantae; phylum Streptophyta; class Pinopsida; order Cupressales; family Cupressaceae; genus Cryptomeria; species Cryptomeria japonica. The sequence continues at coordinate 433,051,044 of NC_081409.1, read as the reverse complement.
TCAACACTATTAGAGACCCTGTGGTGAAACTTCCAGCAATGGTGATAGGCTACCGGGTATTCTACTCCAGTAGTCTTAACAGTGTTCCATCTGCAGCAATTCACATAGCACATAGAATGATTGTTGATAATGCAGACTATGACATTTGTGAAGCTATCAGAGACCAATTATTTCAAAATTTGAAATCCATTAAGAAGGACAATACACAAAGGTTCAAATATGGTCAGCTATTAGCTGGTTTATTTTTCCACTTTCAGAACTTCCTACCAGGTATTGGTGATATTGAATGGTCCAAGGAACAATCGGTCAATGCACAGATCAAGAACAACATTAAGGCTATGAAGAATACTTTTTCAGCTACCATGAACAAGTATTTTAATGAATTCCAGAAAATGATGAGCATGAGATTCTGGTTACCTAAAGATGTGCTAGAACACTCTGCAAAAGACATAGTCTTCACGATTACCACTGACTTCTACTTGATGCAAGCAATTGAACCTAGAGAAGAAGAGATGGAAGATATGAGCTATAAGGTCAATCATGATTTACTGGTCGGCTATGCTAACACCCTGTTAGCATCGCCCAAAGATAAAAAGAAGGAAAAATTGGATATTTTGGCTGTCCAAGCTACACCAACTAAAACCGGTACTACACTTGTAGCTAAACTGAAAGGAAAGCAAAAGAAATCTGATGAAAAATCTCCTATGAAAAAGACCACAAGGGTGACTTGGAGTGTCCTAACCAAGAAGGAACCAGCACCTAAAGTATATGAAAAGAAGGAGAGTGCACCAAAGATGAGAAATAGGAAACTGATTTTGCAACCAGAGTGTGAGGGTATAGATTCTGAAGAAGAACCAAAGAAGGAAAAAGCAACCAACAAAACACCTAAGAAGGTAAAGGTAGTGCCAAAGGCAACTACACCTATAGATATTTCTACCTACAAACTTGACACAATCTTTGAGAGAACAATGAAGTCATTAGGAAGAAACAGTTTTTTCCAATGTCAAAGAACATTATGATTCTTTAACTAAAGATGAGCAGAAGCAAGTAATCCAATAGGTAATAACTTATTTGGGTCATTACAATAGATCTCCGCATGATTTGGAGAAAGATATTTCTATCTCTTTGTATAATACTTTGTTAGATAAATGGGAAGAAGCCATTCAATTAGAAAAGAAGATTATTGATGAAATATTTGTACAGTATTTTCCCAATCTATCATCAGATGGAATTAGTGCTTTAACTAAGGAATACAAAGCATATTTTAATTTTAAAATGAGGAGATTGAAGCTCCTTAATGGAAAAAGGGTAGTTATTGAGTCTAAGACTCATCAGCTAGCCTGTGTAATCAAACAAAGGGAAGAAGTCATCCACTCTAGCAAAAAGGATGATACTACTAATGATGTTCCTCGACCAAAAATGGACGAAGAGGAAATTGTTCAAGCTGACACAGTCTATCCAACCAAGAAGAAGGATGATTCCATTACTCTTGTTGATGAAGATGTTCAGGACACAGTAGACCTATCTAGAGACATCAGTGCACCAGATATGGATCCTCCTACAATCACAGAAGTACAAGTTACATCAATTGATCAACCGGGTACTCAACTAAAAGTGGTTCGTGAACTGGCAACTGAACAACTGGAGAAACCCCAATATCCACCGGTCATTGAGACTACTCAAAAGGAGTATATTGAGGAAGCTATTACTCAGGAAACTAAAGATACAATAGAGAAAAACACAGAAAGAGCCATCATTAAGAGTATACCCCCTAAACCGGCAAAGAAAGAACTACTTGATGATGATGATAAAGATTCTTTAAGTATCTCAAGACCTATTGACATGAACACCTTGAGTGCATCAGAAATGATGAAGATTGCTAATGTTGTGCAATATCGAGCACACTAGAAGTGACTCAAAGAGAAGAGGATTGAAGAAAAGACAATCCAGAATGCATTAGAAATTTTGTCTGGTTTACTACCAAAAATAGTTGTTGCACATCTTCCCACTCCTATTAGCAAACTTGGTCAATTAGTTGCAGATGCATCTAATTAAATCAAATCGCTTGAAGATGTTGCTCAAATGTCTGTTGAGAAGAGAAATAAGAAAACATATGGAGATAAACTAGCTAAGAACATTGAAAATGGCAAAATGGCTTTATCTCATAATGGAAGTCTGTTAAAGAAATCTATTGAATCTGGAGGGAAGTATCTTGCCTCTACCTCCAATGTTACTTTCTTTTATTCTAATATTTCTAAGAATCAAGTTGAAACCAAGGAGGAAATAGAAAGGTTATGCAAGGCATATGTCCCACTCCAGGACTCCATTCATTCCTTTAACCAGTCTATAGATGATTTGCATGACAGACTGAATAGGAATGATAATGAGAAGACTAAGAGATTTTGATCTCTAAGAGAGCTCAAGAGTCAACTCACCTCACAGGTCGACATTCTTCAGAGAGCCTACTCTAGTGCAGAAGCTATTCTTGCTACTCTTGAAACCTACACGCTAGACTCAATGGAAGAATTATATTCCCAGTTGTTGTCTACCTCTAAGTATACGGATAACATACTAGAATCATGGGAGAATGCTTTATCCCAGATGAAGCAGAATTTCAATAATATTTTTATGAGAATAGCCAATGCATGAACTTGTTTAAAATTGTAATATATGATGAACACTTTGATACAGATTTTCTATATATATGTATATATTTTACTTTATCATTTTGGCATTGTTGTCAAAGGGGGAGTAATAATATGTATGTGTTTTTTTTTAAATTTTGTATTTATGCATACATTAAAAGGGGGAGTATTGCAATAAAAAGGGGAATATGAGTACATATACATATATATATATATAAATATGTTGTGTATGCACACTTAGCTGTATTGTGTTACTCAATTTTATTTTTTCTAAGTGTTGCCATCAATGCCAAAGGGGGAGATTGTTGGCTTGATAATGATTATCATGTATTCATCACTTGTTGTCATTGATGAAACACTCTCACACACACATATGATTATATTGACTACTGGTGTAACTTCATTGATTTACACTATTAACTAGTATGTTTAAGGTCTATCTCTAACTGGTACTCTGTGTCAACCGATATGTGCCTAAGAGATAACCTGTGGTTACATTAAGTCGGCATCAAAATGAAGATAAAGTTGAAGATGAAGATCAAGTGGAAGATTACAAGACAATGGTTCACATATTTTGTTCCAACCGGTATTGACTATTTTAACTGGTATCCATTTTTGTGATGAGTTACCAGTATCATTTGTTTGGCGGTCTTTTTTGTGATGAGTTATGTTTAATTGTCTAGATACATTGCACCTAGGAAATTGTGTTCCTATGGCCAACATAAGATTTATATGTCTATTTAAAGACGTCTTAGTGAATAATTTAAAGAGAGTGAACTGATATAGAAGAGGAGTTTTTATGCAAATACTGATATGTATAAAGAGTGAAATATTTTGTTGAAGAGTGATAAGTGTTTAGATGAAGAGCAGTGTTGAATGTACTTAGAATGATCTGATCAAGCAAGTCTTGTGCTACTCAGAATAGATCAAATCTTTCTTGTTGTTTTCTAATCATTACAACAGAATCAAATCCCCTAACCGGGTAAGCTCTAACAAGACTCATTGTACAAATCCTCTAATAAGGTGATCCATTAGTTTGGATTCTAAAATCCTCCAGCAACGTTACTCTTAATAGGGTATAAGCTTCTAATCAAGCTTGGGATCTCTAACAAGATTCGCTCCTAGCAGAGCACTTTGTAAGACCTTAACCGGTCAGTTTTCTATTACTCCAGATAGTTAACTTGTGAGTTCCATCTCACCGTGGTTTTTACCTATTTGGGTTTTCCACGTATAAACACATGTTATGGTGGATGTTCTACTTTATGTGGATGTTGTTATTTCATTTTTCATAGCATGTATTTTGTTAAAATTCTTAGTTACGTTCATCTACCGGTTAGTGTTTAAAGTTGTGCTTGTTTTGGTGTCACTGATTCACACCCCCCCCTCTCTCAATGCTTTTCAAGACCATCATGAACATGAGAAGTTCATGGAGATGGTAAGGCAATCTCCCTTGGTTTCTAAAAGGTTTATATGGCTCTACATGCCCTTAGGCGAGAGCCTTGTGTTTAGTACGGCATGTGATAAAACTCCCTTGTAGATGTGTTTCCCTTATGCTTTGCATTCACATTTATGTCTTGATGATGTGTTGGCCTCTAGGGGTTACATTGGTTGCTGATTGCATTGGTGTTTGGTCCATGTGTGTGGAATTCTTTCTTGGTGTTAGTCCCTTTGGTCTTAAGTGTCAACCTAGGTGTAGTATGTGTGTTGGGACCGAGCGACATCTCCTAGCTCAGGGGGTGGTTCCTTGTAGGTTCCACATTGGTCGGATGGTTGGATATTTTTTCCATTGGGGTATTTCCCTTCTTGTTATTGTGCTTCTTTTGCATGGATTTGGATATTTCTTCAATATGGCTATGAATTCTATGGAGAAAATTTATGTATTAGCCCTTATGGATTATGAGATGTACTTGTTCTGATTAATAAGAAAAACAAGTTTTCAGGACCCGAAACCTTTAATATAGGAGATTAAAAAAGATCATCATAGAGTATCCAAACCATATAAAAATGGCTTACAAAACAACTAGAAATAAAGCCAGTAGATAGAAAGGACAACAAAATATAGAAACAACAAAACAACAGAAACCAGGAAAACACTGCACAATTATAGAGTCTTTAGGAGGTCCTTCGCCTTAATCACCAGCTGGTCGTAGTTGAACACAACAACTTTGAGTTCATACAGGTCCTATTTGGCTTCTTCTCCTTCTTTTTACCTCTGGTTCTTGTTCTGGGTCCTTGAACATCTCCTATGCCTTCAGTGTTAGGGTCAATTTCCAGGGTGTCTTTCTCCTCATCCAATTTGCTGATGAGTGTTTTGGTATTGCTAGCAGAGACCTTTAGAATGTTTAAGCTTTGCTCTGCCATACTTTTGAGACATTCCTCAATTTTGCTGACTTTACTGACAGTTTCCAACATTGTTTGATCCATAGCAATATCATTTTCTTTCCTCTCAATCAGGTCTTTCTCAATTTTCTCAAATCTGGGGTTGAAGGAGTCTCTTATATTTTCAGCTTTAGTAACAGTTTTGGTCAAATCCTCCATATAATCTGCCATAGTCTTCCCTTCGCTAGTGCTGATAGTTTCCAGAATCTGGATTCTGTGGCTGAGCTTCTTGTTGTCCTCCATAGCTTTCTTGTAACTGGTGATTAACCATTCCATGGTGTCCATAAAACCTTTCATACCCTCAGGAGGAGGGTTTGAGGAGGGATCTATCATACCAGAGTTGTCATGTTCCTTATTTGGGGTGTCACCAATAGTGGCTTTATCTTCAGCCCTATGTACTTCCCCAGTGGTCACCTCCTCCAAGTTCTGGTCAGCTTCCGAAATATTTTTCTTCTTTTGTTCCTCCAGCTCCTTCACATTCTCTTCCTTTCTCTTTTGTTTGTTTTTGGTCTAAATATGGACTTTAGTTTTCTTTTTCAGTGAACCCTGGGGTTTCTCCTTCTCAGAATCTTTAGAGACCTCCAAGGAGGAGGAGGAGCTAATCTAGAGAATTTTGTCTTTAGATTTCTTGCTCTTCAAGGAAGAAGGCCTAGTTTTCAAATGTTTCCTCTTCTTACCTACTTTAGCTTCTGAGTCATCCATACTCTCCTCAAACTCACTCATTGAATCACTATAAGAACCCTCATCCAGAGAAAAAATAGAGTCCAACCCTTCCTCCTTAGACTCAGAAATAGAGGGCTGAGGGTGGGCTATTTGGTTAACCTTGAGGTGGTCATAAATTAGAACCATTAAGCCTTGATACATGATAGTGTCACCATTAGGGTTCTCTTTATGGGCCTTAATAGTGGCATTCATAGAACATAATAGAAAATATGGAATGTTAACATTCTCCTCATGCCTAAAATGATTCAGCAAAACAAAATGGTAGCCATACACTTTAGTGAATCTACCATCCAAAGTAATATAGCGCATTATAACAAAAGGACCTCCCTCTATGGCTTAACAAAAGCCCTAGGAGGATAGTAAGTTTTACTTAGCTTCACCAGGCATTTTTTCTCATTTTCAATTTCAAGATGTCTTTCAATGGCCTCCTTGCTCACTTTTATGTCTCTATAGTAGTTGCTTCCTTCCCTTCGGAGACCCATGGCCTGAGCAATGAGGTCTTCATCTATGATGATAGACTGGTCTCCCATCTTCAAAGTTCCCTTCCTCCAGTTTTTACAAAAGAAATTAGTAACTATGGCATCCCGTCCATGGAGCCTCTCCATAAATTTTGAAAACCCACCCTTCTGCAGAATGTTCCAGACCGCCTCCTTTTGCTTCCACTCCTTACAATTGCCAGGTTCGTAGCAGCATCTATTTCCTCCCATATTTTTGCTATTCAGAGCTGAATGTCGAAACTTGTAGAGATATTTAGACAGAGAGTTTCTTAGAGCTACCAAATTTACCCAAAAAGTGTGGGCAGTGATTGATTGAGTGTTATAATAAATGGTTATGACAATATTATAATTGCTCAAAGCACTCCTTTTAATCTATTTCATTATTATTTTGTCCATTTATGATCTTTGGGGTACTATTATTGTAAGGTCCTAGAGACAACTAAGAGGGGGGGGGGGGTGAATCAGTTGTCAAATAAATTCAAACCAAAAACAACTTAACCAACTTAATGCTTAATACCGGAAAACCAGTTCAATATGTCGGTAGACAGTTTTAACAATTAATTGCTATACCGGTAAGGATTAGTGCATGAAACATAAAGACAAAATCATCCACAACACATAACACCAATATTTGTACATGGAAACCCTATAAGGGGAAAAACCACGGTGGGAAATCTTACCCACAATCAGATGATACTACTGCAGATAGTAAGTGTACATAAATGGGGTCTGCACATGCAGAAAGGCCAAGTGCCTAGAGCTCACTGCTCAATCACAAAATGGGAGTCACACTGACTAAAGTTGGATGGTTAAATCCAATAAGAATGTACTACACAAAATAGCATCTTCATATGCTGGATTCAGTACCGGTGTAGTTTTGATTGTCTTCACAAAATCCCTCCTTCAATCTTCAAATGATGTCTGCATGTATAGCTCTTCTTATTCTCGCATATACCTTGACATAATCCTTTTTCGTATTCCACTTTATGATCTTAAATAAGATCTTACATTTATACCATAACCTAAGACCAATTTTAATAGGTTGGCTCTACAAGATATTACAATAAAAATATTTTGCAAGCAATACAATATCCGATGCAATAACCAATTGAACATGTCAGCTTAATGTATTTACAACAATAATTAATCATCTCCATAGCATGCCATGCTGATCTAGAAAAGATAAACTTGCCAGTGTAACCCTGGACCTATTTGCCGATAACAACAAATATGCAAATATGAATATACCAACAAACAAAACTCCAGGACAAGATGTCCAAATGATGTTTTCGATATTACCAAGTGTTTTCCATATCATTCCAAGTGTTGGTGATCATTATATCTTGTCGATGTACCAGATACCGATGATTGTGCATGAGTCACTTGCTTGTCGGTGAATGTTGTTGATTCTTCAAAGTGCTAGAGTTTTAGTAGTTGTTGACATCAATGACAAAACCATACCAAAATACCAACAATCTCCCCCTTTGGCATTGATGGCAACACAAGATGGAAAAACCATCAAAGTGCCAAAGCAAAAATGCCAAATACCAAAAACCAACAATCTCCAAAAAGAGATCATAACCAGAAATCAAAATACAGATACAAAGAGTAATAATCTCTCCCAAACAACAATCTCTCCCCCTAGGAGCAACATGTGTTTTCCTTGTGTTTTTCAAAGTTTTTCCATACCAATCTCTCCCCCTTTGACATCAAATGCCAAAGTTACAACAAAACCAAGTTCATATACAAAATATCAATCAATTCAATATACCAACTACTCCCCTTGAGAAGTAGCTTCCCATCAAAGCCGGAAAAAAGATTTCTCTGTTAATTCTATCAGTTGATGTCAATCATCAACTTCCTAAGTCTCTACCGGTGGGGGTATGACTCCAAGCTGATCTCTGAGATATTCAAAAGTCTCCTTAGGCAAAGGTTTAGTGAAAATATCTGTAATCTGCTCTTTAGTATTCACATAAACTAGTTTTATCTCCTTTGCTTCAACATTTTCCCTTAGAAAATTTAGTTTGATAGAAACATGTTTGTTTTTAAAATGTAATACTGGATTCTTAGATATATCAATTGCTCTAGTGTTATCACAATAGATAGTAATAGGTTCCTTGCATTTTACCTTTATGTCTTTCAACATTTGTTTATGCCATAGTACCTGTGTACAGTTAGTTGCTAATGCAACATTCCTGATTCTGTTGTTGATAAAAATGTACAGCTTTGTTTCTTACTCAACCAAGAAACTAATCTATTTCCAAGAAAGAATGTTCCACCGGTGGTTCTTTTTCTATCATCCACATCTCCTGCCCAATTTGCATCTGTGTATGTATGTGAGGCCTCACCTCGACTCAGTTTGACATTCAGTGGATTTTATATTTTAGACTACTATGGATACTTTATTTTGATGCATTTTGAGACTTAGAACTTATATGATTTCAGGATATTGGATAACATTGCTATGATTTGATGATTTACTTACATGCTTTATGGGATAGAACACTACATGAGTATTAGATAGAATGATATTGCAATGATAGATGTCGTTATTGAATTTGCAGAACTTTACTTTGAATATAGAACTATGATGTATGTTTAGTTTATGTGAATTGGGGATGAAAATTGCTTATGTGAATTTGCTTGACAAAAGATGTATTTAATCTATGCAGATGAAAAATTGTATGCAAGTAATGATGTGCATTGTTGTGTTATTGAATTTTATTATATATGAATATTTGGGAGTACTAATGTGTAAATTGAGATGCGCGGGAAATTTACCATGTGACCATGGAAAATTACGGAGAATCAAACCTAGACTTATGTATGTTCGTAAAGCCAGGGTTCGTCTATTTGGAGAGACAACACCCCGTTTGTGTTGTATTTTATTCGTACCAGTATATGCTACATGTGTGTCATGTGTTATTTGAATTTTTTTGTGTAAAGACCTCAAGAGACAATTTCATGTTTATCTTTGTAAAAGTATTTTATTAGTGTCACTTGACACATGTGTGGATTTAAATTTAAATATTTTATTTTGTCTCTTGATGGGAAAGTGTTAATTATAATTAATTTTAAATAAAATAATGTGTTGTCAAAAAGATATTTTGAGGATATAATATTTGGAGTGGTCAACTTATGTTTGACCCGAAAATAAACTTCAGAGGGGTTTAAAATGGGTTAAATGAACACCTAGGGGTGGTTTATTAGGGTTTCCTGAAGCCCATAAGGCATACCTAGGGGTTAGGGGTAATTTTAGGCAAGTTTCTACTTTATTATGATCTTTTTAACGCTTTAAAAATTGGTTTTTTTTGAGTTGAGCGAAAATTGGAAATGGAAGTGAAAATCAAATCAAGATTTTCCCTCTTGAAAGGAAAGTCTTTTTGCATTTTTGCTTTCTTCCTTCTTTTTGTTGATTTTTTTTTAGAATCCTGTGAGAACTCAGAGAGGGAGCTTCTTAAGGAAGATTTTTGGGGAATAGCTGGTTAATCACCCACTCTCCATTTTTGGAGACAGAAGGAAAAACTTGGAAGAAAAATAATGTTATGGGATAAAGAAATTGATTAAGGAAAAATAAAGAATTGTGGATTGGGCAGCTCTTCTTCAGATATCATTATAACCTAGGGGCAGAATAAGGTTGGTTTCATTTTTACTTTTAATGTCTTGTTCTTGTTTATTCTGAAAGTTGTTGAGTAAGAAAATCTGTAATCTTGAAAATGAATGTTTTGAAAATCCTTTTGGTTTTGTTTTGTGAATAAATGTGTTTTGGGAGTTTTCTCAAGATCTCTCTTTCTCTTGGGAGAGAAGAGGATCTTGAGGGTGGTAGCAGTGACAGCCCTCGGGTGAGAGACTCTCTTTTGAGAGCGATCACAAGGGATCTTTGTGTGACCCTTGCTGCATGGCCTGTTTGTGCAATGGGGGTCATAAGGAGGGTTATAAGGCTAGAATGCCTTTGGGGGGCATAAGGATTATGGGGTTGAGATTTGATATTTTATTTGTGCCATGAGGTGGCTTTCTTGTTATTACATACTTGCAGATTCTCCTCAGGGTATTTGGTCCACTACCACCCTTTGAAAATGTTCACCACCAGAGTGTGGTGCTGTGAAAGCCAGGTTGGGAATGTGTCTGTAATATTTGTATGTTTTGTGTTTCTTTGTGTTGCCTGTTTGTTACCCGTCTAGGAATTGGTTCTCCGAGCTCGGGGGTGGCTACCAGTTAGCCTAGGCTGGGAGGTGAGCACTCCGTGGTCAGTTTTGTGTTTTCTATTATGCAGGAAATCCAGAGGAAAGAGGATAGAAATTCATGAAAGATATTCAGAAGATGGAATTTTGAAGATATTTGAATTCAGTTGCAGATGTTGTTTTAGAGTAGTTGTGAAAGAAATGCCTCATTCAAAAAAAAGAGAGAAGCAAGTTGTAATTTTGTAATTACAGATTTGAAGTCTTATTGTTGTGACTGTTCAGAGAAAACATTCTGTGAATTTGGTAGTATATATTAGAGATGTTTTAAAGAAAGAGAAAAGGCTTGATTTTACTTCTAGTATAATTGAAAAAGAAAAGTAAATTAGTGATGCATGCAAAGCTTCTTGTTTTATGAAGGAAATAAAAAGTCTGTTTTCATTTAGATTTTTACCTGTATTTTTAATTAAGTCAAATTAGAAGTTTATTTAAGCTGAAAGCTTTTAAGTATTTTAGATAGCAAGAAAAGTTGTTTTATGTGAATATTTTATTTTAAGAAATATTAAAGGATTTCTTATTACAAAAAAAAAAAAATGAATAATGAATCTTTGTGAAATACTTTAGATTGTATTTATGTTAACTTTAATTTAGAAGTTTTTTTTTTTTTTAGATGCATATATATATATATATATATATATATATTTTATATTTTTGATTTATCTTAAGGTCATCTTTTTCCTTTATGATATTAGCGTAAAAAAAATTGCATGTAATAATTCCCTTTTAAAAAATATATATAAATTTTATTTGGAATTAAATTTATCTTGTTATTTACGCATGTTAATTTTTGTAAATACCATACATATTTATATATATATACATATATATATATATATATATATATATATATATATATATATATTTATATATTTATATATATATATATATATATTTAAATGTTAATGTTTTTTAAAAAAAAAATTAATTAAAAAAAAAATTTGTTGGGGACCCCGCGGGTTCCACTGTGTGTACGCACAGTGGACGCCCGCGCGGCGCCCACTGTGTGCACACACAGTGGAGCCGCTTGCGGCTCCCACTGTGTGGGCACATAGTGGACAGCCGTGGCCGCCACTGTGTGGCCACACAGTGGTGCCGCGGCGCCACTGTGCGCTCACACAGTGGTGCGCGCGGCCAGCCACCACCTAATAACCTCCGCGACCTGCAAGTTATTTCGGACATGGCCGCCGTAGGATCTTCGGCCCGCCATGAGCTCTTCGCCTGTTAAAAAAAAAGAAAATGGGTAAAACCCTAGCCCGATAGGGGCTAGGGAAGTTTTTTTTTTTTTTAAGATCAAAAAAATAATATGTAATTTGGATTTGGGTATTGGTTAAATAAGAATTTAGAACCCTAATTAGGGTTGGGGAAATTAAGAGATAATAATTAGAAAGTTGCAATGGATTTAGGAGGATAGGGTTAAAATATTGATATATAAGTAGAATATATATATAAATATATATGTTTCCATATATATATATATGGGAATATAAATATGTATATATATATATATGATTTTTTTGAGTTTTATTGATTTAAGAAATTAAATTATTATTATACAGAATATATGCATAATCTATATGTATATATATGTACATTTTATATGTACACAATATTGATTTGAAAAAAAAGAAGTATAAAGAAGAAATTAATTAAATTTGCTAAGACTATATAGTCATAATGGGGAATAAATTGAAATATCTCTCCTAATACTTTTAGTATGATTAATTTAATAAAACTATTAATTAAATATCTTTTGAAGATAAAATTTAAACCAGTAGGTTTTTTCCGCAATTAGAATATAACTGATTGTCGATGCTTCGTTCGTTTCAGAATGAGCTCGAATTTATTAATGGAATTTTCTCTAATGCTTGTCGCAAGAGTGTGCTTATTAATTAAATTAGTATCTTTTAAAAAAAAAAAAATTTGTTCCGTTTTTGCCCTAAATTTTGGGCATGACAATGTACATAATTCAAAGTTTTCATCTCTAGGATACCATAATCCAAGATTTATAGTGCCTTGTAAGTACCAGAAAATCCTTTTTACTATTGATTCATGATTTTCTCTAGGATTACTTTGAAATCTTGAAACAATACATATTGCATTCATAATATCAGGTCTGGTTTGTGTCAAATACAATAAACCTCCTATCATAGATTTGTATCTAGTTGGATTAACAAGTGTAGATTCATCCCTTAGTGATAATTTGTCATTTGTTGTCATAGGTGTGCTTACCGGTTTAGAGTTTTCCATCCCAAATTTCTTTAGTAACTCTTTTAAGTACTTGGATTGACTCAAGAATATACCTTTATCAGTCTGTGAAATTTGTAATCCTAAAAAGAATTTTATTTCTCCAATCATAGACATTTCAAATTCTTGCTGCATTTTAATAGAAAATTCTTTACATAATCCATCTTCTCCTCCAAAGATTATATCATCAAAAAATACTTCTATAAACAAGATGTCATCATTAGTTATTTTCTAATATAAATTGTTGTCTGCATTTCCTTTAGTAAAACCAATCTTTAAAAGATACTTATCTATTCTTGCATACCAAGCTCTTGGAGCTTGTTTCAACCCATACAAAGCTTTTCTTAACCTGCAAACCATATCATTGTCATCTGTCAAAGAAAATCCATCAAGTTGTTCAATTTATACTTCTTCTTCAAGATCTCCATTTAAAAATGCACATTTAATATTCATTTGATAAACTTTGTAGTTCTTGTGTGCTGCAAAAGCCAAAAATAATCTGACTACCTCAATTCTAGCTACCGATGCAAAGGTTTCATTGTAATCAACTCCTTCCTTCTGAGAATATCCCTTACACACTAGTCTTGCTTTATTTTTGACAACCTTACCATCTTCATTAAGTTTGTTTCTGAAAACCCATTTGGTTCCGATTACATTTTTATCTTTAGGTCGGGGAACTAATGTCCAAGTGTTTTTTTTCTCAATTTGTTCTAATTCTTCTTCCATAGCTTTAATCCAAAATTTATCTTCACATGCCTCATTAACAGATGATGTTTCAATATGAGAAATAAGACATACCTCTTCATTTTCCAATCTTCCTCTTATCATACATAACTCCTTTAAATTTGTTTCCAATTATCTGATCTTCAGAATGATTCAGTCTTACATACCGAAGTGTCTTTGTTTGTTGTTGTTCCTCAATTACTGTGGAATCCTCAGATGATACCGAGGTAACTGGATCTTCATTTTGTCCCGATGGATTTAGAGTAGATTCAATTGTCAAAAAAAAATTTGCCGGTTCAGAGTCTATATACCTTGAAGTTCCTCTGAATTGTTCATCAATCTTTACATTTGTACTTTCAACAATTTTCTGCAATCTTTTGTTAAAACATCTATATGCCTTGCTCTTAGATGAATAACCAAGAAATATTCCTTCATCACTTCTAGGATAAAATTTGTCAATATACTCATCTCTTCTGATATAACATTTACTTCCAAAAATTCTAAAATATTTAAGAGTAGGAGTATTACCAAACCATATTTCATGAGGGGTCTTATCGGTTTCACCTTTGATGTGAACTTTGTTGAATGTATAGACTGCTATACTGACTACCTCTCTCCAATATACATGTGGTAGGCTTGCTTCTGATAACATACTTCTTGCTGCATCCAAGATAGTTCTATTTTTCCTTTCAACAACTTCATTCTGATGTGTTGTCCAAGGTGCTGATAGCTGTCTTCTAATTCCATTTACTTCACAGAATGTATTAAACTCCTTAGATGTAAATTCTCCTCCTTGATCTGATCTTAGACATTTGATTTTCTTACCGGTTTCATTTTCTACCATTGCTTTGAACAGTTTGAACTTTCCAAGTGCTTCTGATTTTTCTCTGAGAAAAGTAACCCAACACATTCTAGAATAGTCATCAATGATTAGCATAAAATATCTATCACCTTGTAAGCTTTTAGTTCTAGCTAGACCACACAAATCAGTGTGAATCAAATCAAGGGCATTATTGGATTTTTCCGGAATACTTTTGAAACTACCTCTAACTTGTTTTCAAAATTGACATTCCTTACATACTGTATTCTAAGGTTTGACAATTTTAGGTAAATCTCTAACTGCCTTAGTAGTACTGATCTTCACCATGCAATCAAAGTTTACATGACAGAGTCTCTTATGCCATAACCAACTTTCATCAATATGAGCAATCAAGCATGTTTTTTCACTATTATTCAAATGAAAGATATTACCTCTAGTCTGATTACCGGTTGCAATTTCTAAACCAGTTCTATTCATGATTTTTCATTTTTTATTTTTGAATTGTAACTGAAATCCTTTCTCAACTAATTGACCAACACCCAAAAGATTATGCTTTATTCCTTCAAAATAGTAAACATTGTCAGTTTTATGCTTACCATCAAGAGATATTGTATCCTTACCTTTGATCAAACAAGCTTTGTCATCTCTAAATCTCACTAAGCCTCCATTGTATTCTTGAAAGTTCAAGAATTTACCTTTGTCTCCTGTCATATGATGTGAGTATCCTGAATCAATGATCCATTCATCCTTTACTTCAACTTTAGCTACCAAGGCCTGTTCTACTAGTTGAGTAGTAGGTGTCAGTTGATCTTCTGTTATAGCAACAAAAATCCATCCATTGTCTATTGGATCCTCATCAGAATCATCAATCACACCTTCATCAGCAATGTAACAAGATTTGTCTTTATTCTTCTTAAATCTTTATCTCTGATATTTAGGGTTAAGCTTGTATGTTCTTCTAGCTTCTTCTCTTAGTCTAGCATGTCTATTAGGGCATCTCAAAGCCATATGACCAATCTTATTGCAGTTAAAACATTTAAAGGATGCTTTACCTTCATACTTACTTCCAACTTGACCTTTAGGCATTTTCCTTGCAAATAGTGCTTCAAGTTCTTTAAGTTCTTCATTTTCTTTCTTGCTTTCTTCAAGTTCTCTTGCATAAAAGGCTTTCCAATCAGATTTGTCAAATGATGGAGTAGATGATGTTGATGCTTTAAAGGCCAAATCTGTCTTTATAGTAGCAGCAGGACCAAATTTTTCAATTTCAAAAGCTGAAGTTTCCCAATTAATGTATCCCTAGTAACTGATGTATTAGGCATTGTTCTTAACTCATTTATAGTAGTGACTTTCATTTTATATGCTGGTGGCAATCCTCTTAAAACTTCTGAAACAATTTCATCCTCACTTAAGGTTCCTCCACAACATTTAATACTCGAAACAATTTCATTTACTCTTTACATAAAAGCATAAATCCTTTCATCTTCTTCCATTTTCAGATGTTCATACCTGACCCAGAAGCTTTCAAGTTTTGCAATTTTGACTGTGAAATATCCTTCATTTAGTGTTTCCAAATAGCTTTAGCAGTAGACCTATCTGATAATCCCATTATTTGTTGATCTGATAATGCACTCAAAAGTGCTTCTCTTGCTTTGCAATCATTTTCCTCATCTTTAGTCAAGTTGGGTGGAGTGGGCTGGCTCTGAGTAGGAGAAGTATAACCTTTCTTTGTAACATCCCAGATGTCTTTTCCAATGCAATTTAGATGTGTCTCCATTCTAATCTTCCATATGCCATAGTTGGTTCCATCAAGTTTAGGATTGTCCTTCTTGAAATAATTAGTAGACATTGGATCTCCTCAAGCTGTTAAACGTCTGCAAAAGAGGACTAGGCTCTAATACCAATTGTTAGGTCTCGAAGACAACTGAGAGGGGGGGGGGTGAATCAGTTGTCAAATAAATTCAAACCAAAAACAACTTAACCAACTTAATGCTTAATACTGGTAAACCAGTTCAATATGTCGATAGACAACTTTAACAGTTAATTTCTATACCGGTAAGGATTAGTGCATGAAACATAAAGACAAAGTCATCCACAACACATAACACTCTTATTTGTATGTAGAAACCCTGTAAGGGAAAAAAACACAGTGGAAAACCTTACCTACAATCAGATGATACTACTACAGATAGTAAGTGTACATAAATGGGGTATGCACATGCAGAAAGGCCAAGTGCCTAGAGCTCACTGCTCAATCACAAAATGGGAGTCACACTGACTACAGTTGGATGGTTAAATCCAATAAGAATGTATTGCACAAAATAGCATCTTCATATACTGGATTCAGTACCAGTGTAGTTCTGATTGTCTTCACAAAAACCCTCCTTCAATATTCAAATGGTGTTTGCATGTATAGCTCTGCTTATTCTCGCATATACCTTCACATAATCCTTTTTCGTATTCCACTTTATGATCTTAAATAAGATCTTACATTTATACCATAACCTAAGACCAATTTTAGTAGGTCAGCTCTACAAGATATTACAATAAAAACATTTTACAAACAATACAATATCCGATGCAATAACTGATTGAACATGTCAGCTTAATGTATTTACAACAATAATTAATCATCTCCATAGCGTGCCATGTTGATCTGGAAAAGATAAACCTGTTAGTGTAACCCTGGACCTATTTGTCGGTAATAGCAAAAATACAAATATGAATATACCAATAAACAAAACTCTAGGACAAGATGTCCAAACGATTTCTTCGACATTACCAAGTGTTTTCCATATCATTCCAAGTGTCAGTGATCATTATATCTTGCCGATGTACTAGATACTGATGACTGTGCATGAGTCACTTGCTTACCGGTGAATGTTGCCAATTCTTGAAAGTGCTAGAGTTTTAGTAGGTGTTGACATCAATGACAAAACCATACCAAAATACCAACAATTATATCGGTCCTTAAAAATGATTAATCTGACATTATGAGATGTACTTGTTATGTAATATTGTAGGATCCAGTTGAAAGATTGAGCAATCTTAGAATCATATGGATTATGTAATACTAGCATGTAGTGTATCCATGATTACACATTAGACTTGGCATTCAATGGAGTTCTTCACATGGTTTTGTACGCAATAGGTCATATGTATCATTTATTTAGGAATGGTTATGTCACTTTTGGACAACATTAGATACATGTGAAAAGAGTATAGACTCTTGGTTATTTCACCTTTTCGACAACATTGTAAACATGTGTAAAGACTTAAACACTTGTGTTCAAATTGCCATGCTTATGATGTAATGTGCTTAGTAAGTTGTGTTTTATGTGTTTATCATTGAAATAGCCTTGGATTAGGAAATTGAACATTTATGTGACATTATATGTAGTGGATATATACATATAGTTAGATCCATGTTGCCATGAAGAAAAGATGCATTCGTTTACTTTCATCATGTTAGGCCCAAAACTATGAAATGAACCTTTGTATGGGAATGAAGTATTTTAATGTGTATTTGGATGCAATATAATTAGATGTTAGATCCTGTTTATGAGACTCTAAAACTTGTGTAGAGACTATTAACAAGACCTCATTAAGATATCAATGATAAAAGTAGAAAACATGACATACACAATAAAGACATTAGTTAGCATCATAGAACTAAATTATCCAAGGGGTTGGAAATTACAGCAAGACGTAAAAGACTAATTACAATAAGGGACATAAATGATTATAAAATCATTAGTAAGATGACAACAATAAGTCAATCAATGTGTAGACAATGTCAATGTTCATAACGAAGTATAGATAAGCTAGTATGCATGTATTTCATGACAGCACTAGATAGAATGGCATATAAGTAATGCATTATGTGTGTGGACAGAAATGGTTCAGTTAGCATCATGGGAGTACTAGGTTGTATGACATTTAAGTGATGCATTTCACTTGTGGGAAGTGGGAGGAGCTCTTCCTTAGCATGGTAAGGCCTAAGCATTTAGTAGCATGCATGTAGTAGGATGAGAGCTAGTGATTATGCATTGCATGGTGTTAGTGCATGCATTATAATCATGTAGATATAGGATGTGTAATCATACATTATGTGCATATGATAGAAGCTTCTCATTTAATTTCATGCACTAGAAAGAGTATGAAGTGCCAAGGCATTAGGAAGGCTAAGGTATGTAGACTTGTAGGATTGAATGGTTTGGGCTCCTAGAAGGAGCTAGTGTATAGAGGGGTTAATTTTTCACATGTAGTTAAGTATTTACTAAGCACTATGGATAGTAGAATGCATTGAGAGATTAGAGGGCAGCCTATTTAGAATACCCTTGTGTGGAGATATTATGATAGCTAGATCATTAAGTGCATATATGAATTGTCATGATGATTGTAAATCTAATGCATGGATTAAGAATCATAAAGATAGTATGGAATTTAATTGGTGACATCAATATTCCCTAGGGAGCTATATGTGACTATGTAATCATGTTTCTGCTTATGTCTAGAACATAATTAGACAATCAATGTTTAAGATTCAACACTAAGATGAAATTAAGTGAACTAATTCTTCATAACATTGCTTAGAGTATGTTGATGGAAACTTAATTACTAAACAAAAAAAAATTACTCCATTTCTAGGTAGTTAGTGTTGGTAAATTGGAGGAATTGATTATGTGTTGCATTGATGTTTTGTCATTGATGGCAACACCGATTGTTTTGGTTGTTTACCGGTTTCTGGTAAGTTCTGGTAGAGTGGTTGGATTATGATATTGATCTGATATGCTTTGGTTTGTGAAATTAGTTTGGATCTATCATTCATGCTATTCAGATGCATATCATGATCAGTTGGTTCAGTATTTGATGAATCAGGAGCTATCATTTGTTCTAGTAAGCCTTTTGGTCACCGGTAAGGGTTTTACTAGCAAACCTTTGTTGAAGATCTTTTGATGCACTTGATAAGTGGTTTTGGTGTGGCTTCTCGATGGCTTTTAGGATGTTGTTGGTTATCTTGTTCGTGTTCCTATTGATCGGTGGGGTTGCATTTAGGACCGGACATAATGCTATCTTATTCTACTATTTTATGGACTGGTTTATGTAATGTGTTGGTGGATGATCCTGATGCATTACTAGTTTGATCTATTGATTGGATTATATTGTTTCGGTCTTAGGCTAACTTTGTTGATCATTGGATTGCAGGTTTATATTATGAATTTATTGTATTATCTTTTAGGAGGCCAACCTAATTGTTTAGGTCCTGGGTTGGTATAAATATGATGTAAGATCTCTTTGTAGATTATGGGTCTATGGTTTTAGGGTTTATGCAAATATCTGTGTGCAAATAAGGTTGTAATCATATGCAGAGGTTTTGGTCAATCATAGGTGATCGAATTGGGTCAGTGAAAGAGGTTTAAGACCTCTGGTACTGAGATTAACCAGAACTTTACTCAGGTATAGGAGATGTTATTTTTGCAGTTCACTCTTCTTTCTGAATTGTAGTCTAGATTTATTTTGTAGTCAGTGAGGCTCCTTTTGTGATGAGCAGTGTGCTCTAGGATGTTGGCCTTCTTGCATGTGTAGGCCCCTCTTTTTGTAATCACATACTTACTACAAAAGTATTATCTGATTGTGGGTAGGCTTCCCACCGTGGTTTTTCCCTTTACCAGGTTTTCCACGTACAAATCTTGGTGTTATCTTTTGTGGATGGTTAGTAAATGTTATGTGGCTTATATTTGTGCTTAACTATTATATCTGTTGTTCTGGTATTTGGTTTATGTATTCCGGTAATAAGGTTTTAATGCTTAAAGATCTATAATCTATTGATAACTGATTCATCCCCCCCCTCAGTTGTCCACTGGTTATCTGAGTTGTCTAACAATTGGTATCAGAGTCCGATCCTCTCTACAGAAGCTTAACCACTTGAGGAAGATCCTATGGCATCTAATAGTTCAAGTTCATCAAGTTTATCTACAGCTATTTTCTGGAGAGATATTCCTAGGCTTGATGGAATAAATTATAGAGTATGGAAGATTTAGATGGAGACTCATCTAAGATGCCTTAGTAAGAAGATTTGGGAGATCACTAAGAAAGGATATACACCTCATAATCTGGAATCTAGAAATCCTCCTTCGGTAGGCTTGGATAAGGACATTGAAAATGATTGTAGAGCTAGAGAAGCCCTTTTGTGTGCACTTTCTAATCAGCAAGTTATGGGACTAACCAACCAATCAACTGCAAAAGCTATATGGGATAAATTGGAGACTCTAAATGAAGGTGACCCTACTGTTAAAATTGCTAAACTTGATGGTTACCGAGTGAGATATGTAGAGCCCCTCCCCGATCAAGCTCTGGTTAACTCAGTTGACCATGGTTGACCTTACTAATAAATGCTATAATTCAATAGGATGGGCTATGTTAGACGGATAGATTGGTGAGAAAAGTAATTGAACTAGGTTACGGAATCATTTCACCTTGAGGTGTACATTTTGATGTGTTATGGATACATAACTCTATATGATTCTAGAATAGGATAAATTTGGGATGATGTATGTCATTATTGGGTTTGTAGGACTTTACTATGATTATAGAAATAGGATGCATGTCTTATGTATGGATCAATCATGAGGATTATGATAATTACTTATGTGGATTTATTTTGATACAAGATATATTGATTTTGTTTAATGTCAATTGTATGCAGAGTGTTTGACATGTATTCTTATTCATGTGTTTAAATATAGTATGAGGTTATTTGGAAGTACTAGTGTGTAATTGAGACGCACAGGAAAATTATCCATGTGATCATGGAAATATTATGGAGAACCAAACCTAGACCTATGTACATTCATAAAGCCAGGGGTTGTCTATTTGGAGAGACAACACCTCATATGTATCATATTTTATTTGTAATAGTAAATGATGCATGTGTGTTAAATTTTATTTATTGATTTATTTAAATCCAAGAAGAGACAATTTCCATGTGTAATTTTGTAATGTATTTTATTGTGTCACTTGACACGTGTTGATTTATGCCTTGATTTTTTACTTGTCTCTTGGAGGGAGTTGTTTCAACCATAGCTTTTTCAAGCATTTGAATGTGGTTCTAAATTTTTCTTGGGTAGAGAGTCTTTGGAGTGGTCAACACAGGTTTGACCCGAAATGTAACTTCAGATGGGTTTATAAGGGGTCAAATGGACTCCTAGGGGTAGTTTAAAGGTGTTTCCTAAAGTCCATAAGGTATACCTATGGGTTAGAAGTATTTTTAGGCATGTATCTACTCCCATGTGACTGTTTAGTCACCTCAAAAAGTGAGTTTCCTAAGGTGAGCGAAAATTAAAATTAGAAAGTGTCATCTAGGTTAGATAACCTTCCTTTTTGATGAGAGATCCTTTTCCACTTTTTCTTACTTTTTCCTTTTTCAGTTTTAGAAACCTGTGAGAACTCTCACTAAGGTCTTTTTAGGCAAGAATGAGAGATTTTGTGGGTAATCACCGACTCTCCATTTTTGGAGACTATGCAATTTTGAAAAGAATAGTTCTGGGATAGAATTTTGGCTAAGTGTAGAAGGAAGAATGGTGGAATTGGGATGCTCGCCCTCAAACTAGTTCTAGAAAACCTTTGGGCAGACTGAAGGTTGGATTTATCTTCTCCCTTTTATGTTGCATGTTTATGTTGGAAAGATTGCTTGTATGTAAAAGTTGGTTTCTTGTATTTTCCTTTGTGAAAATTATTATGTGACCTATCTATTATTTATTTTATGCATTTCCTGTGATTTGGGAGTAACCAAGGCCTTCTACTCTTGGGAGAGTAGGATGGTCTTGCAGGTGGTAGGAGTTTGACAGCCCTCGAGTGAGAGGCTCTCATTATGAGAGCGAACTCAAGGGGTGTATATGTGACCCTTGCTGCATAGCCTTGTGTATGCATTTGGGGTCATAAGAAGAGAAAGTATGGCATGGATGCCTTGGGGGGCATAAGGATGTGGGGTTAATGAAC
Organism: Cryptomeria japonica; assembly: GCF_030272615.1. Lineage (NCBI taxonomy): Eukaryota > Viridiplantae > Streptophyta > Pinopsida > Cupressales > Cupressaceae > Cryptomeria > Cryptomeria japonica. The sequence goes on along the minus strand of NC_081409.1, from coordinate 433,028,777 downwards.
TTGTGATATATCTTTGTTTTCCATGAGGTGGCTTTGTGATCTACTATTCTTACAGTCTCCTCAAGGTATTTGTTCCACTACCACCCATGTAAAAACATCACATTTTGTGATGAAGTGTAGCCTTGGTTGGGAAAGTGTTTGCTGTATGTTTTTCCCTTGCTTGTTGGTTTGTATGTGTGTAACCTGTCTAGGGCTTGGTTCTCCAAGCTCGAGGGTGGCTTCTTGTAAGACTAGGCTGGGAGGTAAGCTCTCCATGGTCAAAACCTTATGATTTATTGCAGGATCGCTTGGAAAGAAAAGAATAAGACAAGTTTGAAAGTTGATCGTTTTACTTGATTTGCAAAAAAAGATTAAGGAATGGAATACCATATTTTAGTTGCAGCAATGTAAAGGAAAAGCTATAGGTTGTATTTATTTTGAAAAAGAAATGCATTCATTTTATTTAAAGTCCTCATTTAATAGAAATGAGAGACTAGATGGGTATCTCATCCCTATGTAATGTTGACTATCTTGTATTCTAAGTATTCTTGAAAGAAAAGTATTATTTTGTCACAAAATGAAATGTTTATGTTGAATTTTAAGTTATGTATTGTTCTTGAAATAATATTGGTTGTATACATGTTATATTGAAAATAAAAGTTCATTTTATCTCCTTATGCATAGTAAAATAATGGAAATGAGTAAAGTAATAAACTCGCATGTTAGTAAGAGAATATTAATCATTTAGTCCTAATTATTTATATCTAAATACAAATCATGGTTTAATAGATTTAACATGTCTATCTCTAAGGTTAATTTAAATGATTTCTAGTCTAATATAGTTGCTGTTAAAATTTATTAAATTCTGACATTTTTATTTATTTGCAGTAAATAAATCTAGAATTAATAATCCATCTCTAAAGTTAGCGAATAGATTGTCAATAGAAAAAGAAATGCTTTATTTAAATCTGTTAGTTTTAAAAAAAAATCTGCTTTAAGTGATTTTTTAAAAAAGGGGAATAAACAGATTGTTTAAAGTAAATAAAAGAAATTTTGCCCTATTATCATGTTGTCAATATTTTAATAATTTCTGCATGATTTAAAAAGGTTTAAAAATATATATATATATATATATATATATATATATATATATATATAGATTGCTTAAGAGTGTGTGTGTGTGTGTGTGTGTGTGCGTGTATAAAACTACACATTTTATTTAATAATAATTCTCTGTCTGTGAAATATCTTTTAAAAAAAAACTTTATAACCACAGAAATATATATATATATATATATATATATATATTGCATTTTTAGAAATATAAAAAAAAAGAGATCTAAAATTTATTTTTTTTAAAACAAAAAAAAAAAAGCAAAAGGGGAGCCTCCCCCCTCCCCCCGCACTGTGGGTGGCGACCCCCAGCGGTGACCACTGTGGGCCGCAACCCACAGTCGAGGAGGCTTTGCCCCCCCCATGGGTGGTGCCCCCTAGCGGCGGCGCAACCGGGCTGAGGGCCGCGACCCGCAGGCACGGCTACAGCCATCCCTGTGGGGAGCCCCCATGGCTTTCCCCACCCTGCACCTCCATTAAAAAGAAACTGCGGCCACCTCTTTCCTCCTCCGCCATGGCTCCTCCAAACCTACAAAAACACACATGCCCTAATCCAAATTTCGGGTTAGGGCAAACTTAGAATAGATTTAAATAAAATATGTGTGGTAAATGTAACTTTAAATCTAGGGTTACGAATTTTAAATGGATTAAGTGAAATAAAAAAAAAAGGGGGGAGAACCCTATTCAAATTTTGAATAGGGTATCCCATATATACTTTTGAATACTAATAGATTATATTTAAATTTCTTAAGTTAATAAGTTCATATAGGTGTTAATTTATATATATGTTAATTATATATATAAAAAAAAAATACATATAATAGTGAACTTAAATAAGGCATTTTCTAGATTATGTATATAGGAGTATATTACATTTAGGCTATATAAAAGCTTATATATATATATATATATATATATATATATAGTTTTTAAAATTGAAAACTAATGGGTTTTATTTTATTAGCATGTATTAATAGGTGCTTTACTAGTATTTTGATTTTAGGGAATCATTTATTTGGTCAACATTAACTAGAGTTATGAAGCAAATGTTATTAAAGGTCACTTAACCTCTAGACGAAATTTAAACACATTATATTTATCGCTCCTTAAATACTAAGTTGTTAATAGTCTAAATATTAGATTTGATATAATTAATGCTTCATGTAATTAAAAGATTATTTGAGATTGATAGTATCTCTTGTCAATTAATTTAGAAATTTTTGCGTAAATGAATTTATTTATTTATTAAAGGATGAGATAATAATAATTTCTTTGGAAGAGGATATCGTGATGGAATTATATATATATATATATATATATATATATATATATATATATATATATATATATATATATATATTCGAAATAAGTCCAAGACCTTGGTCTTGGGAACTCATTTAGCCTAGATGGAATCTTATACTAAATAAAGCAATTAACATTTTAACATTTGACACTTCAACTTTCAATTGCTCGATTAATTAATATTATTACGTTAAAATCATATTAATAATTAAATTATAGATGCAAGATTTAATCATATTATCACAGATGGAGGAAACTTGTTAGGAGGTAAATAATTATTATTGAATGAAGTAATTATATTAATGCCTATTTAGTAGAAGTCGATCTAATTAGGAATTATAATTTGTAACTGTAATTAAAAGGGACATTCAACGTGAATTTATTATTGTCCTTAAAAAAAAATCATTTTGTTCCCTTTAATTTTGGGAGTTATCAAAATTTGTTATATTAGGAATATCCTAACTTTATCGTCTAGCAGTTTTATAGAAACCTAAGGCTTCTAGATAAATTTGTTCTATTCATCGCTCACATTAGAAAAACTTTTTATTATAATTTAAGATTCCACTTGGAACAACCTGTTAAGTTGTCACATCTAATTAAGCATAGGTTGCATATAATTAAGTGTGCCAAAAAAAATTGTTGTTTAGTTTTTGCCCAAAAGTTTGGGCATGACAAGATATCAGAACTTGAAGTTGGAAAAAGATGAAAGGATTATTGGTTTTATGGAGAGAGTTAATGAAATTGTTTTGGGAATTCAGTTTTGTGGTGGATCTATGAGCGAAGATGAAATAGTTTCTAAAGTATTGAGAGCTTTGCCACTGGCTTACATGATGAAGGCTGCTGAAATTAATGAGTTGAGAACAATATAAAACACCTTTGTTAATAGGGATACCTTGGTTGGGAAGTTATCTGCTTTTGAGCTTGAGAAATTTGGTCCTTCTGGAATTGCAAAATTTGAACCATCCTTTCATGCATATACATCATCTACCAGCAAGACTGATTGGAAAGCCTTATATTCTAAGGAACTGGAGGAAATGAAGAAAGAAGATGAAGAGTTTCAGCAAATTGAAGCCCTATTTGCTAGAAGAGTACCTAAAGGTCCGATAGGAAGTAAGTATGAAGTAAAATCACCTTTTAAATGTTTCGCATGTAATAAGATAGGTTATTTTTCATCTAGATGTCCTGAAAGGAATTCAAGATTTAAGGAAAGAGCTAGAAGATCTTTTAAGCCTAACCATGATTATCATAACAAGCATAAGTATAGGAGGAACAAAGACAAATCATGCTACTATTCAGATGAGGAAGGTGTGAATCATTCTAATAATGAAATGACATGGGATTTAGCTAGTGGATCTGGCAATGGAAAGGAATGGGTATTCTTGGCTATCAAGGAAGATGATCTGGTACCTAAATAAAATGCCCTTGCTACTAAAGTTAAAGACACAGATGAATGGGTGATAGACAGTGGATGTTCACATCATATGACTAGAGATAAAATAAAGTTTCTATCATTGCAATAATTTGATGGTGGTCTAGTTAGATTTGGAGATGACAAAGCATGCATGATCAAGGGAAGAGGAACTATATCATTGGATGGTAAGCATGATACTGATAATGTTTATTATGTTGAAGGTTTAAGGCATAATCTTTTGAGTGTAGGACAGTTGGTGGATAAGGGATTTCAGTTACAGTTCAAGGATGGAAAATTCAATATTACAACAAATCTCAATTGGAGATTGCAACCGGTACTCAGACTAAAGGTAACATCTTTCATTTGAACTCTGGTGAGAATACATGTTTGATTGCACAAATTGATGAGAGTTGGCTATGGTATAAGAGGTTGTTTCATGTGAATTTTGATTACATTGTAAAGATCAGTTCTACTAAGGCAGTTAAAGATATTCCTAAGATTGTGAATCCCTATAATCTGGTATGTAAGGAATGTCAAATGGGAAAGCAAGTCAGAACTTCTTTTAAGAGTATACAAGACAAATATAATGATGTTCTTGATCTTATTCATACCGATTTGTGTGGTCCTGCTAGAATCAAAAGTTTTTCAGGGTGATAGATATTTTATGCTAATCATTGATGACTATTCTAAAATGATGTGGGTTACTTTTCTTAGGGAGAAATCTGAAGAATTTGAAAAGTTTAAGATCTTTAAAGCTAAATTTGAGACAGAGACGGGATTAAAGATTAAATGCTTAAGGTCTGATCAGGGTGGATAATTCACATATGGTGAATTTAACAGTTATTATGAAAAGAATGGGATAAGGAGACAGTTATCTGCACCCCAGACACCTCAGCAAAATGGTATTGTGGAAAGGAAGAATAGAACTATCTTGGATGTGGCTAGAACCATGATGATGAAAGCTAATATGCCTCATATCTACTGGAGAGAAGTTGTGAGCACAATGATATAAACATTCAACGGAATTCATATCAAAGGAGACATTGGTAAGACACCTTATGAGTTATGGTTTGGTCATACACCTATAGTTAAGTATTTCAAAATCTTTGGTAGTAAATGCTATATCAAAAGAGATGATTCCATTGGAAAGTTTGATCCTAGATGTGATGAAGGGATATTTCTTGGTTATTCTAATGAAAGCAAAGCATATAGATGTTATAAGAAAAGATTGTTGAGAATTATGGAGAGCACTAATGTCAAGGTGGATGAGCTGAACAGAAGTCAAATCAAAACTTATGAGAGAGAACCGCTAGTGGAAATGATCATAACTGAACCAGTAGAGCCTACACTAGAATAGAATGTTGAATCAGTTACTTTGGCAGTATCAGAAAATTCAATAGTAACTGAAGATCAGAGTAGAGGAACAAAAAGTTAGAAGACTCCTAAGTATGTAAAGATAAATCATTCAGAAGATCAGATCATTGGAGACAAGAATAAAGGAGTGATGACAAGAGGAAGGTTGGTAGCTACTGAGGTATGTTTAATTTGTCAAATTGAATCGGCATCAATAATTGAAGCATGTAAAGATGAATGTTGGATGAAAGCTATGGAAGAAGAATTAGATCAGAAAGAAAAGAATAACACCTGGACTTTAGCTCCCCGACTTAAAAATAAGAATGTTATTGGAACTAAATGTGTTTTTAGGAACAAATTGAATGAAGATGGACAAGTTGTGAGGAATAAGGCTAGATTGGTTTGTAAAGGATATTATCATAAGGAATTTATTATGATGAGACTTTTGCTCTGGTAGCTAGGATTGAAGTTGTGAGATTATTTCTTGCTTATGCTGCCCATAAGAACTACAAGGTTTATCAGATGGATGTTAACTGTGCATTTCTGAATGGAGATCTTTAATAGGAAGTTTACATTGAGAAGCCTGATGGATTTTCACTTTCAGATGACAAAAACATGGTTTGCATGTTAAGGAAAGATTTATATGGATTGAAACAATCCCTTAGAGCTTAGTACGTAAGATTGGATAAATATCTTTTGAAGCTTGATTTCACTAAAGGTAATGTTGACAGTAATTTATATTATAAGATCATTAATGATGATATATTGATTGTTGAAGTCGTTGTTGATGATATCTTTATGTATGGAATTCTTTGATAATATGAAGAATGAATTTGAGATCCCTATGATTAAGGAGATGAAATTTTTCTTAGGTTTGCAGATTACTCAAACTGATAAAGGTATTTTCATCTGTCAAACTAAGTATGCTAGGGAGTTGTTGAAGAAATCTGGTATGGAAAATTCTAAACTGTTTGGTACTCCTATGGTTACAAGTGAGAAATTGACAAAAGAAAGATGCATCAGCACTGGTAAATCCTACAAGGTACAAGTCTATGATTGGAGGTTTGTTATATCTAACTCAGACTAGACCGGATATAATGAATGTAGTTTGTATTGTATCAAGATATCAAAGTGGTTCTAGAGAAAATCATGAGTGTGGTGAAAAGGATTTTTTAGGTATTTGCAAGGAACAACTAAATATGGTTTGTGGTATCCTAAAGATAATGGTTTTAAACTATATGCATATATAGATGCAAATTGGGTTGGAGATGTTGATGACTGGGAGAGCACATCTGGTGGAGCTTTCCTTCTTGGAAAGAAACTTGTTTCAAGGATCAGCAAGAAGTAGTCATGTACCTCTTTATTTACTATTGAAGTTGAGTATGTTGTTGTTGCTACTAACTATACACAAGTTTTATAGATGAAGAAAATGTTGAAGGATATAAGGGTGGATTGTAATTGTTGGCATATGCACACTCCAATGAGACATTGTAGGTGATTGAAGGTTTTGTCATTGATGGAAACCTTACAATCCTATGACACTAGCAAGGCATTCCACAGGCACTAGCAAGATCAGACTCTACACCGACACTCAGATCATCAGCATCGACAGTGAAAGGAAGCATACCGGCATAGAGGCTAACAAGATTTTCGTTGAAATATATTTTGTTTATTATTGTAAAATCATTGTAAGCCAACTTAGCAAATTGTAAAATGACTCTTATATAAGAGAGATCATTATAGAACATTTGTGTAAGTAAGAGGAATGTAATTAGGCGAAATAAGGCAAACCTATTATGTGAATTATAGGTTAAGGGTTTATGTAAGAAGAAGAGAAGAAATCGATACTGGATCTGGCATTATAGATTCTATTTTGAAGCAGTACAAGACACTCGATTTATATAATCCATTTTTGTAAGTCAGTGAGACTTCCATTTTGTAATTGAGCAGTGAGCTCTAGGCAATTAGTCTTCCTGCATGTGCAGGCCCCTCTTGTAGCAGTAATATTCTCTTATTGGCCAGTAAGTGAATATTGTGGGTCACAAATCCCACCGAGGTTTTTCCCACACCGGGTTTCCTCATTAAATCCTTGTGTTATGGTGTGTTTTTCATGTGGTTGTTTTTATCTCTATTTATTGCATTACTTTCTGTTTACCAGTACACAGTATTAATATGCTCTACATGTTTTAAGTTAAGAAAATCTATTAACTGGTTAGATACTAATTCAAACCCCCCCTCTCAGTATCTGTGGGAATCCTAACAGTAATGAACTGGTAGTTATTCACTGGAATAACTTTCCTTCTATTGACATATAAAAGAATCTGGTATTTCATTCTAATAAAAAGCACATATCTATCAAATATAACTTTTTGAAGGAGAAGGTGGAAGCAAATGAAGTTAGACTAGTTTATGTGAGAACTAAAGAGAAGATTGCATATATCTTCACTAAACCCTTGCCTAAGGAATCATTTGAGTTCTTTAGAGACAGATTGGGGATTTTTTCCCCTTCGGTAGAGACCTGAGTGATGTCGATTGGCATCAGTCCGATATGCATTTACAGAGCTACTATTCATTCCGGATTGATGTGTTGGTGCTACTACTCAGGGGGAGTAGTCAATTGTGGGGCTAAGTGGATTTATGATTTTTCTTTGAAGTTTATGTCAGATTTTTGGTATTGATGTCAAAGGGGGAGAGATATATATGAAAAATAGAGCTTAACAAAATATCAGTCAAAGGGGAGAGATCAAAGCATAATAGGGATATCATTCATAGAGAGATTTTGTTAACTTCATTGTAATATCATCTTATGGGAGATTGTTAGCAAATTGGAGGAATTGATTATGTGTTGCATTGATGTTTTCTCATCAATGGAAACACCGACTGTTTTGGTTGTTTACTAGTTTCTGGTAGGTTCCGGTAGAGCGGTTGGATTATGATATTGATCTGGTATGCTCTGGTATACTTTGGTTTGTGGAATTAGTTTGAATATGTCAGTCATGCTATTCAAATGCCAAAATATAACCAAAGAAGATAACAACATCAAACAACATCAAACAACATCAACAATACTTTCCAGACCCAAACACTTCTAGAACAACCAATAGAATAACTACAAGCCCAACATAGCAAGATATTGTTGGCAATATGAAGGAATTGATTATGTGTTGCTTTGATGTTTTGTCATTGATGTCAACACTAGCTGTTATGATTGGGTTATCGGTAGAAGAACTAGTGTTACCAGCACAAGGGACTATCAGTTGGATACTACCGACATGTTTGGATCAATGGAATATGTTTTGGTCATTTGGTATTGACTTTATGATTGGATGCTATCATATACTCTAGTAAGCCTATATTGGTAAGGATTTAAGGTTTTACCGGCAGAGCTTTTACTAAGAACCTTTGACAGGATGCATAAGTGGTGTTGGTGCAGCTTCTAGATGAAATTTAGGATGCAGAAGGTAATCTTTGTTCATGCTTCAACTGATTGGAGTCATCACTTTGGCATGGTGAATCTATTTGGGTCCAAGTTATGGACCGGTATCATTTTACGTGTTCTCTACACATTACTGGGATGATTTATGAATTGGTTAATGTTTTTTTAGTCTAAAGCCGACATGTTATATCATTGTAATGTGGATGCATGTAATGATATTATTGTAATATCTTTTAGGTGGCTGACCTAATTAGTTTATTCCTTAGGGTTTGTATAAATTGATGTAAGATCTCATTGTAGATTTTGATTGTGGTGGTAATGGTCATGGAATGAAATATCATATGCGAAGGAGATTTTTTTGATCATAGGTAATCGAATTGGGTTTATGTAAGAGGTCAAAGGCCTTCGGTATTGAGCTTAACTGGGACTATAATTAGGCATGGTAGATGCTATCATTAGCAGTTCATTCTTCTAAATTGTTGTCCAATTATATTGAGGTGGTTATAACCTCTCTATACTCAATGAGACTCCTTTGTAATGAGCAATACGCTCTAGGCAGTGTGCCTCCCTGCATGTGCAGGCCCCTTATTGTATCACATACTTTCTACAAAAGTATCATCTGACTATGGGTAGGCTTCCCACCATGGTTTTTCCCTTTACTGGATTTTCCATGTACAAATCATGGTATTATGTGGTATGGTTACATTTTGTTGATTATCTGTTTCATTCTTAAGTTTTATTGCTTACCGATATTTGTTTATGCTATTCTAGTATTTAATGTTTATGTGCTTTGATTAAAGGTTATAAAGTGGTTTGATTAATATAATCTGTTGACAACTGATTCACCTCCCCCTCTTAGTTGTCCACCGGTTATTCTAATAGTTGGTATCAGAGATTTGGTCCTCTTTTACAGAAGCTTAACCACTTGAGGTAGATCCTATGGAAACTAATAATTCAAATCCACTAGTAGCTATTTTCAGAAGATAAATCCCTAAGCTTGATGGAAAAAACTATGGGATATGGAAAATCTGAATGGAGAATCATGTTAGATGTCTTGGCAAGGATATTTGGGAGATCACTGAGAAAGGATATACACCTTATGATCTGGCATCTGGAAATCCTAATCCAACAGACTTGGACCAAAATATTGAAAATTATTGCAGAGCAAGAGAAGCCCTCTTGTGTGCATTCTCTAATCAAAAAATCATGGGATTGATTGATAAATTATCTGCAAAGGTTATGTGGGATAAATTGCAAACTCTGAATGAAGGTGACCCTACTATCAAAATTGCTAAACTTGATGGTTACCAAGTAAGATATGAGAACTTGAAGATGGAAGATAATGAAAGAATTGCTACATTTATGGAAAGAGTAAATGAGATTGTCATGGAAATTCAATGTTGTGGAGGATCTCTAAGTGAAGATGAAATAGTTTCTTAATTTTTGAGAGCCCTACCACCGGCTTACAAGATGAAGGCTACTACAATTAATGAATTGAGAACAATGGCAAACACTTCAGTTAACAAAGACATTCTGATTGGGAAATTATTTGATTTTGAGCTTGAAGAATTTGGACCCTCTGGAGCTGCAGAATTTGGACCCTCTGGAGCTGCAAAATTTGACCCTGTTTTTTATGCATCATCATCTACCGAAAAAAGTGATTGGAAAGCCCTATATGCAAAATAATTGGAAGATATGAGGAAAGAGGATGAAGAATTTGAGAAACTTGAAGCCTTATTTGCTATAAGAGTACCTAAAGGACCCACAGGAAGTAAGTATGAAGGAAAAGCACCTTTTAAATGTTTTTCATGAAATAAGATGGGTCATTTTGCATCTAGATGTCCTGAAAGGAATGCAAGATTTGAAGAAAGAGTTAAGAAATCATTTAAGCCTAATCAGAACAAATATAGATTCAAGAAAAACAAACTATGCTATATAGAAGATGAGGAAGGAGTAAGTGATGACTCAGAGGATGAACCAGTAGGAGACTCTGCTAGTGGATCCGACAATGGAAAGGAATGGGTGTTCTATGCTTTAAAGGAAGATGAACCGGAACCGATTATCAAGAATGAAGAAAAGGCCCTAGCAGCAAAAGTTGAAGACAAGGATGAATGGGTAATTGATAGTGGATGCTCACATCATATGACTGGAGATAAAAGAAAATTTCTATCCCTACAAGAATACAATGGTGGTCAAGTCAGATTTGGGGATGGAAAAGCATATAGATGTTATAACAAAAGATTGCAAAAAATTATGGAGAGCACAAATGTGAAAGTGGATGAGCAATACAAAGATCAATCTATATCATATGACAGAGAACCGATAGTGGAAGTGATCATAACTGATTTGATAATGCCTCAACTGATAGAAGACACTGAGACAGTTACACCAATACAATCAGAAAATTCAATTATGACTGATGATCAGAACAGAGAACCTGAAGTTCACTAGACGCCAAGATATGTAAGATTAAATCATTTTGAAGATAAAATCATTGGAGATAGGAACAAGGGAGTTATGACAAGAAGAAGACTGGTAAATGAATAGGTATGTCTTATTTCTCAAATTGAAGCAGCATCTATTATTGAAGCTTGTAAAGATAAACATTGGTTAAAGGCTATGGAAGATGAATTAGATCAGATAGAGAAGAATACGACTTGGACTTTAGTTCCCCAGCCTAAAAATAAGAATGTTCTTGGAACTAAATGGGTTTTTAGAAATAAGATAAATGAGGATGGCCAAGTTGTAAGAAACAAGGCTAAACTAGTTTGTAAAGGATATTCTCAAATGGAAGGAATTGATTATGGTGAGACATTTGTACCAATAGCTAGAATTGAAGTTGTTAGACTATTTCTTGCCTATGCAACATACAAGAACTATAAGGTCTATCAAATGGATGTTAAATGTGCAGTTTTGAATGGTGAACTTGAGGAAGAAGTATACATTGAGAAGCCTGATGGATTTTCACTGACATATGACAAAAATATGGTTTGCAGGTTAAGGAAAGCATTATATGGATTGAAGCAAGCTCCTAGAGCTTGGTATGCAAGGTTGGATAAATATCTTTTGAAGCTTGGTTTTACTAAGGGCAGTACCAACAGTAATTTATATTACAAGATTACTGATGTTGATATTCTGATTATTTAAGTATTTGTTGATGATATCATTTTTGGAGGTGAAGATAAATTGTGCATGGAATTCTCTAATAATATGAAGAATGAATTTGAAATGTCTATGATTTGTGAGATGAGATTTTTCTTAGGTTTGCAGATTACTCAAACTAACAAAGGTATTTTTATCTGTCAAACTAAGTATCTAAGGGAATTGTTGAAGAAGTTTGGTATGGATAATCCCAAACCGGTAAGTACTCCTATGATGACAAGTGAAAAATTATCTATCAAAGACACATCTGCACTAGTAAATTTGACAAGGTATAAGTCTATCATTGGTGGCTTGTTATATCTAACTCAGACTAGACCGGATATTATGAATGGAGTAAGTATTGTTTTAAGATATCAAAGCAATCCTAAAGAAAATCATGAATGTGCAGTAAAGAGGATATTCAGGTATTTGCAAGGAACAACGGAATATGGCCTATGGTACTCTAGAGATGATAACCTCACTTTATGTGCATATACAAATGCAGATTGGATAGGAGATACCGATGACAGGAAGAGCACTTTTGGTGGAGCTTTCTTTCTTGGAAAGAAATTGGTTTCATGGACTAGCAAAAAATAGTCATGCATTTCTTTATCTACTGCAAAACCTAAATATGTTGCAGCGGCAACTAATTGCACTCAAGTCTTGTGGATGAAGCAAATGTTGAAGGATATCAAGGTAAATTGCAGTGAACCAGTAGTTATCTATTGTGATAACTCTGTAGCTATTGACATATCTAAGAATCTAGTATTTCACTCTAAGACTAAGCACATTTCGATAAAATATAACTTTCTGAAAGAAAAGGTGGAGGAAAAGGAAGTCAAATTGGTTTATGTGAACACTAAAGAGCAGATTGCAGATATATTCACTAAACTATTGTCTAAGGAATCATTTGAATATTTGAGAGATAGGTTAGGGGTATCTACCCCTCTAGCACAAACTTAACTAATGGAGTAGAGCATCAGTCCGGTATGCATCATCAGCTTTATCCTTTTCTCCAGATTGATGTAGTGGTGCTACTACTCAGGGAGAGTAGTCAGCTTTGAGAATCAGTGGATTTTGATATCTATGTGATATCTTTGGCATTGATGTCAAAGGGGGAGAGTTATATGTAAAAAATAATGTCATAATATGTCATATGGGAGAGATTCAGATCAATTTCAGATTGAACTGGACTCCTTAGGGGGAGTTGTTGGGATTTTTTCAATTTTTCATTGTTATATCTTCTATGAGAATTTTTTTGCATTTCTTGGCACTTAGATGTTTTCTTTTTCACATCTAATGTTGCCATCAATGCCAAAGGGGGATATTTTTGGCAATATGAAGGAATTGATTATGTGTTGCATTGATGTTTTGTCATTGATGTCAATACTAGTTGTTATGATTGGTTAGCGGTAGATGGATTTTGGTTACCGGTAGAAGAACTAGTGTTACCGGTAGAAGGGACTATCAGTTGGATACTACAGACATATTTGGATCAATGGAATATGTTTGGTTTGATGTTTCTGGAGTATGTTTTGGTCAGTTGGTATTGACTTGATGATTGGATTCTATCATACACTCTAGTAAGCCTATACCGGTAAGGGTTTAAGGTTTTACTGGAAGATTTTTTACTAAGAATCATTGACAGGGAACATAAGTGGTGTTGGTGCGGTTTCTAGATGGAATTCAGGATGTAGAAGGTAATCTTTGTTTGTGCTTAGACTAATTGGAGACATCGCTTTGGTGTGGTGAATCTATTTGGGTCCAGTTTATGGACGTGTATCATGTTACGTGTACTCTACACATTACTGGGATGATTTATGAATTGGTTAATATTGTTTTGGTCTAAAGCTGACATGGTATATCATTGTAATGTGGATGTATGTAATGATCTTATAGTAATATTTGCTAGGTGGCCAACCTAATTGGTTTAGGCCTTAGGGTTTGTATAAATTGATGTAAGATCTCATTGTAGATCGTGATTGTGGTGGTAATAGTCATGGAATGAAATATCATATGTGAAGAAGATTTGGTTGATCTTAGGTGATCAAATTGGGTTTATGTAAGAGGTCAAAGGCCTTTGGTATTGAACTTAATTGGGACTATAATCGGGCATGGTAGATGTTATCATTGGGAGTTCATTCTTCTGGATTGTTGTCCAATTATATTGAGGTGGTTATAACCTCTCTGTAGTCAGTGAGATTCCTTTGTAATGAGTAATACGCTCTAGGCAGTGTGCCTCCCTACATGTGCAGGCCCCTTATTGTATCACATACTTTAGGAAGAAGTATCATCTAACTATTGGTAGGCTTCCCACCATGGTTTTTCCCTTTACCGATTTTTCCACGTACAAATCATGGTGTTATGTGGTATGGTTGCATTGTGTTGATTCTTTGTTACATTCTTAAGTTTTATTGCTTACCGGTATCTATTTTTGTTGTTCTAGTATTTGATGTTTATGTGCTCCGATTAAAGGTTATAAAGTGGTTTGATTAATATAATCTATTGACAACTGATTCACGCCCCCCCCTCTCATTTATCAACTAGTTATTCTAACAATTGGTATTAGAGATTTGGTCCTCTTTTATAGAATCTTAACTTCTTGAGGTAGATCCTATGGAAACTAATAATTCAAATCCATCGGTAGCTATTTTTAGAAGAGAAATCCCTAAGCTTGATGGAACAAACTATGGGATATTGAAAATCTAAATAGCTACTCATCTTAGATGTCTTGGCAAGGATATTCGAAAATGATTGCAGACCAAGAGAAGCCCTCTTGTGTGCACTCTCTGATCACAAATTAAGGGATTGACTGATAAATCATCTACAAAGGTAATGTGGGATAAATTGCAAACTCTAAATGAAGGTGACCCTACTGTAAAAATTGCTAAACTTGATGGTTACAGGGTAAGATATGAGAACTGGAAGATGGAAGATAATGAAAGAATTTCTAAATTAATGGAAAGAGTAAATGAGATTGTCATGGGAATTCAATGTTGTGGACGATCTCAGAGTGAAGATGAAATAATTTCTAAAGTTTTGAGAGCCCTACCACCGACTTACAAGATGAAGGCTACTGCAATTAATGAATTGAGAACAATGGAAAACACTTCAATTAATAGAGACATTCTGATTGGGAAATTATCTGCTTTTGAGCTTGAGGAATTTGGACCCTCTAGAGCTGCAAAATCTGAACCTTCTTTTCATGCATCATCATCTACTGGCAAAAGTGATTGGAAAGCCCTATATGCAAAAGAATTGGAAGATATGAGGAAAGAGGATGAATAATTTGAGCAACTTGAAGCCTTATTTTCTAGAAGAGTACCTAAAGGATTGGAAGGAAGTAACTATGAAAGAAAAGCACCTTTTAAATGTTTTGCATGTAATAAGATTATTCATTTTGCATCTAGATGTCCTAAAAGGAATGCAAGATTTGAAGAAAGAATTAAGAAATCATTTAAGCCTAATCAAAAAATATATAGATTCGAGAAAAAAAAACTATGCTACATAGCAGATGAGGAAGGAGTAAGTGATGACTCAGAGGATGAACCGTAGGAGACTCTACTAGTGGATCCGGCAATGGAAAGGAATGGGTGTTCTATGCTTTAAAGGAAGATGAATCGAAACTGATTATCAAGAATGAAGAATAGGCC
Organism: Cryptomeria japonica; assembly: GCF_030272615.1. Taxonomy (NCBI): domain Eukaryota; kingdom Viridiplantae; phylum Streptophyta; class Pinopsida; order Cupressales; family Cupressaceae; genus Cryptomeria; species Cryptomeria japonica. The sequence goes on along the minus strand of NC_081409.1, from coordinate 433,013,389 downwards.
CTGTTGTTCTCAAATTTTGATTCCCCCTAAAATCCCTTATAATAAAATAATAAACTCTGTCTACAAAACATAAATCAAGGAGAAGGAAACTTTAGAGCAACATATGACAAGGTTTGATGAACCTTCTACACTTTGAACTTACCCAAAGTTCAGGCGGGTATACCTTATGTGAATTGACTTCACACTTTTAAAAGACAGATTCACAGTAAACCAGTCCGAAAACCAATGAATCTTATCACCTCAAAACTAACTGAAACAAAGAAAGAAAGCTTATGCTCATGTTCAGTATCAACCTACAAGATATGTAAAAGATAACCACAATAGATACCAGTGCCTTATCCAGGCCACAGAGTCATCTAAGTTTAAACAATACTCTCACAATTAAACATCTCCATACATCCCATCACCTCGGCTTTTATAAACCCCACATATGCTTGACATACATAAGAATTTACCCTCATCAAACTAGATAGCATTCATCAAATTCAAAGTCTCCCACAAGGAATTTACTGATAGAAATGATTCCTGCATATTTAATTTCCCTCCTGAAGAGAAAAGCTAAGAAACGCATCTATTTAAGATTTCCTTACAACCCATACTCAAATGAATAACCCTAGATTACTCAAATTGAAAATAGTAAATATTTGCAAGCACACTTGAAGACAACACAGATTCTAGGCTCAAAGTTGATGGTCTGTGTATTGATTTTAATTCAAAAAATATTACAAAAACACTAGAATGTTCTCTATAAGACTTAGAAAAAGCTCAAATAAATTTCTACAGTGTTTCCTTACAATTTCTTGCGATCCCCTTTTCCACAGTCCTAGTATCCATTTATAACAACATGGATGCATACAAAGCTTCGGACTTCCCTAGGAAAATTTGTTACAACTATACTTTGTTCAAAAAATAGTTACAAGTCTCTTCCTGATTCAGCGGCCTTTTCAGTTGGTAACTCCTCAGCAATACCCTCTAACTATCCTGGAGCATCTTCCAACTAATCTGGAGCATCTTCTTCTTGCACAACATATTTCTTGGACCACTCTTGGAAAAGATCATCAGTAGGCCATGAGTGACCAATATGCCTTTTATTCAACTTTAATAACTTTTTCCAAGCGTTCCTCACTTTCCTTACCTCTGACTCCAAAAACCCATAATGTGATTTGATCTTCTCTATTTCCTCAATTATTTTAACAAACAGTGAGGTGTCATTTTTATTAATTATTTCATTTACCCTTAAGGATAAATTAGCCCCTAACTCATCCAACCATACCTGTTTATCTTTCAACTGATTTTGATTAACAAAACCTCCAGGAAACAATGCAAATTTATACTCGGTATACTCTTTCCTATACAAGTTGGCCTTCCTCTCCACATTAGCTCTTCCTTCTACCACCTTTGTCAAATGCTTGGCCAACTCGCATGTGGACTTAATAACAACATCAGACCCAACTTCATCATATTATGCACACATCAGTTCTAGGTCCACTTCTCTGGGAATCCATTTATTCAGAATGGGCTCTAAATAAGCCTTGTCCTCATTTAACTCACTAAGAGTGTCCAAGATCCTCTTCATATTTATGTGTACTTTGGGAACATCAATTTTATCAGCAAAACTCAAAATTGTAGCCTTTATCTTCTCCTCATATTTGCTTGCAAATAAGGCCTGAGCCTGTTTCATCTTCTCCAATTCATGTTGATAGGTCTCAGCTGGTTGAAAACCAGAAAGCATAAGAGAAGGAGGGAATTCTATGATGGGACTAGTAGGAGGAGGTCTTGTTGGAGATGAAGAGATTGCCAAGGTAGAGGACTGACCTCTTTGGCATTGTCCCATCAGCTGACTTTGAAGCTTGGCAATGGTACTATCCCTGTTGGCTACCTCTTTCTTTGCTTCATTATAAGCCTTTAGAACTATCTCCAATTTATTTTGGAGATCATCCCTTTCTTTTGCTTCCTTCTCTGCTACTGCTAGATTGAACTTAGCAATCTCTAAAACAGTACTAGCTGCTTCCACCACCCCTATGTCCTAGACTCTCCTAACTATCATTCCTCCTAAGAGACTAGACTCTGAGGTGTCTTTCCTTCTTCTACCCAAATCTCTTTTAAGGGACCACATTACTAGAGAGGCATCATCTTTAACAAATACCACTCCTTTCATTGGCTTGCTTTCCTTTCTGACTACTTCTAGGACCAATGCATTAGCTATATCCCATTCAGGGAGAATTAGCACACTGACTTTTGAAATCATTTCCCTTTCGGCCTCAGGAGTGATGGCTTTGAATTCTTCCATGATTTCTTGTTTGACCTCTTCTTCTATTGAATTTGTATCTTTATGAGGTTGTTCACTTGTTCTTTTTGCACATCTGATCTTGAACTAATCAATATTTTGTTTCCAAAGAAACTGCATGAAAGCACCTGATGCAACAAAATTGTTGTCAGCTAGGAATTCTTCACTAGCTTGCTTGACAGTGATGTCCAACTATTTTCCTTGTAGCTCACCATCAGTTATGTCCATTTCAACACTGGATGGCTCCTCTGGCATTCCTTCTTGAGTCTCATTGTAGGTGTATGCAATTTCACCTAGACTCACTAATTAGAATAATTGCTCCACCACAGCTTTCTCATCTCCTATAGGAATTGGGGACTGAGAGGGAGAGTACTGAGGGTCATCAGATTCAATTTCTTTTCCTACCCTCTGCCTTTTTGGTGAATCCTAAATCTCTATAATATCTTCAATGGCCCTCTTCCCTTTGGAAGTAGAAGGTTCCCCTGACACTGGCATCATCACAGTGTATTTAGATTGTTTTTTCATTATATAGTTACCTGGTGAAACAGCCTTAGCAAAGGCAGGCTTGGATAGGACCAATTTAGCCCTATCAGGATCATTCTGCATTATGGCCTCTCTCTTCTCCTTCAGGTTTTGCATTAAATCCTCAAAATAAAGAATCAAGAATTTAATCTTTTCCTCAAATAGGGTAAAACTGGAAAGAGGATCATAGCTTGAATCAAATTGGTGGATGAAGTCAAGGGCTCTCTTGTAGGCAATCCACTTCACCTTCCTTAGCTCCTTCTCATCTAGACTGAATTCATTCCTGATTAAATCTTCAGGAAACTAAAATTGATGAGGCCTGATCTTACATACTGCCCTCTTTCTGAACATGTCCTTGAAGAAATCTACAGGGTCGACACACCTTGATACTGCAGTTGATAACATGTACGGTGTAAAGAATTCTTCAAAGTACTTCCATCCACCTTTGGTGATTACAAAATGATGAGCCATTATGATGCTTGGGAAAATTGCCCCTTTACCCCTGTTGGTCAACTCGGCTTCCTACACTCCACCAATCTATCTCAAAACCTCTGCAATTCCTAGCTTCAATGGAACTTGATAAGGTAGTAAGTAGGGGGTTCCTCTGAAACCATATACTCTCAAAATAGTAGAGACTAGATACAAATACATATCTCCCCAGTTATGAACAATCTTGATGTCCTCTGCAAACTCTTTGGGCCTAAGGAATTCCAAGAGAGCCTTGGCAATCTTAGGGTTTTCTGCACATAACATCACTTTAATCTTAGATGCAAAGAATCTATCAAAATTTAGATAAATCACATCCTTTCTATCCCAAGATAGAACAGTACTCCACAATTGCACTAGCATCTCCTCTTTATCCATGACCTTAACCAGGTCCATCTCTTTTGCAAAATAATCTGCCCCTTTGAAAAGAAACATATGCATCAACAAGGAATACCATCCAAATGGCTTGTCTACCTTACCATTTTTAATTCCTACTAGGCCTGCATGGATAGCATCAGTGAGGAAAGGAGCAAAGTCAAATGTTATGGCCAAGGAAGGGTTCAAAATTTGGGCAATCATTAACATATAATAGACTGGCATGTTTTTCTCGACATCTTCCCCAAAAATTTGACACAGTGTCCAGTAAATACCCTTAGCTCTCAAGGTAAATAGATTCAAGGAAAATGGCTCCCTTGTGCTAGGGCCTACAACTGTTAATCCCCCTATTTTGACAAAAAAATCTCTCAATGGGCCACTCCTAAGATGATCTCTTTGGTCATTGTAAACTTGGGTTAATGCCTCAAAATCAATAGGCTCAAGATAGCTGGAAGCTTCACTAAGCTTGAAAACATTTCTAAATTCTTCATCCTTGATTTCAACAAGGGCTGATCCCTTTATGTTTCTGATGCATCTGGCAGCAGGGTCATAACTTTGTGCTATTAAGGTCAACAAATCAACATCCATGAACACACCAGGGACCACAAGTTTTCCAACATCTAAATCTTAGATACTATTCATAGGGGAAAAGGCATGTCTCTGACCAAAACCCACTTTAAACAAACTGAGACCGGATGTCCCTATTTCAAGGTCCCTCAACCAATTTCCTTTATCATATAAACCATCCCCAATTTTTAGATGGGGGTTCTTTGGTACTAATCCCTTAGCTCTAGCCCCGACATTGGTCAACATGGTTAACTGCTCAAGAAAATCATCACAAATATTTTGATCTTGGTAATTTATCTTCCCTATTAATTCTCTTCTGGGTCCCATTTTAAAAGTATGCAACTGAGCCAATTATCAATCAAAACAATGTTCTAATAGCACAAGACCACAATTCAGCAATCTTTAAGCAAAGGGTAAACAAAGAACAAGAGAACATAATTTTTGGTTTGCAAACTTCTGCTCTGTACCATCTCCCTCTGCAACTTCTTCTGTGAAATGATACCCTCATTCAATTGATGCAGGGATATATACGGCAATTTGGCTCCTTAACTGGGACATTAACACTGCATGCTTCGGTCGTCCCTTTAGAATTGAATTCATAAAAGAATTTGTAAATTTGGCTCCAACTGGTCAAAACAGCTCTAAGTATTTTTTTCTTTTTCTTCTTTTGCATTTTTGCAGAGCGTAAAGCGCTTGCAGGTTCATCCAGTGAAATCACGCCGACCATCCGATCAATTGAAACTTGATCAACTTTTAGCTTTTGACTTTTTCTCATTTGGCAATGGACTGAAAAACCTTTTTGCTATTTCGCAATAGGTAACCATCTTGCATCTTGTCCTCACGAAACTGCGCTAGCCATCCAATCAACTGAAACTTGGTCGATCTTTATGCAGTCTTAACCTAGCGGTTTATATTACTAACCGTGCTCAAATCGGTTACCGCTAATAGTTTTTGCCATTTTGCAAATGGTAACAAGCTCACATCTTTGGGTTGTGAAATAATGCCCGTCAACAGATCTTTCTTGAGATGCTCATCCCTTTTCAAACTGTTAGAACCTCCAGACGTGGGCCCTCTAAATCAGCACTTTCCACTTTGGCATTTGATCCCTTTTGGAGTGATATGTCAACCTCTTACTCATTGAAAGACTTCAGCAGGATCCACTTCTTTCATTTGCCACCTGTGCCTGACATATATCCTCTTTGTCTTCAGTTTATGTCATTCTGTTTCTTGGGCCTACCACTTGGTCGCCAAGTTTGTTCTTTGATTTACGTGATCTGGAGGACACGTGTAACCTTTTGATTCGTGATCCCTACCTCCTGGACTGCTCACTTGGAATGCCATGTCATTTCACCATTTGTGAAAACTAACTCTCGAGCATCTTTGGGTTGTGAATCAACATAGGCTATTGATTATTCTCTAAACCACTCACTCTTTACTCGATAGAAAACCCACCGGCTTCTGGGACCCACCAAAACCTTTCGCTATTTTGCAATAGTTAAAACACGTGCACTTTGATCTCACAAAATAACGAGGGCCATCCAATCAGATAGAACATGATCGGTCTTTAATCTTCAATCTAAGCTTGGATGTCGGGCCCACCAAAACCTTTCGCTACTTCGCGATAGGTAATATTTGATCATCTTTATCTCACGAAATAACGCAGGTCGTCCGATCTCAGAGACTTGCACTAATGTTTCTCTTTTTGCTAACCACTTCACCCGAGCCCACCATCTTTTTGCCATTTTGCAACTTGTAAACCACAGGCACCTACCGGCTGCGAATCAACACGAGCCATTGATCTCTTTGCAAACTGATCACCCTTTAGCCAAGGGAGAAGTCCTCATTGCTGGATCCTGCCAAACCTTTTTGCTATTTCACGATAGGTAACTTTCAGGCATGTTGAGTTCGTGAATCCATGCGGGCCCCTTGATTGATTGAGAGTTGATCGACTTTTATAAGGTCCGACGAACATTAGAAAAGGCAGATTTAAAGGCGAATAAAATTTAAAACATTTAAAGGGACCGCCTACGTAAATAGCAACGAGGGGAACACTTTGCACGACAAGAGGACCCATCACTTAAGTGAATAAAGTAATGCAGGATTAGAAACCAAAGGTTTTTTCTCAAATATTGAAGTGACTTAAAACCTAAAACCATGAACTCCTAAGGACTTAAAACAATTTCGAAGCAACTAGGGCATACCAGACTCAAAATTTTCAAAACCCTAGCCAATTATGGACTGCGAGCATCCATTTTTAAAATAGTGATAACAGCAGTTCTGACTGGGGATGGTTGATCGCAAGATGAACACAAGAAACTCAGAAACTCTAGAGAAACAGACCAAAGCCGAATAGAAAACAACCAAATCAAACCCAAATATATACAAACAGAGGACCCATTGTGCATGGACATCAAGAAAAGTAATGCTTCAGGAATTGTCCATGCACTAGAAATTCTTGTACTTCGTCATTCATATTCTTTAGAAAGTATGAGTCTTTTCCATTCACATCACAGATCACAGAAGGGCCAATCCATAATGACTCAAACTTCTTATGCTTTCCCTTGTCCTATCCTTTTGCATTCCATTGAAGAACAACATCACCTATTTGAAACTTTCTCAATGATGTCCTTTTGTCAAACAGATACTTAGACTACAATTGGATCTTCAAATTTCTCTTATGGGCTAAAGTTTTGATTTCTTCCACTTCCACCATCTGAATCATTCGGTCCTCCATAGGCTCAGACAATTCCATGTCTTTAGCTTGCAGGAATTTATATACTGGAAGAAGATTGTCTATTGGCACTCTAGCTTGTGTACCATAAACCAGTTCCAAAGGTGACATTCCAATGGCCTTCTTGATAGTAATTTTGTCAGCCCACAAAGCTAATTTCAACTTTAGATCCCATGACCTCTTGTTCTCTTCTAAGATTTTCTTAATAATGTTCAAGAGGCTTTTATTACTAGATTCAGCTTGTCCATTCCCTTGAGGATGATAGGGTGAAGAGTAGGACATAATAATCCCATGACTAGTGCAAAATATAACAAACTCTTCAGACCTAAAACTCATAGCATTATCCATTACTAATTTTGCAGGGACTCCAAATCTAGTTATAACATTATCTATCAGGAAATCGATGACAACTTTACTTGTAGCTCTCTTGGTGGGTATAGCTTCAATCCATTTAGTAAAATAGTCAGTTGCTACTATAATCCACCTATGGCCTCTTCCTGATCTTTCAACAATTTCTCCAATAAAATCAATGCCCCACTGAACAAAAGGGGCTTCCACTGTGACCGGATTTAAAGGTAAAGCTCCTTTATATTTTAACTTGGATGAAAACCTCTGGCATGGGTCACATTTCCTAACATGCTCATGAGCATCTTTAAATAAGGTAGGCCAATAATACCCAGCCCGGACTATCTTTCTAGCAGTTGTCTTAGCAGAGTAATGACCTCCGCATACTCCATCATGCATTTGAATCAACACTTTCTTGGCCTAGAATTCATCCAAACACATTAGTAATGCCCCATCTCTATTTCTCCAGAAAAGGTCACCCTGAATGAGAACATATTTTTGAGACTTAAGCTTTTGTGTCCTTTTCTGATTTTGGGTCATCCCTTTTGAAAATGTAGCATCTCTCAAGAAATATACTATTTCTAAATACCAGGGTTGCTTTTCAATGCTAGTGACTACAATGTTTTCAACTTCAACATTGTTTATTTCAACATCAAGAAGATTGGATTCAGCCATAAGCTTGGCCAGGCCTAAGCCTCTCACCAATTTGGTGATCTTTATTTCCAAATCAAATTCTTGGATTTTATTAATCCATTTGCACCTTTTTCCTATGACCTCAAATTGGGATAAAATGTCCTTGACTACGGCATGTGGAACATAAGCAACAACTTGTGTATTTACAAGATATGGCCTAAAAGCCTTGACAACTTTAACCAAAGCATATGCCTGCTTTTCCATGATCTCATAGCTTAATTTTGTTGCTTGTAAAGACTTGCTATAGAAAGCTATGGGATGTTCAAATCCCTCATTATCCTTTTGCAACAACATTGTAGCTACTGTATGATATGAAGCAAAAGAGAACAAAGAAAAGGGCTTACTATAATCCGAGGATTTCAACACAGGTGCTTCCTGAATGGCTCTTTTAATCTCAGCAAAAGCCTTTGAAGCTTCTTGATCCCAGCAAAATTTTGTATCCTTCTTGAGTAGTCTAACAATGGGATTTACCACCTCTGCTTTGCAATGAATCTTCTAACAAAATTAACTTTGCCTAAAAAAGACTGAATACCTTTAACACTCTTTGGTTCAGGCACATTGTTTATTGCTTCGATTCTTTCAAGGTCTATCCTTACCCCTTCCTTGGAGAAAATATGCCCCAACAACTTCCCTTTAGTAACAGCAAAATGACATTTCTTGGGGTTTAATGACACCCCAAATTCCAAATCCTTACTGAACACTTGTTCCAAATGTCCACAGTGTTCATCATCTCTTTTGGAGAAACAGGTTAAATCATCTTGGTACACTACAATGATGATGTTGATGAATTCTTTGAAGGCTACATCCATTGCTCTCTGAAATGTAGCTCCGGCATTTTTTAATCCAAATGGCATTCTTACATAAACATATGTTCCCCAAGGGGTGGTGAAAGCGGTTTTGAATTGCTCAAATTCCTTCACTAGCACCTGATTATATCCTGAAAAACCATCCATCATTAACAAAAGATCACAGCCCGTTACTTTCCACATCATGGCTTCCATATTGGGGGAAGAATAATTATCCTTTGGGGAAGCAACATTTAAATTTCTGAAGTCAACACAGAGCCTTATGTCCCCATTTTTCTTTCTCACCGGGACCAAATTGGAGACCCATGAAGAATGTCTTATAGGTTTAATAATCCCCCCTTCTCTTATCTTAGTCAATTCTTGTTGCATCTTGGTTTCTAGCAGGGGATTAATAGGTCTCTGCTTTTGTCTGAAAGGCTTAGCATCTAGAAGTAAAGGAACTTCATGCTGAAACAGGTCTTATCTATACGCCTTTAGGTCTTCATAGGACCAAGAAAACACATGCTTTATCTTTTCAATAAATTAATAAGATTAGTTCTGACATGAGGAGGCAAGTTTTTCCAATGTATACCAACTTAGGGGATAATTTTATCCCCAAGTTTACTTCCTCCAATTCTTCTAACTTGGTAGTAGATTGTTGGTGCAGGTGATTGTCCTTATATCTGAACATGCCTTCAAGCTCTACCAACCCTTTTGGTATCTCATTTGTTTCCAACTAAACCAACTCATTGCCGAATATTGTCTCTCTCTTGTCAATCACCTCTACTAATGCATTGCAGTCAATTTTCTGTCCATCATAATCATCAATGCATTGTATGAACCTAAGAATATCTTCATCATCGGCAAAAACTTGCCAATTATACACATTATCAGGGATGGCAAGCCTAGATTTTATTTCCATAGTGGATACGCCGGTTAGTGTTGCATCATCATTTTTCAATGCAATATTGGCTAAAAAGTCTGCCATAATATTCTTTGATCTCTCTATCCAATTAATGGAAAAAGCACTAAAATGCTCAATGACATCCCAAACTGCATGCTTATATCTTTTCAATCTATCATTTTTTGATGCATATTTGGATCTTACCTGAGAGACAGCCAATTTTGAATCTCCTAAAACTTTCAACAGTTGTATCCCATGCCTCTTTGCAACTTCAAGCCCCAATAACAGAGCTTCATATTCTGCAGTGATGTAAAGCACTGAAAGGCTAATAAAAAAGAATATTTAAAAGTTATACCTAATGGGGATACAAAAAGAACTCCTATTCCAGACCCTTCTTTGGAGCAAGCTCCATCAAAATACATTTGCCATAGACCATGTTGTTGTGATTCTAATTCAATCACAATGGAGTCAGTATTCTTTAACTGAGGTAAAATTGGTTGTACTCTGAAGTTGTCAAGATCCACATCAATCATACAATTGAGCATGTTAGGATCCACATTTTCAATTACTCTAGGAGCACGTGGTTCTCTATATAACTTGACTTGATTCCCCTTGATTGGGATGGTAGCATAAGATAAATCCAATTAGACATTTTCGCCTACTGTTGTTGCCCACTGCCTGGATAATAACATGCCATAATGAGGCTTAGTGTTAGTGACAATAACATCCATCTTATAGGTCGCTTCAAGGAATGCTACTATCTTCACTTCAACATCTCTCATTGTACCTACCACAGGCACTTCTCTATTATCCATAGCATAGTATTTCCCATATACTTTAGTCACTGATAATCCTAATTCTTTCATAACACCATAAGGCATTACATTGGCAGCTGCACCTGAATCTATCATACAATTTTTTATCAACTAGTTATTCACTAACAAAATGACATAAAAAGGATCTACCTGTGAAGTTTCTTGAGTAATAGTTGTTCCTACATAAACCTCTGGGGTTTGGAACTCTTGGTCCTTTCCATCTTTAACTGAACCGATAGGTAAGACTCTGTTACTGTCAGATATGTTAGAAAACAAAGACAAGGTAGCTTCCCTATGTTCTTTTATTTTCAACAACTCTATTAATGGGGCAGTAACTTTCATTTGTGTAAGAGCCTAAGCCATGTCAAATGTAGAATTATTGCTCAACTCAGTATTAGCTTTAGCTTTTTCTACCTTAGGCTGAGTTGCCTTCTTTGTTGTGGCAGCTCCTTGCATATCATTGGTATTTTTATCATTTGTACTCTTGGGTACATCTTTAATTTGATATTTCTTTTCTTGACCCATTTGAGGGGTAGTAGCAGTACTTGTTGCCTTTTAAAAACCTCTTTTATAAACATAGAACTAGGTTCCCTGTAATCACTATCCCTTTTGGTACTCCTCAGATTGTAATTGTGCTTGGCTTTAGCTATAGCCGCCTTAGTGAGATTTTTTACTTCTTCCTCACTAGGCCTTCTAAGATGAACTTCTTCATCCTCAATGGTTACCACATTTAGAGTAGGATGCCAATCAAGTCTTAATTATCCTTGGAAAGACCTTTTACTATCCAATACATCACTAAATTCACTTTGTACAGATTCCTCATCACTTTCTACAATGGTTTCAAACATATTAATATCAGGCTCGGCCTCTTGTCTCATGGACTCTTCTAGGGCTTGAGCAATTGCACATTGATGAGGAGAATGTGGCCTGTCACAAGCAATACACCAAGGAGTGTTCTCTATGTTGTGAACTTTTTTTCCTTTTAAAGGATCAGGGGTGTCTTGGCTCTGAACATTCTTAGGCTTCTCATTCTGAGGTTTACCATCCTTCTAGTTGGTATTATAAGGCATATCATGCAATCTGGGAGGTCTATCTTGCCAATTATAGTGAGTCTTATCATTTTTATTTACCTTGGCAGTTAGATCCTTCATAGCAGTGACTAACTTTTCTATCTTATCTTCCTCAACAACTTTGTTTGGTTGTTGTTTTGTTTCCTACCATAACCTACCATCAGTTCTTCTTCCTAATTTTCCGAATTCTTTCCTATTGCTCTCCACATTGATAGCAATTCTGAAAGCATCTCTTAGGCTATGTGGATTCTTATCCCTTAAAATATAAGCCATTTTGGAATCAAATGCATTGTAATAAGTGTTTAAGTACATGTTATCATCCAATCTCATCGCCTGATACAACCTATGCATGGCTTTTTGAAATCTAGTATTGAAATTGGTGACCATTTCATTATCAGATTTTCTAATATTATTGAATTCATTTAACAAGAAACTCACATTTTTTTTGTCACCATATTGTTCTTGAAAGCAATTCTTGAAATCCTCCCAAGACCCAATGCTATTAATAGGGAAACCCCTATACCAATCTCTTGCATCATCTATTAGGGACTGGACAAATAATTTCATTATGACATCTTCATCTACTATCTCATAACCATTTATCAAGTCACCAAAATATTTTAAATGCTCCTCTGCACTAATTGCATTATTTCCAGCAAACTTATGGAGTCTATCCCTTAACTCAATAAGAACATGGTTGGGATATCCTAGAATTCCATCAAAAAATAACTGCCTGTACTGCTCTAAATAGATGGGTCTCCTTTGGAAAGGGTTAACAACATTGTTATTACCCATGTTCATTTTCACAGTAGGGATTTGAGTCTAAGAGATTTGATTATTTTGGTTAATTACAGGGGCTTGACTGGCTATTGTTGTATTGACAGGCAAAGCGGGCTGAATTTTAACAGGGGGGAGGGAAACTTGCTGAGGAACAGGTTTATTGAGATCTTCCAATGGGAAGATGATAGGGGGAGCTTTTAGATATCCGATTTTTCTTTGAACCTTTTGGTTAGTTGCTTCTAACTCATCTTTCTCTAGCTCCATTTGTAGATCTTCCTTTTCTTTCCTCATCCTTTCCATCTCCCTCTCATGTGCTAATAATCTATGGGAGATCTCCACTGTAGTCTTTGATCTTGACCCATCTTCCATGCATTTTTGCTTGCCTTTTCAACCTCATTTCTAATAGGTTATGGGTCACTAAGAACCTCCTTATTTGGTTGGATTATTGACTTATATGTTGGTTTAGCTTTGGGAACTAGAATTTCCCTGATCACAGGACCTTCATCATCACTCTTTTCCTTTTCTTGGGCCAAAAATACAAGATCAACAATCTGCCTAAGAAGCCTATCTCTCTCCATCAGTTTTGCTTTGACTTCTTTTTCCCTATTTGCTTCCTTTTGGGCTCTTAAGGAGATTAAGTGATGAACCTTCCTATTTAGGTCCTCTATTTCTTGGGATACTTTATCTTCATCAGGGAAGATCTCCTCAGAGTCAGATACATTAACTTGGTCTATATCAATCAAGCTGATGTTTCCATCAACTATTCTAGGCACAGAATGTCTGATTACATTAGAACTACTTCTATCTCTCCCAGAAAAGTTAACATGAGATATATCTTGATTTAAAGCATGGACATCATCTACATTTCCAAATAATCCAGAATGGAAACCTAATACATCATGTTTAGATTCTCTAGAAGAAGAATTTGATTTTGCATAGACATGTCTATCAGATATCTTACCAGTATTGTTACTTTTCTGCACCCAAGCCGCATTTGATGGCTCATGTAATACTGATCTCTTCTGACCTCTTTGTGACTGTTCAAGTAATCCTTCCTACAGCATCTCACTGGAATTCTTTTTCATGAAGGATCTCGTACTTTTTCCTCCTTGCATTGTGCTTGTTTCCATTTAACAATCGTATTTATTTCACAAGGACTGGTTATGACTAATAGAGTCGCCACCCACAAAACTATGGGAAATATGAAAACAAGCTTGAACAAAATATTGCGAACCTTCAGACCAAAATCACATATCAAAAGTAGAGAAGAAATCCAAAAAGAGATTTCCAGACAACACTGATATTTCAATGAAGCACCAATCCATACCACAGACACACCATGATTATTCTTTACTAATTTAAACATCAATCTGTGTTTGGATTCACACAGTGACTCTCCCCAGTAGAGTTGCCACTTTTGATGTTCTCAAATTCTGATTCCCCCTAAAATCCCTTATAATAAAATAATAAAATCTATCTGCAAAAGAGAAATCAAGGAGAAGGAAACTTCAGAGCAACATATGACAAGGTTTGATGAACCTTCTACACTTCGAACTTACCCAAAGTTCAGGCGGGTATACCTTATGTGAATTGACTTCACACTTTTAAAAGACAGATCCACAGTAAACCAGTCCGAAAACCAATGAATCTTATCACCTCAAAAAACTAACTGAAACAAAGAAAGAAAGCTTATGCTCATGTTCAGTATCGACCTACAAGATATGTAAAAGATAACCACAATAGATACTAGTGCCTTATCCAGGCCACAGAGTCATCTAAGTTTAAACAATAATCTCACAATTAAACATCTCCATACATCCCATCACCTCGGCTTTTATAAACCCCACATATGCCTGACATACATAAGAATTTACCCTCATCAAACTAGATAGGATTCATCAAATTCAAAGTCTCCCACAAGGAATTTACTGATAGAAATGATTCCTGAATATGTAATTCCCTCCTGAAGAGAAAAGTTAAGAAATGCATCTACTTAAGATTGCCTTACAACCCATACTCAAATGAATAACCCTAGATTACTCAAATTGAAAATAGCAAATATTCGTAAACACACTTGAAGACAACATAGATTCTAGGCTCAAAGTTGATGGTCTGTGTATTGATATTAATTCAGAAAATATTACAAAAACACTTGAATGTTCTCCATAAGACATAGAAAAAGATCAGATAAATTTCTACAGTGTTTCCTTACAATTTCTTGCGATCCCCTTTTCCACAGTCCTGGTATCGATTTATAACAACATGGATGCATACAAAGCATTGGACTTCCCTAGGAAAATTTGTTACAACTATACTTTGTTCAAAAAATAGTTACAAGTCTCTTCCTGACGCAGTGGCCTTTTCAGTTGGTAAATCCTTTGCAATACCCTCTAACTGTCCTGGAGTATCTTCCAACTGATCTAGAGCATCTTCTTCTTGCACCACATATTTCTTGGACCACTCTTGGAAAACATCATCAGTAGACCATGAGTGACCAATAAGCCTTTTATTCAACTTTAATAAATTTTTCCAAGCGTTCCTCACTTTCCTTACCTCTGACTCTAAAAACCCATAATGTGATTTGATCTTCTCTATTTCCTCAATTGTTTTAACAAACAGTGAGGTGTCATCTTTACTAATTACTTCATTTACCCTGAAGGATAAATTAGCCCCTAACTCATCCAGCTATACCTGTTTATCTTTCAACTGATTTTGATTAACAAACCTCTAGGAAACAATGCAAATTTATGCTCTGTATACTCTTTCCTATACAAGTTGGCCTTCCTCTCCACATTAGCTCTTCCTTCTACCACCTTTGTCAAATGCTTGTTCAACTCGCATGTGGACTTAATAACAACATCAGACCCAGCTTCATCATATGATGCACACATCAGTTCTAGGTCCACTTCTCTGGGAAACCATTTATTCAGAATGGGCTCTAAAATAGCCTTGTCCTCATTTAACTCACTAAGAGTGTCCAAGATCCTCTTCATATTTATGTGTATTGTGGGAGCATCAATTTTATCAGCAAAAATCAAAATTGTAGCTTATATCTTCTCCTCATATTTGCTTGCAAATAAGGCCTGAGCCTGTTTCATCTTCTCCAATTCATGTTGATAGGTCTCAGCTAGTTGAAAACCAGAAAGCATAGGAGAAGGAGGGAATTCTATGATGGGACTAGTAGTAGGAGGTCTTGTTGGAGATGAAGAGATTGCCAAGGTAGAGAACTGACCACTTTGGTATTGTCCCATCAACTGACTTTGAAGCTTGGAAATGGTACTGTCTCTACTACCTACCTCTTCCTTTGATTCATTATAATCCTTTAGAACTGTCTCCAATTTGTTTTGAAGATCAGCCCTTTCTTTTGCTTCCTTCTCTGCTTCTGCTACATTGAACTTACCAGTCTCTAAAACAGTACTAGCTACTTCCACCACCCCTGTTTCTTGGACTCTCCTAACTATCATTCCTCCTAAGAGACTAGACTCTGAGGTGTCCTTCCTTCTTCTACCCTCATATATTTTAAGGGACCACATTACCAGAGAGGCATCATCTTTACTAAATACCACTCCTTTCATTGGCTTGGTTTCCTTTCTGACCGCTTCCAGGACCAATGCATCAACTATATCCAATTCAAGGAGAATTAGCACACCCTCTTTTGAAACCATTTCCCTTCCGGCCTTAGGAGTGATGGCTTTGAATCCAGCCATCATTTCTTGTTTGACCTCTTTTTCTATTGAATTTGTATCTTTATGAGGCTCTTCACTTGTTCTTTTTGCACATCTAATCTTGAACTGATCAATATTCTGTTTCCAAAGAAATTGCATGAAAGCACCTAATGCAACAAAATTACTGTCAGCTAGGAATTCTTCACTAGCTTGCTTGACAGTGATGTCCAACTATTTTCCTTGTATCTCACCATCAGTTATGTCCATTTCAGCACTGGGTGGCTCCTCTGGCATTCCCTCTTGAGTCTCATTGTAGGTGTATGCAATTTCACCTAGACTCCCTAATTAGAATAATTGCTCCACCACAGCTTGTTCATCTCTTATATGAATTGGGGACTGAGAGGGAGAGTACTAAGGGTCATTGGATTCAATTTATTTTCCTACCCTCTGCCTTTTTTGTGAATCCTAAATCTCTATAATATCTTCAATGGCCCTCTTCCCTTTGGAAGTAGAAGGTTCCCCTAACACTGGCATGATCAAAGTATATTTAGATTTTTTCTGCATTATATAGTTACTTGGTCGAACAGCCTTAGCAAAGGCAGGCTTGGATAGGACCAATTTAGCCCTATCAGGATCATTCTACATTATGGCCTCTCTCTTCTCCTTCAGGGTTTGCATTATATCCTCAAAATAAAGAATCAAGAATTTAATCTTTTCCTCAAATGGGGTAAAACTGGAAAGAGGATCATAGCTTGAATCAAATTGGTGGATGAAGCCAAGGCCTTTGTTGTAGGCAATCCACTTCTCCTTCCTTAGCTCCTACTCATCTAGACTGAATTCATTCCTGAACAAATCTTCAGGAAACTGAAATTGATGAGGCCTGATCTTACATACTGCCCTCTTTCTGAACATGTCATTGAAGAAATCTTCAAGGTCAGCACACCTTGATACTGCAGTTGATAACATGTACGGTGCAAAGAATTCTTCAAAGTACTCCCATCCACCTTTGGTTATTACAAAATGATGAGCCATTGTGATGGTTGGGAAAATTGTCCCTTTACCGTTGTTGGTCAACTCGGCTTCCTGCACTCCACCAATCTGTCTCAACACCTTTGCAATCCCTATCTTCAACGAAACTTGATAAGGAAGTAAGTAGGGGGTTCCTCTAAAACCATATACTCCCAAAATAGTAGAGACTAGATACAGATACATATCTCCCCAGTTATGAACAATCTTGATGTCCTCTGCAAACTCTTTGGGCCTAAGGAATTCCAAGAGAGCCTTGGCAATCTTAGGGTTTTCTGCACATAACATCACTTTAATCTTAGATGCAAAGAATCTATCAAAATTTAGATAAATCACATCCTTTCTATCCCAAGATAGAACAGTTGTCCACAATTGCACTAGCATCTCCTCTTTATCCATGACCTTAACCAGGTCCATCTCTTTTGCAAAATAATCTGCCCCTTTGAAAAGAAACATATGCATCAACAAGGAATACCATCCAAATGGCTTGTCTACCTTACCATTTTTAATTCCTACTAGGCCTGCATGGATAGCATCAGTGAGGAAAGGAGCAAAGTCAAATGTTATGGCCAAGGAAGGGTTCAAAATTTGGGCAATCATTAACATATAATAGATTGGCATGTTTTTCTCGACATCTTCCCCAAAAATTTGACACAATGTCCAGTATATACCCTTAGCTCTCAAAGTAAACAGATTCAAGGAAAATGGCTCCCTTGTGCTAGGGCCTACAACTGTTAATCCCCCTATTTTGACAAAAAAATATCTCAATGGGCCACTCCTAAGATGATCACTTTGGGCATTGTAAACTTGGGTTAATGCCTCAAAATCAATAGGCTCAAGATAGCTGGAAGCTTCACTAAGCTTGAAAACATTTCTAAATTCTTCATCCTTGATTTCAATAAGGGCTGATCCCTATATGTTTCTGATGCATCTGGCAGCAGGGTCATAACTTTGTGTTATTAAGGTCAAGAAATCAACGTCCATGAACACACCAAGGACCACAAGTTTTCCAACATCTAAATCCCATATACTATTCATAGGGGAAGAGGCATGTCTCTGACCAAAACCCACTTTAAACAAATTGAGACCGGATATCCCTATTTCAGGGTCCCTCAACCAATTTCCTTTATCATATAAACCATCCCCAGTTTTTAGACGGGGATTCTTTGGTACTAATTCCTTAGTTCTAGCCCCAACATTGGTCAACATGGTTAACTTCTCAAGAAAATCATCACAAATATTTTGGTCTTGGTAATTTACCTTCCCTATTAATTCTCTTCTAGGTCCCATTTTAAAAGTATGTGACTGAGCCAATTATCAATCGAAACAATGTTCTAACAGCACAAGACCACAATTCAGCAATCTTTAAGCAAAGGGTAAACAAAGAATAAGAGAACTTGATTTTTTGTCTGCAAACTTCTGCTCTACACCAACTCCCTCTGCAACTTCTTCTGTGAAATGATACCCTCATTCAATTGATGTGGGGATATATACGGCAATTTGGCTCCTTAACTTTGACATTAACACCGCATGCTTCGGTCGTCCCTTCAGAATTGAATTCATAAAAAAATTCATAAATTTGGCTCCAACGGGTCAAAATAGATCTGAGTATTTTTTTCTTTTTCTTCTTTTGCTATTTCGCAGAGCATAAAGCGCTTGTAGGTTCATCCAACGAAATCACACCGACCGTCTGATCAATTGAAACTTGATTGACTTTTAGCTTTTGACTTTTCCTCATTTGGCAATAGACTGAAAAACCTTTTTGCTATTTCACGATAGGTAACCATCTTCCATCTTATCCTTGCAAAACTGCGCTAGCCATCTGATCAACTGAAACTTGATTGGTCTTTACGCAGTCTTAACCTAGCGGTTTATATTACTAACCGTGCTCAAATCGGTTACCGCTAACAGTTTTTGCCATTTTGCAAATGGTAACAAGCTCACATCTTTGGATTGCGAAATAAAGCTCGCCGTCAGATCTTTCTTGAGATGCTCATCCCTTTTCAAACTGTTAGAACCTGCAGATGTGGGCCCTCTGAATCAGTG
Source organism: Cryptomeria japonica (assembly GCF_030272615.1). Classification (NCBI taxonomy): domain Eukaryota; kingdom Viridiplantae; phylum Streptophyta; class Pinopsida; order Cupressales; family Cupressaceae; genus Cryptomeria; species Cryptomeria japonica. The sequence continues at coordinate 432,994,292 of NC_081409.1, read as the reverse complement.
CTTTCCACTTTGGCATTCGATCCCTTTTGGACTGACGTGTCAACCTCTTACTCACTAAAAGACTTCAGCGGGATCCACTTCTTTCATTTGCCACCTGTGCCTAACATATATCCTCTTTGTCTTCAGTTTACGTCATTTCGTTTGTTGGGCCTACCACTTGATCACCAAGTTTGTTCTTTGATTTATGTGATCTGGAGGATACGTGTAACCTTTTGATTCGTGATCCCTACCTCTTGGACTGCTCACTTGGAATGCCATGTCATTTCCCCATTTCATGAAAACTAACTCTCGAGCATCTTTGTGTTGTGAATCAACGTAGGCCATTGATTATTCTCTGAACTACTCACTCTTTACTCATCAGAAAACCCGTCAGCTTCTGGGACCCACAAAAAACCTTTCGCTATTTCGCAATAGTTAAAACACGTGCACTTTGATCTCACAAAATAACGAGGGCCATTCGATCAGATAGAACATGATCGGTTTTTAATCTTCATTCTAAGCTTGGACGTCGGGCCCACCAAAACCTTTCGCTACTTCGCAATAGGTAATCTTCGATCATCTTTATCTCGCGAAATAATGTGGGTTGTCCGATCTCAGAGACTTGCACTGTTGTTACTTTTTCTACTAACCACTTCACCTAGGCCCACCATCTTTTCGCCATTTCGCAATTTGTAAACCATGGGCACCTCCCAGCTGCGAATCAACACGAGCCATTGATCTCTTTGCAAACTGATCTCCCTTTAGCCAAGGGAGAAGTCCTCATTGTTGGGTCCCACCAAACCTTTTCACTATTTCGCGATAGGTAACTTTCGGGCATGTTGAGTTCGTGAATCCACGCAGGTCGTCTGATTGACTAAGAGTTGATCGACTTTTATAAGGCCCGACGAACATTAGAAAAGGCAGATTTAAAGGTGAATGAAATTTAAAACATTTAAAGGGACTGCCTAGGTAAATAGAAATGGGGGGAATACTTTGCATGACAAGAGGACCCATCACTTAAGTGAATAAAGTAACACAGGATTAGAAAAACCAAAGGCTTTTTCTCAAATATTGAAATGACTTAAAACCTAAAACCTTAAACTCCTAAGGACTTAAAACAATTTTGAAGCAACTAGGGCATACCAGACTCAAAATTTTCAAAAACCTAGCCAATTATGGACTACGAGCATCCATTTTTAAAACAATGATAACAGGCCCTGGCAGCAAAAGTTGAAGATATGGATGAATGGGTAATTGATAGTGGATGCTCGCATCATATGATTGGAGATAAAAGAAAATTTATGTCCCTACAAGAATACAATGGCGGTCAAGTCAGATTTGGGGATGGCAAACCATATAGATGTTATAACAAAAGATTGCAGAAAATTGTGGAGAGTGCAAATGTGCAAGTGGATGAGAAATACAAAGATCAATCTATATCATATGACAGAGAACTGGCAGTGGAAGTGATCATAACTGATCCAGAAATGCCTTAGCTAGTACAAGACACTGAGATAGTTATACTCGTACAATCATAAAATTCAATTGTGACTAATGATTAGAACTAAGAACCTGAAGTTCAGTAGACACCAAGGTATGTAAAATTAAATCATTCTGAAGATCAAATCATTGGAGACAGGAACAAGGGAGTTATGACAAGAAGAAGACTGGCAAATGAAGAGGTATGTCTTATTTCTCAAATTGAACTAGCATCTGTTATTGAATCTTGTAAAGATAAACATTGGTTAAAGGCTATGGAAGATGAATTAGATCAGATAGAGAAGAATAAGACTTGGACTTTAGTTCCCTGGCCTAAAAATAAGAATGTTATTGGAACTAAATAAGATAGGGAAAGGTTCAATTCCCTCCGGAATCTCTTAGAAATATTGGATACTAATCCATACACATTTACCAGTAGAAATATTAAATTCAATGATAAATTTTTAATGTTGCCTCCAATCCAATTCTTCCCATTAGCCAATCTATCAAAGGAAAAACCCTCCAAATTTCCACAAAATAGCTATGCTCCTTCTGCTTTCACCCCTTCTAACCTGCAATTGCCCATTTTCTTAAGAAACAAATTCATCTCCTCATTGGTTAGCTTTATCTCTTGTAGTAAAATTATGTATGCTATAGAAGAAACAATCCATCGCCTAACCACATGCTACTTGTTAGGGGCATTTAAGCCCCTAACATTCCAAGTTAGGAGCATGATGGCTCCTAGGGAAGGGTATTTCCCTTCCCTAAATTTATAAGTGATTTTATTTTTGCATGATCCTTCACCTCACCATCTTTGGATCTCAATTATGATAAATATTTCCTATGCTTACTTTTTCTTGAGCATGTGCCACAATCTAGTCTAACTTTATTCACCAACTTTTGAACAAGGCCACCTTTACCAACATTCTCCACTACATTCAGTGTTGAGGGTATCTCCTCACTCCCAAACAAATCATCCTACTCCACCTCTTCTAGATCATCCAATTCTAAGTTTCATCTTATCACCATCTGTTTTCCTTTAATAATGTCCTCATCATCCTATTCCAAGGTATGAGAGATGCCAAGGAATTCATTGATTGCTTCTAATTTCATACCCATGGAATTTTTATCACCTTCTCCTATGATAAAGAGACTAACGTTTTCTTCTTGAGAATTTCTCCCTTTGAACTCTGATTTTTTATCTTGATGTATGAGAACCGCATCCACCACTAGAGTCTATTAATCAGGTTTATTACATTTAGCAACCAGCCTCCGATCAATTTCTCCTTGGATGGCTTCCACTTCACTTTTCAAGAATAATAACTCATCTTCACTTAATTTTCCAATTTCACTATTTAGTTCCGTTTGATGATTTCGCAAGCTATCTAACATCATTTCCTACCCAGAATCTAGGATTATTGGATCTCAATTTATCCATTCCCCTTCCTCCAACTCTGACATTATTAGCTCCAAATGTGGTATATTTTCTTCTTTTGGGTTGTTTCCACTAGATTAGGGAAGGGGAGATTGATCCTAAGGTCCTTATCCTCCTCAAATTCCTTTAAACAACTAGCTTGAAATCCATGTCCAAGGATACACCTACCACCCTTTTCATTCAAGTCTACTTCTATCCTTTGTCTCCATCTTCCTTTCTCCATAATTATTTCCAAATTATTTAGATACTTTAGTTTGTTTTTTTAGTAAAAGGCATAAGCCACATATTTAAATTATAAACATAAGAGTTTACAAAATGCCAGAATTATAGTACTGGCCATTGTCTAGATAATTGCAATAATTTGCAATTCATAACATAGTAATATAATTGCTAAGAAATAAAACATATAGAACAAGCTAAAGATCTATTAGTCGAGGAAATATAACTCATATTTGAAAATATGACAAATATATAGTATACCGGCAGACATACATATTATCTATAAACATGATTTGATAGAAAAGAGAGATTGGGAAAAGGATTTGAACAGAATCCCTATTATAATGTGCAAAATTTATCATTTATAGCTTCCTTAGCGTCGAGCTTGTTTTTTTTAAGAGGAAGCTTCACCATGGAAACCTTGTTGCTTTCATTTTTTGGAACCTTCTTGTGAGTATGTAGCAATTGGAGAAGCTTGTGGACGATGGCATAGCAGATGAGGAAGGAGAAATGAAATTGAAAAGTACTTATCTTTAAGAACTCTCACCCTTACAGAATCCATCTCATGACAATTTGTTTGCAAAGCACTGTAGAGAACCCATGAATCATCATTACGCAGAGCTAAAATGAATGCATCAAAAATATTAGAAGATTTTGTATGCTTCAAGTCCCATCTTGGAAAAATACCCAAGATATAACCATTTCCTTCTCCGAGATTATATTTTTGCACACATTTAAGCATCTCACCTTGCTTGAGAAACCCTGGCTGAATAGAGTCATCAACTATAATCTTTAACAATTCAAAAGATTGCAATGCATCCAAATAGTTTGACAAGAAAATTGACAATAATTGAGAAGGAAACAATAGCCTAGGTGCCTGAGGGGCTATAATTCCTTCCCCAATTACCTTCTTGATAGCATCTATCCTATCAGGGCAAGAAACCTTAAAAATAATTCCCAATTCCCCATCATCAAATGGTTCAGCAAGTGGTAGTTCCCCTTCCCTTGGCTTCACAGGCACTCTGAAATTTTTTAAATAGTGATCCATATCTGACAAATCCAATTTGAGAACCCAAACTTGAAAAAAGTGAACACCCGAAAAAGTTCGAGAGGAAAAGGAAGAAAAAAGATCCTTTACCAATTTTTTGGTGAAGCAAACAAAGAAGACCTGAAAATCCAAATTGTCTACAGAATTCTTCCACCATGAAATCTTGTAACAGAAGTGGAGGCGGTTGCTGATAGTCATTATTATGAATTTGAAAGACACATTGGGTGAGTATATAGGGAAAGAAGATGTACCAAAACAAAAAAAGAATTGATTAGAATATATGTCGTATCTATCCCACATCACTTAAAAATTTGGAAACTGCTTTGCAATAATTCTATTTTCAGGAAGTATTTGAAAGACAAACATTGGGATGTACTTCTGAGATATCGAGCATATAATCCATGTGAGAGATATAAATGAAATGCTTTCTCCTATAATGCAATAAATCCAAGTGTTATGAAAAGATGGTGAAATGCATTCGGACAACATGATAATGAATTCTGGAGGATGACATGTGTGTGTTTGTGCATGCCATTTGAAGAGTACTGGAAGCGCTAATTGACAATGCAATCATTACTTGTAGAGGTATTTGTAGGTGTCTTGAAACACTAAAACTTAATGAGAAATAGCCACATTAGCAAGAATGCCATGAAGGGAAGTTGACATGGAGGAAACACCTGTACTTCTAATCCCATGAAACTCCATGTCCAGCTAAGTACAATAATCCCACGCAACAAGTTGAAAAGTCAAAAGAAGGAGGAATCCATACAATGATAAAGTCGAACAAACATTTTCAGTGGATAATGAATTTATCAACAAGATATTGTTAAAAATATCTGCAAACACCAAAAATGTTAGTAAATCCAAACCACAGGACAATTCAAATGCTAGTTTGGCATTTCATAATTTGGAATTTGATGAAAACTTTGAGGCATGGAAACATCTTCTACAAAAAAGGAATTATGCATTTGTGATTGTTCATGTGCCAGATTACCCATTTCATCTCCTACTTTGTTAGCCTCCTTGTAGATGTGATTTATTTGAAAAGAATCAAAATAATTAAGCATCCTCCAAATTTGCCTCATCACATATGTAATCTTCCAATTACATTGTGACTGGTCCCTGCATGCATTGATCACCAACAGTGAATCCTCTTCAATCAACAAATTTTTAACTTTTAAATCCATTGCCATTTTTAAACCATGATATAGGGCTTGTACTTTTACCTGATTATATGTTCTTGCCTGTAGTTTAATGGATTTAACCTGATTTAACACACCTCTATGGTCTCTTAATAATGCACCTGCACCTAATGGACCTGGATTTCCTTTGGTTGATCCATCAAAATTAAGTTTAATCTGTGAAGCATTTGGTGGTAACCATTTAACCATCTTTATGTCAACCTTTATATTACATACATTGAACTGATTTCCTTTAAATGGCAATAAAATTTTAGACCAAGATTTTAATTGAACTAAATCCCAATTAGTGAAAGATGCTCCTATGTGCTTTGTTTCGGATACATAAGCATTAGTTATCTCACATATTGACTTTTCAATCCCTGCAATTACAATTATAATTAATGATGTTTTCTTTCTAAAAATCCTTTTATTTCTTTCCCACCAAATGCTCCATATTACCATTGAAGGGACAATTCTCCAAATGCATACAAACAAAGAATCCTTATATAATAGTGGCCAAGATGATAACATATCCCAAAGGGTTCTAGGTAATGGAGCCTGCCACTGAAGTTTAGTTCTTACATAATCCCAACAAGTTGAGGTAAATGAGCAGTGAAGAAAGAGATGTTCAACATCCTCATTTGCAAATTTACATAAAACACATGTGAATGGGATTTGTGAAATCCCTAGCTTAACAAGTCTATGACTTGTGAGAATTATATGTTTCAAAGCAAGCCAGCTGAAACAACCTCCTTTTGGAAGGATACCTGGAAACCAACAGAAGGATAAATCTCTTTGAGGAGATGGATTACCTTGTTGGGAGATGAGAGCTTTATACCCCAACTTCACTGTATAATGTCCCTATTTTGAAGGGGCCCATATTAAAGTATCATTATCAGTGTGATAAAAAAATTGTCGATTTTGAATTGTTGCATTGAGTTCTTGTTGAAGTTGAGATGTAAGGAATGGAGCATCCAACATGATCCATTGCACTTTTCCTATAGCTGCATCTATTGGTTGGAAATGGTCTTTTACTTTCAGCCCTAAATTTTCCATAAAATATTATTGAGACTGATGAAACTGATCTACTGATTGTAAAGAGGGATAACCATTCCAAGAATCTGACCAAAATAATCTTGTCTCACCATTATTTATTTGCCAAGTAAGATATGGTAAAATTAAGCTTCTACAACTCACAAGAAAGTTCCACATAACAGAGCCAGGGGGTGGATTTTGAATTATAAAAATCCTATGTGGAATATCATTATCTAGAAATTTGGCCTTCAATATTTTACACCAATTGAAAGAAGGCTTAGAGTAGATATACCAAACTAACTTTGCTCCCAAAGAGAAATTTCTTGTTGTCGAGTCATGAACTCTTGCTCCTCTTGATAACTTATTAGAACACATATCCGTCGTTGAGATTAAAAGGATCTTTTTTGAACCATCCATATTCCCTTTCCAGAGAAAAGATCTAATCAACTTTTCAATTTTAGAAATAACTATCCTAGGTGCTTTGCAGACTACCATAAAATAGTTGGGGATTGCTGATAACACAGATTTGACCATACGAATCCTTCCTAATAATGAAAGGCATCTACCTTTCCAAGTTTCTATTCTATTCTTAATGTTCTAGATAACCTTATCCTAGTAAGAAAGGTGATTAGGACCAGAAAAGAAGGGAATACCTAAGTATTGAGAAGGTAATTCTGATTGTTGAAAACCCAAAATATCCACTATTGACTTAGTGACATGGTGTTCAGAATTCAATATGTATATTTTGGACATTTGGGGATTTATTTTTTGATTAGAAGCTATCATATAAGTATCCAAAGATGCCTTGATGATTTTTGCTTCAGTAATATTAGCCATTCCAAATAGTAGTGTATCATCTGTAAAAAGGGAGTGGGTCATGGTTAGTTGTGATTGTGGAATATTCAACCCTTTCCATATTCCATCTAAATGTTGATTTTTAATAGATCTACTTAAATCTTCAACTAAAATTATGAACAGTAAAGGAGATAAAGGATATCCTTGTCGAAGCCCTTGGGAGGAAGAGAAAAATACAGTAGTTGAACCATTAATAAGATCTGAAAATCTTGCTCCCAAAATATATGCTAGAATTCATCTACCAAGTTTTTTTATCAAAACCTCATTTATGGAACATATCCATGAGGAAATTCAAAATAACCCTATCATATGCCTTCATCATGTCCAACTTAATGATTAAAGATAGAATTGTATACATAGAAATTGTATGTAATACTTCATGTGCAAAAATTTCACCTTCTGTTGTTTCCCTACCTAGAACAAAACCTCCTTGTTTCGGTAAAATAAAGGAAGGGATGAGATGTTGCAATCTCATGTAAATTGCCTTTGTAAAAAATTTATAAATAGAATTACATAATGAGATAGGCCTGAAGTCAGAAAAAGTTACTAGAGCTTGCACTTTTGGAATAAGTGCAATATAAGTTGCATTAAATTGGGAAATAATTTTACCCAATCGACGAGATTCTTCTAGGGATTTGAGAAAATAAAAAGTTATGAATCTCCATGATTTTTGGAAGAAAACTGTTGAAAACCCATCTAGACCTGGTGATTTGTCCGGCACCATAGAGAAAACAACTTTTTTAAGTTATTCCAATGTAAATGGCTTTGTTAAAGAGCAATTTTGATCTGGTGAGATAATATGTGGGATGGTATCTAGCAATTGATTCCTTTCTCTTGTGACATCATATGATAGATGGGCTTGTTGTGTAGGTTCTTGAAGAAGCCTTGAAAAAAATAGAACTTCTTCCTTTTTCATATCTTCTTCTCTTATAAGTCTATTACCCATACTGCTATCTATGATTGAGAAAATGGAACTCCTAGCTTTTTTAATTTTTGTTGATCTATGGAAAAATTTGGTATTATCGTCACCTTCTTTAAGCCATAATTCCCTTGACTTTTTTCGCCAAAATATTTCTTCTCTTGTTGATAGCTCCTCCCACTCCTCTTGATACATTTTCTAATGAATGTAGGAGTTTATATTGAGTCCATTTTGAATGATATACTCATTAATATCCTTTAACTACTTGGAAACAACTTCCTTTTGGACAAAAATATTTTTGAAAACTTTTGTGTTCCATTCTTTCATGTGTGTTTTGATATACCTCATTTTTTGATAGAATTTGAATTGAAAAGTACCATCCACTCTAGATGCTTGCTTCCACCATGTTTCCAACAGTGGCAAAAACTCAAGATGCATGAACCACATTGACTGAAACTTAAAGGGAGTTTTCCATGGCAAATAAGCATTAGAGAATTGCAAGGATAAAGATATGGGAAAATGATCAGAGTATGACCATGGAAAAATATCCAATTGAAGAACAAACTTTTCTACACTCCATAATGTAGAAGTGAGGAAACGATCAAGCCTAATAGCAATTTGACAGTGTTCTTTCCTCTTGTTAGTCCAAGTATAGAACCCTTTGTTGGAATAATGTCCATGAGTGCATTTTTTTGCACAAAATCCTAGAAATCATTGGTGACTTTGGGAGGAGGTATTATACCCCCAATTTTTTCTAATAGTGAAAGAATAGAATTGAAATCCCCTACAAGAATTACTTTATGGGGTTCTGATTTCTTAATGAAGGTTTCCAAATCAGACCATAATGTACTTTTAGTTCGAGTAGAATTGGGAGCATATACATTACATATAAATAATTGAAGGTCAAATTGAATGCATTTGAATGCCTGCCAGTTTGGGGAGTCCACCATATGTTGCATTGATACCTTAGAAGACTTCCATAAAGTAAGTAATCCCCCTAAAGAACCATGAGAAGCAGTGTGAAAATACTTCCAACTTGTCCATTTTGAAGATATAGAAGTAAATTGATTAGATGACATCTTTGTTTCCTAAAGAAAAACTATATCTGCCCATGAAGCATCCAATTGATGCTTGATACAGGCTCTCTTGTCAAGGGAATTTAATCCCCTAACATTCTACAAAATAATTTTCATGTTTGCAGCAAGGAGTTGTTGGCTCCCCTTAATCGTTTCTTAATGTTTTCATTAATTGTCAGTTGTCTACCCGAAGCAATTTCCTGTTGAGTAAATAACGAGAGGGGTTTCCTGCCACGCTTACCCAGATATTTGAGGCCACTTAAAGAAATTGGTTGTTGAATTGCTAAGGGAGTAGAAAAATTAAAGTCTCTTTCATCTTCCACAAGAAACTGGCTACTAGAAGTAGAAACCTTAGAGGGATATAGAGGCAATTGATTAAAATCTATACTTGAATCAGAAGGAGGGGTTTCTTCTACTACATCTACATCCAAGAAAGACCCTTGAGCAGAGAAGGAATCTACAGTAGCATCTGATAGCAAGAGAGGGAGAGGTGACTCATGTTGTTGTGTCTTGGATGAAGTAGATGTCTGGTTTTCTGTTGAAAGGAAACTGGCTTCTTCCTCATTCAATGTGAAGGAAAGAGGAAGGACTCCAATAAATTTGAATCAAGCAATGTTTGGAAGGGAGGTACTTCAAAAAATGAAAGAGAGGAAACTTCCATTTCACCCCAAGTCAATGAAGCAGCCAGAGACTTTACTTGAGATTTAGAAGGTTTGTATTATGGAGAATACAAATGTAATGTCAATCCATTTGATACAACATCCAAGGAAGCATGATTTTTTGAAAAAAATTGACCAAATTCTGGAAACAAAGCTTCTATCCTTTTTTTACAGTTATACTTGGATTACCAATGATGGAAGCTTTCATAGATGATTCTTTTTGTAATACCGAATCTAACATTGGTGAGACATAAAGTGATGTTGAGGAAGTTCCCACCTCCCACAAAGGTAACACTTCTGGTTTTGGACATTCTACTGTCTGTTTTCCCTTATCCTGATGTGTTATTGGAAGAACATCATGAGGATAATTATTTTGCTCTAATTGCACACATTTTGTGGGCTTATGTTCAGAGGAATAAAAATGTGATAGACATTCCTACCATTTTCATAAATCAGCTTTTGATTCCATAGACCAAAAGAAGATCTAATGTTAATATTGTTGACAAAAGGTTTGTCAATATTAATCAGTACACAACACCTAATTGGAAGATGAGGGTTATTAAAAAAATGCATATCATGTTCATGTTGCAGAAAAGTGTCAAGTTGATTAGACAAAGCCTCAACAATGTATGGTTCCACGTATTCCAAGGGCAGAGATTGCATTTGAACCCAGCATGGGACAAATCGAATTTGACAAGTGCGGGGATTAAAATTAGGAACCCATGACTGCATATATAAGCCAGACCCTTTAAAGAACCAACACTTATCGTCAAACACAACTGATTTATACTAAGAAGTCTCAAAAAATACAATGAAAAAACTTGAACCCTTATCAATGTAGAATACCTGATTTGCTCCATGCCAGTGTTTGAAAACCCATGATTTTAACTCTGAGATAGGATGGGAAAATTTCCAAAACTTATTTATAAGTGCCAAACTTCTGAGATCATTTATTTGTGACGATAACATGTTGTCTAGAAATCAAATATCTGAAATAACCCTAGATTGATGGTGATTGTTCTTCTTCTTCTTTTTCCCAACTTGAAAAGAATTAGATGAAACAGAAGCCATCCCCGTGCATTTTGGCAGAGGAAAGTTATTGGGAAATGAGGGTTGAAAATATTCTGCCTTCAATTTCCACCAATCCAAATGAGCATTATACAAACATTAATTCAGAGGAATATTATTAGGTGAAGTCAAAATGCTTGGAGAAACCAGTTCACAAATGTCAAAAACCGGATGAGGATCTATGTTCAACCTACGTGGATTATTGAGCCTATCATACACACCTGCATGTTGTCGTGAAGGCTTCGGGAGCCGAGCCACTCTATTCCCACCCGTGCTATTTTTGAAATTTTTACCATTTGGAAGTCTCAACAAGGGATTTGGAGGACCTTCCATTGCTTTCTATAGATATTTATTTACAATTGTATACTTTATTTCACAATACAAATCAACAAGGATTTTGACTTCCACTCTTGGATTCCCATAGAAAAAATCCTCTTTTGTCCTTACAATGGAACTAAGGGCATCTCCAATCAATGTTAAAGCCTCTAAACTCCAATATTCAATTGGCAAGTTCTTCAATTTAATTCATCTAGGAAATATTTTAGGTTTATGATTAATCAAATCAAAATTGGGCTCCTAATTTATCTGATAGAAGCAAAATCCTTCAAATAAAATGGGTTTTACATATAGGATTTCCTTTTTAAGACATTCATCTATACAATCTATCAAGAAAAAACCATTTTATAGGGTTTGAATGCTTACCTGACCTTCAAATTGCGTTGACCACTATTCTGCAATATTTTCCCACTGGCCAATTCCTCTTGTCCATCTCACAAAGAATCTACAATCTCAATGGTGTCCCCATACTAGTTGTAATGTTTTCATAGGAATAACCATTGATTTAAAGTTATTATTAACAGGAACAAACCATCCTTTCTTCTTCATTTTCGTAGATCTCCAATTCCCCTACTTCTTATTCCTCTGAATAGTGGACCGAGGTCCTTGATTAAAAACCCTATTCAAAAATCCTCTCCTTTTGCCATTTGATCCATTGTGTCTAATAGATTTTTTATCCAAATTTGCAACAATTTATTCTTGGTTATGGTTGGATCGATTGTCTTTGAATCCTCTATTATGCCAAAATCCTTTGTTTTGGTTGTTTTGTTTCTATCTTCCCATTAATTGTCCATTTGATTGATATTGGGTCGATCCAATTAGCATCAAGTTTACCATCGTGGCAAATTTTGCAATCTTTGAAAATTCTCCCCTATGTTTTTCGCAAAATATTCTATCTCCAATTTTTTTGCCACTTTCGCCTACTTTCCTTCGCTCCATCAAAGCAACAAAAATAATAGTTATTTATTAATTGTAAATTTTTATTATAATATAAAAAATGATAATTTACATAAGATTATATTTTTATATTAAAAATATATTTATAAATTGATAAATATTATTGTGTACTTTGCAAGTTTGCAAAAATAGTAAATAGCATAAAAAAATAATACAAATTATAAAGATATTTTTTTATTTAGATAATATTTAAATATCTATATTAATTTAGATATATGATAAAGCATACGAGTTTACAAAATTTACATTAAATTTTTTTAAATATCTAAAAAATTTCAAAATAGATAAAAGTCACCATCTCAAAATATACATAAAAGTTATTGTTCGAATATTTACATACAAGTAACTATCTTAATATTTACATAACAATCAATGTCTAATTTTCTATTCTCACTTTTAAAAAATTATAAATGCATCACGTATTACATCGGATGCCCCGTGCTTTTATTGTTCATCAGAGGAAAACCGTAGAATCCTCCAACTTTCAAACAAGTCTTGTGCATGTTGTAGAGTTCTTCAGCTTGTGTTATGCACAAGACTTGTTTGAGAGTTGGAGGATTCTACTATTTTTTAAGGAAAATGTTCTATGATGAAAGAACGAATGGGGGGCATTTGATGTAATGTGTGATGTATTTTATATATATTTAAACTGAGAAGAGAAAACTAGACATTGAATTTTATGTAAATATTCAAATAGTAACATTTATACATATATTTTGAAATGGAGACTTTTATGTATATTTTAATATCATTTGAGCTTTCACTTTGTAAGTATCTTTTGTAAGTGTGTGTTGATGTGTTTCTATGGTTTTCATTGATGTCAAACTTGTTGTTTTGAAATGGCATTGGTTTGGAATGCTTGTGGTGCAAATATATATTGCAGTAGGTGTTCATTTTTAGTTCCAGAAGTGTTCGGATCTGAAAGTTGTTACTGACATTGTTTATTATGATTATATGTGTTCGATATAGTTTTGGTATTATGGATATCATTGTTTTGTGGTCCGAAAATATCTTTGTGTTCTTTGGGTTCTGTAGAAATGTTCGTTTCTAGTTGTGATATTCTATGTTTGACCTATCCTTAGGTTCGGATATAAGTTGTGAGAGATTGTTTGATGTGTTATGGGGCTCACCATAGCGTGTGGACCTTGCATTGGAGAATATTTTTTGACCATTAATTGTTTATATCGATGTGTAACATGTGGATATGTTGTTGGTTATGTTTTGGTGATTGCAAATTGATGAATTAATCTTTGGGAGATGTGTTCAGGTCCTCTCTTTCTCCTAGAGTGGATCAATTTGTGTATTTTTGGTCTAAAAAGTATATTTTTGGTTTAGGCCAACTTGGTTCAAGCTTTGATGATCTATCTTGTATATAAGGATGTGTATGATTGATTTGTGTGAAGAAGGGAGTGTGATGAGGTGTGGAATGGTTCCCGAAAAATGAACGGGTTTACACTACTACAAGGCAGAAACCAAGTTGATTCCTCCAAATACCTATGGAAAGCCACTTCCAACTATAAATATTCTTTAGACTTGGACCAACTTCAACAAGGATACAAGATCCTTCTACACTTTGGGCTCTACAAAACCCAGGAGGGTGATCCCTATGCGAATTTTTGATCTCTACAGCACACTCACAAATCATGCATGAAACAAACCAGATAATCTCATGTAAAGGCTCGACAGAAAGGGAGAATGCTCAGGAATGGAAAATTCCTTAGTGATCCTCAACCAATTTGGAGCATGAGATGATTATGTGCACTTAGCAACATACATGAAAATGAAAATATTCTGATATTCAACAAATTATAGTGAATTGCTGGTGATTTCGAACAGACAATTGACACTAAGATAGTTGCAAGCTACAATCAGTGCCTTACTCCATTGGGTACATGAATTCATACTACATAAAATTAATTCTAATAGAATTTATCTAACAACATATAGATCTAAGATAGTATTGCCTTGCAATACATCACATTTGCAACCCAACCCAAAACTACTTATCAAAATCCCTGCAATATCCCTACCACTCTACAATTCTACTCAAGCATTTAATTGGCCCCTTAGACCAAAGCATGAATAGAGAATACATACACCACAACAGTGCAATGAATGAGAAAATCCTTGATGTTATTCATTCAAAATATGGTAGAATAATACACTGGAGAGAAATGGATTTGAATTATATTTCTACTAAATAATTCAGCTGCCTCTGTCAAAATACAATTTAGATATAACTGCTTCAAGAACCTGCAGAAAAAACTAAACATAAGACTCTTTCTATTTGCTCTACAAATGAATTTACAATTTGCTTGTTTCACCTAGACTTTTCTATTAGAACCAGAAATTCGGAACACTCAAGGTACCAAAATTGGAACCCTGTCTCATAGCCCTGAATTCCCTTTTATAAAAAACAAGAGAGCTAACAAGCTTCAGGCCAGAGGAGACACTTGTCATCCTAAAATGATCACATACAACTGCATTTTGTTACAAAAATATTACATCCTTAATTTTGTTCATCCAGGATCAAAATCTGCAACCGCTTCTCAAAAACTCAAGATGAATTTTACCGCCATCACTGATATTCTAGTTCAAAATATATCTGCCACTAAACAACAAAAATAGTTATATCAAACTATTTGCAACCTTTAATCATCATTCAGATACATCCTACTCCATCCATTGTACTCTTCATCAGATGGCCATTCAAAACCCATGACTTCATCACATTTATCCTTGTATGGAGTGTATTTAACGGCTACTTGATTTACCTCTCTTTCAAAAGATTCAAAAAATGACCTCGTGGAAATTATTTTGTCCATGCTATCCTCTAGCATATCCATGTTTAGCCCTTCACATATTAACTCTACCTGGGTACTGATGACTCTCTCCCTGCATCCTCCTTCCAAAATTGTAGAGGCTTGACTACCCCATCTTCATCCTCAATATCTAGAAAAAGAGTTTCATTCAACTCACTGAAATTTCTTATCAATTCCCTTACCTTTCTTTCTATATTTTTTGGCAAAATTTGGGCTTCTTGTATTGATTTTACAAACAAATATGTTGGTTGGAGTGCATGTGGTCTCTCAGCATGATACATAGAATCCATAGGCATTATTCTAAGCTCATTTCCCCTTTGCAACTATTTTGTGAACAAAGGCATTGCCACTTATTTATCATCATCAATTTTTTTAATAGCATTAAATAATAAAGAATGTAAGGCATGAATACTATTGAGTCTACTATCAACTTTTTGATTTAATGAGTTAGCACTGAGCTAACTATTTCCTTTTGTTGCCTGGCTGATCAATCTTCTGATTCTTTCGACTTATTTTCTAATTCAACAATATTCTCCAAGAGCTAAGATTGATTTGGTTCAGTAGATCTAGTGGCTTCAGGCTCATCATCATCATCATATGGGACTAATGATATACCAGGGATACCAACATTTACATCAGGTTGAACTTCTTCTTCTTCCTGGATAACAGGTGATGACCTAGATGTTGATGGCACAGATGTCCCTATAAGTGCAGAAGAGGAAACCTTTATTTGTCCCTACTCAAGGAGTTGCACTCTCGTTTGTAACTCCACACACCTTTGTTAAGTTGCATTGTAATGATTGAAAAGATTATCAAGCTTTCTCATTAACTCTTCCTTTTACAAGGCTTCTCTTTTTGAAGTCTCATGTGCCAATTTAGCAACATCAACATTCAACTTTGTAGCCTCTACACTTGATGTGTCATATGCTCTTTTTACAATAAGGCATCCCCTTAAGTTGGGGTTTAAGTCATTAATATTAGGCTTTCTAGGTGCTTCCTCTAGTGCCCATACTGCCAAGGTTGCATAATCATCTACAAAATCTAATCCTTTTAATGCCAACCTTGCTTCCTCCTCTAAACTTAATTGTTGGCCTTTTGATTTCCTAGTTGCAACAACACCCACTGCATCTGCTATGTCCCATTCTGGTAAAATCAGAACTCCAGCCTGACTTATAATCATCCTGCCCTCATCTGCAGTGATTCCTTTAAACTCTTCCATCATTTAATTCTTGACCTCTCCCTGATTTTCTTGATCAGATCTATCGGGAATTTGGGCCTTTTTCTCAGTACTTCTCCTTCTGTATTCTTCAATCTTCATCTTCCATACTAATTGCAAAAAGGTCAGGCTTCCCACAAAAGTATCATCTTCAAGAAACTTATCACGTGCCTCTTTTCTTTCATCCTTGAAAGCTTTAACTTGAATATCTAAAGGAGTGAGTTCCAACTCCAAATTAGGGGGCAAAAGAGGAATACCAATTTGCATTTTTGCACTTGTTGCTACAAACATATCTTCCTCCATTTGTTCTTCATCCTACCTTATGGGTGAAAAGGGCACGGGTGGTGGCGAAGGATTTCTATCTGATTCTTCAAGATCAATGATCTTGACTCCTGTAAAAGGATTCATTTGCATCTTTGGGGAAGGATCTGTCTTCATTAGCCTTTTACCTTTTCTTCTTACTAACCCTCCACTATCACTATTGCTCTCCTCTTCATCACTTGTTTCTTCTCTTTCTCTCTTTTGAGAAGATTTATAAATAGGTCTCTTTTCTATCATGTCATTTGTTCTTTGAGGAAAAGGAGGTCGTGATCTTGACTATTGCAACCCCTTTTGATGAATCAAAACTGATCCCTCCATAGTGATGGGTGTTAGACGATGTACATCTCTTCTTTCAACTTGTCGGCCATGAACTTCTTGAAGTTTGGCCTTCTTCTCCTTCAATATCAGCGTCAATTCATCAAAATTGTTTATTAAAAAATCGACTTTAGCACAAAATTGAGTAAAATCCTTTAATGGATCATAGCTTGGATCCATTTTTTGAATTGCAGCCCATAACTTCTTGAGAATTATCTATTTCTCTTTCCTCCACTCTTGAGTCATGGAATCAAATTCATTTCTAATTATATCCTCGGGAAAGTTATGCTCATGAGGCAATAGACCTCCTTTTATTCCTGTCTTTAAGATATTGTAAAACCCCTCTGGGTCACTGTGTCTAGCTATGCTCACCCCTAAATGATATAGTGCAAAGAATTTGTCAAAATGCTCATATCCGCCTTTCAAAAACACAAAATATGGGATGATAGTATAATCAGGAAAATTTGTTCCTTTGCCTTTTCCCTTCAGTTCCTTATCATGAATGCACCCTATCTACCACATTACCTCAGCAAAACTCATTCTTAAAGGAACACTAAAAGGCAATACATGTGGCTGATTAGAGAAACCATAGATTCTAATAATAGTACTTACAGGATAAGGGATGAAATCCCCCCAATTGTGTGTAATCCTCACAAGTGGCAATCTCTCTTTAGGTTGTACAAATTCATGCAACTCCTTGGGGATCCTTGGTGGGTTCATTGTCAACCTTTGCCTCAACTTAGAAGCAAATTTGTTGTCAAATCTCACAAAACTAGCCTCCTATTTGTCCAAAGACATATCCATGCTCCAAAGTTGGACTGGAATCTCCTTATTGTCAATTGTCCTTTTGAGGTTCATGGTACCTTCAAAGTAATCTGTGTTCCTATACAGAAACATGTGCATGAGAAAGGAATACCAGTAGAATTTAGCACTAGCCACTTCATTTTAAATATCTTGTAACCCCTCGTGAATCTTATTTTCAAGGTATGGTGTGAAGTCAAAAACCATTGTATAATCTGGATTTTAGATTTGTGTGGCCATATACATGAAATTAGATGGCATAGCTACAATTGGATTGAAACCCAATATCTGACACAGAGAGAAAAAGGTAGCTTGAAAATAGGGAGCAAAAGCACCAATAGGTAATGGCTCCTCTGAACTAGGGCCAATGTAATATGTTGTATTTCCTGCTCTAGCCAAATGCATTAGAAGGAAATTACTTCTAATGAATTCCTTCATTTTATAATATGCTTCTTTTAACTCATTCAAGTCTACTTGCACTAGGTTAGCAGATGGTCCATATAGGTCAAAAATCTCCTGGAATTCTTCTCTTCTGATTATAAGAAAATTTTCTCCTTCATTTCCCCTTATGACCCTCGAGACAGGGTCATATCTGTTTGCAACAGCCTTGAGAAGGTTGGCATCGATGACCACACCCAACACCACCAATTTACCCAAATCACACTGCCAGGGACGTGAGAGTGGGGAATGTAATTTTCTCTGTCCATACCATAATTTGAACATATCTAACCTAGTCATTGGTATCCTAGCATCCACTAAGCGGTATGCTTTATCATTTAACCCTTCTACTAGGGTTTTTCCACTAACAAATTTCTGCCCTTGGTATCTATAATTTGTCGAGGGCTTCAATTGGTCAAAGAAATCATCATAAATATTCCTTTTTAGGTATTCAGTTTTCCCATAATGTTTTCATGAGGGAGCCATCTTTTGAACTATGGTTTTATACTACAACCTCAAATTGGGAAGGAAAAGACTAGGGCTAACACAAGATTTAAATTACAATAGTAATTCAAGCAAATTTCACCTTTCTATGTTTAGCTTCTAACCCTAGAACAATTGAAACTCTTTTCCTATAATTTTGTGCACAATTTAAAACATTAATTGCTTGAAAAATAGATGAAAAAGATCAAACGAACTTACTACATTGATTAAACTAGAGGGATAGGAATTCGGTGTTGCAAGAAACTGTCTCAATCTTCTTCAGCCGCGGGGATGTCTTCTGAATCGCTATGAATTTCTTTATGAATCAAAATAGCTTTAAGAGTTCTTTTATTACAGCCTGGAATGAAACGCCATTGTCTGATCCACCATTATTACTCGCGCGAGTGAAATAACCGCTCTAACTTGCATTTGAAAAGTTTAAAACTTGACCATCAATCATCTTTCACGCTGGCAAATCTCATGGACCAAACCAATCAATCTGACATTGATCCTCCAATGTGGCAAGCAGGTCCACCCTTAGCATTATGTGGCATATCCAACTCATTGCCTATTTCACCACTTTCAATGACCCCACCATCTGCTTTCCTTGGCCCGCCTTGGACACTTGGCATCATCTCGTGATGCCATGGTCCATAATCTCCTCACATCTCTCGATTGTGGGGTTATGAAAACTATTGGATCTGCTCTTTTTTAATTTCCAACTGCATCGGTCACTTAACAATAGCCGCTAACTCTCGAGTACTTCTTGGACTGGAAGTAAAACATCATCATTCAATATAAGCACGTGCATAAATATACATCCTTAGTAACTTAGGTTTTACCTGTTGGGAACCGGTAATTTTAAAAGTTTGAAAGGTCAAACCATCGACTCACCCTTCTCTGCCGAGGACACGTGGCATCATTTCATGATGTTGCGGTCTTTATCTTCCTTGCACCTTCGACCAAGGGGAAGTGTGGACCATCAGATCTATCCTACCTTTATCAACCGACCGAAGGATTAAAATATTACATAGGAAAATTTGATGGGTGCGGGCACAAATATTAAAATGGGACCGACTACAGGGAAATTTTTTAGGAAAAACCATACAGGGACTGGTCGAACACAACTTAACACTTAGGAAATAAAATGGCCCTACCAATGGTAACCGACCCTTGGCTTAAGTGGAAAAAGTATCAACAGAACATAACATGCTCAAGGTTTTTCTATAACAAGACTTAATAAAAAATCACAACCCCTAAAACCCTAAACCTTGAAACTTTAATAGAGGGCAAGATAAAACCAGGAAAACCAAAATTTACCCAGTGACCAAAATTTTGAAAAACATAATTTTAGGTCCTATCAGTATCTCTAGTTGGGGATGTTCATTTCACAAGAATGAAACAAGAATTCCAAAATATTTGGTGAAGTAGACCATTTGCAAAGCAAACCCAAAAAGAAATTACCTGGACAGGGAAACTTCAACAGAAAGGAAATTATACTAATATGTACAAAACCTAACTAATTCTCATGGATAATAACTACTTTAAGAAAAGTAGAGCTTCAAGAATTGTCCATGAATAGGCAATCCAAGAGTGTTGCCATTTATATCTTGTATAATATACGAATCTTCTCCCCACTTGCTTTGGATCAGATATGGACCTAGCCAAATGGCATCAAACTTGTCATGTTTTCCCTTATCTTCTAATCTGGCATTCCACATCAAAACCAAATCATTAATTTGAAAAGTTCTTGCATTTTTTCTTTTGTCATATAGGTTTTTAACCTGTATCTATAATTTTGCATTCCTGGTACTGGCTTCTCTTCTAGTTTCATCTAGTTCCATTAAAGCCTCAATCCTCAACTGCATATCATCATCTATATCATTGTCATGAGTTGGGACAAACTTATACATTTCCATCAGGTTGTTTTGGGGTAAAATGTATGCATGCCATAGACCAAATCAAAAGGTGCACATCCAATTTCTTTCTTAAGTGTTACCCTGTCTACCCAAATTGCTAATCTTAGCTTTGAATCCCAAGCCTTCTTGTTTTTCAATAGGATTCTTTTGATAATCTTCATCAAGCTCTTATTGTTTGAGTCATCTTGCCCATTTCCTTGTGGATGGTAAGGTGATGAATATGAGATTTGGATACCATATTTGTTGTAGAAGTTTTTATATTCCTCTGACCTAAAACTCATTGCATTATTAGAGACTATCCTCTCTGGATATCCAAATCTAGTCAATATATTATATGTGAGAAAATCAATTACCACCTTACTTGTTGCTTTTCTAGTAGGTATGGCTTCAACCCACTTAGTGAAATAATAAGTGGCCACCAAAATCCAAGAATGAACACTACTAGATTTACATTCTTTCTCTCCAATAAAATCTATACCCCATTTCTAGAATGGGGCCTGCACATTTACGGATATTAATGGCAGATTCCCTGAAAATTTAAATTTTCTTCAAAAACCTTTGGCATGGATCACATTCTTTGACTAATTGATGTGCATCCTTGAAAATTGGTGGCCACCAAAACCCAGCCTTTAATATCTTGTATGCAGTTGTCTTGGCCATATAATGCCCTCCACAAACTGCACTATGCAATTCAGACAATGACTTCTGAGCTTGATCCTGGTCAACACATTTTAGCATGACACCATCATTGTTCCTCCACCAAAGTCTCCCATTAACTATGGCGTATTTAATAGCATGTAATTTTAATGTCCTCCTTTTATTATTGCTCATGCCTCCAGGACATTTCATCCTCTACAAATAGTATACGATGTCATCATACCATTTATAGCCATCCATGTCACAGATATAAGATCTGTGTTCTTCTAAAATATTTATTTGATTGACATCCAAATTACTCTGGGCCATTAGTTTATCCAATCCTTGTCCTCTCACTAACTTAGTGATTTGGATATCAATGTTAAATTCTTGGATCATGTTAATCCATCTGCATCTTCTTCCAGACACTTCTTGTTGTGTGAAAATGTCTTTGATTGTAGCACCAGGCACATATGCAACCACTATTGCTCCCATCAAATAACTCCTAGAAGCTTTAACTGCCTTCACTAGTGCATAGGCTTTCTTCTCATTTAAATCATACTTCAGCTCTATAGCTTGCAAGGATTTACTAAATAATTCTATAGGTTGTTCAAAACCCTCTGAGTTCTTTTGCAGCAAGACAACAATGATAGTATGAAAAGATGCAAATGAGAAGATTTGCATAGGTTTTCCATAATCAAGTGTCTTCAGAATAGGTGCATTCTTAATAGACTGCTTGATCTCCTAGAATTCCCTGACTGGCTCTTCGTCCCATTCTATCTTTGCATCTTTCTTCAACATCTTGGATATGGGCCTACTGACTTCAACAAAATTTATGATAAATCTTCTGAGAAAATTAATCTGCCCAAAGAATGATTGAATACCTTTCACTGTTTTGGGCTAAGGGACCTTGTCAATTGCTACTACCCTCTCCGGGTCAATCCTTACACCATATTTTGAAACAATGTGACCCAACAGCTTACCTTCAGTTACCCAAAAAGCACATTTCTTTAGGTTTAAAGATATCCCATATTCAACAGCCCTGTCAAAAAATTTTTCAAGGTGACCACAGTGATCACTTTCCTTCTTGGAATAATATGTTAAATCATCCTGATATATCACTAAGAACACATTTATAATGTCATAAAATGCAACATACATGGCTCTTTGAAATGTCACTCCTACATTTGTTAAACTAAAAGGCATTCTTACATAAACATAAGTTCCCCAAGGTGTAGTGAATGTTGTTTTGTATTGTTCTAATTCTTTGACCATTACTTAGTTGTAGCCTAAAAATCCATCCATCATAGACAAGAGCTCACATCATGTTACCCTTTGTAGCATTGCTTCCATATTGGGCAATGGATAATTATCTTTTAATGAGGATATATTTAGATTCCTAAAATCAACACACAATCTGATATATCCATTCTTTTTCCTCACAGGTGCCAAGTTAGACACCCAAGATGAATGTCTGATAGGCTTTATAATCCTAGCATCTCTTAACTTGTCAAGCTCTTCTTGCATTTCAGGTGCTAAGGTTGGATTAATAGGCCTCTGCTTCTGTCTACAAGGCTTAGCATTTTCCTTTAAAGGAATTTCATGTTGAAATAAATCTTCCCTATAAGCCTTTAAGTCATCATATGACCAAGCAAAAACATGCTTATATTTTCTCAACAAATCAATCAGCATTTTCCTAACCCTAGGTGACATCTTCTTTCCTATATACACCTTCCTTGGGGATCCTTATGTCCCAAGGTTAACTTCTTCTAAATCCTCAGGGTGTTGGGAATTAGTAGCAACCCTGGCCTTGTCTTGACTATCAAACACCCTTTCTAGGACCACCAGACCTTTGGGAATTTTGTAACTTGTCTTCAATTGAATTACCTCCTTCTCAAGGATTGTTTCTTTATCATCCATTGTTTGTACAAAGGTGCTGAAATAAATCTCCTGATTCTCATATTCATCTACACAATGTAGAAACCTTAAGATATCATCATCATCGTTGAAAAACTGTTAATGTTGTTAGGGACTGAAGACCTCATTTGAACCTCAACTTTTGAGATTCCAGCAAAAGTGATATCCTCTGGCCTTAAAGCTATATTTTCCAGCAAATCAATCATTTGTTATGGCTTCTTTCCTTCCATTCAATACCAAATGCATCAAAATTCTCAATCTGATCCCATACAGCATTTCTATATTGCTTCAACCTTTTATTTTTTTATGCATACTTAGATCTAATTTGGGATATGACTAATTTAAAATCTCCAATGACTTTGAGACTCTTTATCCCATGTTTTTTCAGCAAATCTCAACCCCAGCAGCAATGCTTCATACTCTACCACATTATTTGTGCATGCAAATGCTGGAGTAAAAGAAAATTTAAAAGTTTCTCCATGGGGTGATATGAATAATACATCTGCACTTGAGCCCTCCTTAGAACTGGCTCCATCAAAATACATAGTCCATAAATTATCATCGCTCGATGATTTTTCTACTTCCTCAACTCTGAATGCATTGATTTATGTGTGTACAAAACAAGTCATGTCCCCATCAGAGTCTGCTACATGCACCATCATATATGGTACCCTGGATTCTCTTTTAACCTTTACATTTCTACCGTCAATACAAAAGCTAGCATAAGATAATTTGCATTGCAAACTTCCACCCACAGAGGTACTCCACTTCCTTGACAACAACATCCCATAATGTGGTGGGATGTCCACAACTAGGACACTCATGGTCAACTCCTTCTCAAGGAAGGCAACAGTTTTATAAGGTAGTGCCTTTATAGTACCTATCATAGGTACTTCTCTTGAATCCATAGCACATCTACCCTGAGGAGTATCTACTTTTAAACCCATGGATTGCATTATCCTTACTGGCATGATATTATTTGAAGCCCTAGAATAGATCATACAATTCTTTAGAACTCTTCCATTTATAATAACACTCAGAAAGAAAGGATCCACGTTATCAGGGTTCTCACCTATTGTATCTACAAGATAGATTTGGAGAATCTAAGAAACCATTCCCTCTAACTCTTTATCCTTTGTCTCATTTTTATTCATTTGTTCCTTTACATTATGAGAAACATTCTCATGTTCAATCTGAGCAAAATAAGAAACACCCTTGACCCAGGCCATGGCTTTCTCTCTATGCTCTTCAATTATTAGTATTTCTTGTAAAGGAACTTTAACTGTAATCTGAGAAAGCAACTGAAGCATATCAATAGGTGTGTAATTTGTCAATTCAAGAGATATACCTAATTGTTCTTCATGTTTATTTGGTTTGTTGCCTCCAATATTTTGTGTTTTCTTCACGTATTCTTTAGCAGGCGAAGTGTATTTTTCAACCATCTTTGTCTTCACCTTAGGTGAAACATTTTTCTCATTAGGTTTTACAACCTCAACTTTCTTATCCCACTCCTTTCTCTTGACCTCCTTAATTTGTATTTCATCCTTCCCTGACTTATCCTCCTTGACCTCCTTGCCTTTATTTTTTAATTCTTTGACAAATGAACCAGAAAGTTTGCCCTCATCTTCACCAATAGTTATGTTTCTCAATTGATAATTACTTTTAACCTTAGCTATCATAGCAGTTGTTATTTTAGCAATTTCTTCATCTAAGGGTCTTCCAAGGATACAAAACTCTCACCTTGTTCAACATTACACATTCTATCATCAACACATAACTCTTCATCAAAAAAAACTTGCTGATATGATTCATTTATTTGCCTTTGATGATCTATATCCAAGTCTTGGGTTTCAATGTCAGAAGAATATTTTTCTCCTCAAAGATAAGAAGTAATCATGAGACAATCAACATTGTCACCTTCAAAAGGTTCTTCCTCTTCTTCATATAGCTCATCCTTGGCAGAAATAAATTGTGCTATAGCATAGTATTCAGGTGAATAGGATGATTAACAAGCAACACACCAAGGTGTATCCTCCACCATATTCACTATTTGTTTCTATAATGGGTCAGGAGTTTGCTATTCTTGTTTTCCCTTTTGTTGCTGAAAAGGTTTTCCATCATTCCAATTTGTGTTGTAAGGATAATCCTACAATCTTGGTGGTCTATTAAATTTATTAAACTATGGTTTTTTTGGTACAGGACCCTTATCATTCTTTGCCACAGTTAATTTTAGATCCTTCAAGGTATTAAGTACCTTATCATGTTTGTCTTCCTCTTTAGGTTTTGATCCTAAAGACTTTTCAACTTTATCTTTGGCACTCTTAGAAAATCTAGGATCCTCTCTCCTTCCAAGCTTACCTGAAGCTCTTCTATTCCCTTCAATGTTAATAGCTATCCTAAAATAATCTCTAAGAGTTTGAGGATCTTTATCTCTAAGGATGTATGTCATTTTTGCATCAAATGCATTCATAGATGTGGTTAGACAAACATTATCATCCGACCTTAAAACCTGATACAACTTATGCATGGCCTTTTGAAACCTGATATTAAAATCAGCCACATCCTCATTTAATGACTTCTTAATGTTATTGAACTCATTTAACATGAAGCTTTTATTTGTTTTATCACCATACTCCTATTTGAAACACCTCTCAAATTCTTCCCAGGAGCTAATACGTGCAGTTGGTAATCCTTTGTACCAATCCATAGCATCCTCTATCAGAGATTGTACAAATAGTTTCATAACAACGTCCTCATGCTCCACCTCATATTCATTTAACTTATTAGTGAATTCCCTTAGATGTTCCTCACCAATAATAGCATTATTGCCTGCAAACTTACTGAATTTATCCCTTAAGTCATTTGGGATTGCATTAGGATATCCTGGGATCCCATCAAAATGTAACTGCCTATATCTTTCTAGATGAATAGGTCTTGTTTGAAACTGCCCAACTATAGCTTGTCCTGCAACATTTGTTGTGGTATTAGTTGCAATAGTACTTGTTCTAGTGTTAACATCAGTAGCAGTATTAAAATATTTAGAAAGTTGGGGTTGACTACTACTTTGAGTAGCCGCTTGGCTTCTCTGTCCAATAATTGCAACTCCGGTATTATGAGTATTCTGAACATTCTGGGCAAGAGTATTTGTACTAACATTTGGTGTTTGTAGAAATCATACCAGAAATAGCCTGAGTTTTGGATGGGCCAGCAATGAATGAAGCATTGTTTAATGTTGACAACTTAAAGAGATCAATTTTCCTTTTTTTCTCTACATTTGAGGCTTCCATTTCAACTCTCTTCAACTCTTTTGCAAGAGTTTTATTTTATATTATATCTCTTTCTAGCTCAATGTCAACTTGGGATAATTCTTGACTTATATCTGGGATAGTTGAAGATTTTGTATCATCTACCTTAATACTAGATACCCTTTGTTTACCTTTATCCAGATCTAATTTAGGAATCCAAACTCTTGGATGACTAGAATCTACTAACCTTTGGTTATCCACATTACTCTTAGCCTTTTCCTTTGTAATACTTTTAGATTTTTTATCTAAGATCTCTCTTAGAATAGGACCCTCAGCACTAGGCTTAACATTTTCCTGACCCAATGCTTTGAGTGTTGCCAATTATCGTATTAAATGGTCTCTCTCTATCACAACTCTAATGACTTCAGATTCCTTTTCCTTTTCTCTTTTACTTCTCAAATCTATTTGTTATTAGAGTTATATTCTCAATGTGTCTATATCTACAAAAAATTCTTTAGGATCTAGTAAAGTTATCTCAGATCCAGAAGTATCATCTAAATCAATTAAGTTCAGATTACCTTGTTCTTGGATTGACTCATAACCATGAGAAAAATATGTTGTGAGACCCAGAGGAGGAGGTACACCAATAGAATTTTCACTTTGGTGACTTCTACTTCTACTCTGATCTCTCTTCTTTTCTAAATACTGAGCTTGAGTAACTTCTTTTCTATGTGGTTGCACCTCTTCTTGAACAGGTGTATCAAACAAGGAATTGAAAAATCCTAAACTATCTGAATCAGAACTTTTAGAGGATGATGTATGAACTTTAGGAATAGGATTTAAATGTGACTTACTTGCATTCTTGTGCTTAGGTTTCCATTACGAGGGAGCAGTGCTTGTTTCTGCATTTCTTCTTGTCTCGTGTCTCTATGGAGCTCCATGAAGATCTTCCAACTTTTCTTCAGGATGCAGCCTCATGTAACCTCTGATGTTCTTTGCTTTACTCATAGTAACAAAACCCTTCAAAAATTTGTTAGAATTATTCAAAAATATACGCACTCGTGTAGAAACCTTAGAGTCACCACCCGAATCGCTTTGAGATACCAAATAATACACTGCTTGGTAATCTTTGAAAGAAATTTGTGAACCTTGTTCACAAATCGGAATGTCTTTCTCACAAAAATGTAGAACACCCTTTTTCAGAGGAAAACATAAACCAGAAACATAAAACTGCGGACTCAACCGTCAAATCACAGAAACACTATGAAAATTTAATGCAATACTTTCCCTAGCAGAGTCGCTATTTTTGTTGGTTCCCAAAAAGCGAACTGGTTTACACTACTACAAGGAAGAAACCAAGTTGATTCCACCAAATACCTATGCAAAGCCACTTCCAACTATCAATATTCTTCAGACTTGGACCAAATTCGACAAGGATACAAGATCCTTCTACACTTTGGGCTCTACGAAACTCGAGAGGGTGATCCCTACACCAATTTGTGATCTCTACACCACACTCACAAATTATGCATGAAACAAAGCAGATAATCTCATGTACAGGCTCGACAGAAAGGAAGAATGCTCAGGAATGGAAAATTCCTTAGTGATCCTCAACCAATTTGGAGCATGAGATGATTATGTGCACTTAGAAACATACATGAAAATGAAAATATTCTGATATTCAACAAATTATAGCAAATTGCTAGTGATTTCGAATAGAAAATTGACACTAAGATAGCTGCAAGCTACAATCAGTGCCTTACTCCATTGGGTACATAAATTCATACTACATAAAATTAATTTAGATAGAATTTATCTAAAAACGCATAGATCTAAGATAATATTGCCTTGCAATACATCACATTTGCAACCCCAACCCAAAACTACTTATCAAAATCCCTACAATATCTTTACCACTCTACAATTGTACTCATACATTTAATTGGCCCCTTAGACCAAAGCATGAACAGAGAATACATACACCACAAAAATTAAATGAATGAGAAAACCCTTGATATTATTCATTAAAAATATGGTAGATTAATACACTACAAAGAAATGGATTTCAATTATATTTTTACTGAATAATTCAGCTGCCTCTGTCAAAATACAATTTATATATAACTCCTTCAAGAATGTGTAGAAAAACAAAACACAAGACTCTTTCTATTTTCTCTACAAATGAATTTATAATTTGCTCGTTTCACCTAGACTTTGCTATTAGAACCAAAAATTTGAAAAACTCAAGGGACCAAAATCGGAACCCTGTCTCATAGCCCTCAATTCCCTTTTATAAAAAATAAGGGAGCTAACAAGCTTCAGGCCAGAGGAGACACTTGTCATCCTAAAATGATCACATACAACTGTATTTTGTTACAAAAATATTCCATCCTTGATTTCGTTCATGCAGGATCAAAATATGTGGCCACTTCTCAAAAACTCATGATGAATTTTACCACCATCACTGATATTCTGGTTCAAAAGATATCCGCCACTAAAAGACCAAAATAGTTATATCAAACTATTTGCAACCTTTATTCATAATTTAGATACATCCTACTCCATCCATTGTACTCTTCATTAGATGGTCATTCAAAACCCATGACTTCATCAACTTTAGCCCTATATGGAGTGTATTTATCGGCTACTTGATTTGCCTCTCTTTCAAAAGATTCAAAAAATGACCCCGTGGAAATTATTTTGTCCATGCTATCCTCTAGCATATCCACATTTAGCCCTTCACATATTAACTCTACCTAGGTATTGATGACTCTCTCTGCCTCCTCCTTCCAAAATTGTAGAGGCTTGACTGTCCCATCTTCATCCTCAATATATGGCAAAAGAGTTTCAGTTAACTAACTAAAATTAATCATCAGTTCCCTTACCTTTCTTTATATATTTTTTGGCAAAATTTGGGCTACCTGCATTGATTTTACCAATAAATATGTTGGTTGGAGTGCATGTGGTCTCTCAGCATGATACTTAGAAGCCATAGACATTATTTTGAGCTCATTTCCCCTTTGCACCCATTTTGTGAACAAAGGAATTGCCACTTGTTTATCGTCATCAATTTTTTAATAGCATTAAATAATAAAGAATATAAGGCATGAATACTATTGATTCTACTATCAACCTTTTCATTTAAATGAGTTAGCACTGAGCTAACTATTTCCTTTTCTGATTGATTTTCTGATTCTTTCAACTTATTTTTTGATTCAACAATCTTCTCCAAGAGCTGAGATTGAGCTGGTTCAGTAGATCTAGTGGCTTCAAACTCATCGTCATATGGGACTAATGATATACCAGGGATACCAACATTTATATCAAGTTGAACTGCTTCTTCTTCTTGAATAACAGGTGATGACCTAGATGTTGATAGTGCAGATGTCACTGTAAGTGCAGAAGAGGAAACATTTATCTATCCCTGCTCAAGAAGTTTAACTCTCATTTGCAACTCCACACACCTTTGTTTAGTTGCATTGTAATCATTTAAAATCTTATCAAAATTTCTCATTAACTCCACCTTTTCCAAGGCTTCTCTTTTTGAAGTCTCATGTGCCAATTTAGCAACATCAACATTCAAATTTGTAGCCTCTACACTTGAAGTGTCAGATTCTCTTTTTACAATAAGGCCTCCCCTTAAGTTGGGGTGTGTGAGCTTGAATTTCATCCTTAGAATATTACCTGTAATAAGTTATTTTCACAAAATATAATAGAAATGCATACAGGAAATCCAAAATCCACCAATGAAACTACATGAAATACATATTAAAATAAAACATTATTTCACCTTCATGATTTATGTCTCATTGTGTCCTAACTCCACTGTTCCTGGTTGTAGATGGTGTGCTCTTAGACAATGCATTGTTGGCTTTCAAGATGGCATATGAAGAATGGACTGATAACTTGTAGTTAACTGATACTATGATATGCAAATGCTACATGATTATGCTAAAATGATATATGATAATTGCTATTTGCTAATTACTTCAAAAACTCATGGATGCATATGATTATCTTGCAAAATGCACTTGAAGTCTCTTGAAGTCTTACACTCTCTCAACTAAAGCTCTTGATTTTATAGACTTTGAGAGGATAAGATGATGTGGCTCAGATCAACAATCATGATCAGATCTGCAGATTTGAATGGCTATGAGCAAAGGTGAAGGTTGAGAGAAAGGGGGAAGGAGAAGACAAGTGTCACTCATCTCACCTTGACTGGGTTGCTGACTGAGAGAATCTAGGGATGGTTGGAGGAAATTTAGGCATGATAGGACAAGTGGACTCAAGTAATTCCTAAGATGTAGGGGGTGTTGGAGAGAATATAGGAAATGGTTATGAAATATGTGTACATACACAATTTCATTAATTTTGGAAGTTGAAGATAAATCATGAATTAATATTAAGAAATATTAATTTCCTTAGCCACATAATGGGTGAGTTGGCAAAGGGAAGATGAAGTGGAGATGGAAGAATGAGTTGGAAAAGGGACTAAATAATTTAATAATTATTTAATATTTGAGACTATAGGATAGGAGAATAAACATTAAATATTGGATATTTAATTGATTGGAGGAGATAATTAAATATTAAATATTTAATTAACTTGGTTAGAAGGAATAATTAAATATTAGATATTTAATTAATTAGAGGAATAAGATAGATGAATTAATTAATAAAATATTAATTAATAGAAAGACACGAAATGAATTAAATAAATTAATCTTTTCAAATTAACTATTTAATAGATGAATAATCATTAAATAAATATAAAATATTTATTTAATTGCTCATAGCCAATTTTTAGGTGTATACATGGGGTTTAAGTCATTAATGTTAGGCTTTATAGGTCCTTCATCTATTTCCCATATTGCCAAGGTTGCATAATCATCTACAAAATCTTATCATTTTAATGCCAACCTTGCTTCCTCCTCTGAAATGAATTGTTGGCCTTTTGATTTCCTAATTGCATCAAAAGTCATTGCATCTGCTATGTCCCATTCTAGTAAAATCATAACTACACCCTGACTTATAATCATCCTGCCCTCATCTGTAGTGATTATTTTAAACTATTCCATGATTTAATTCTTGACCTCTTCCTGATTTTCTTGATCAGATCTATCTTGCCTTTGGTCCTTTTTCTCGGTACTCCTCCTTTTGTACTCTTCATCTTCCATACTAACTACAAAAAGGTTGGGCTTCTCACCAAAGTATCATCTTCAAGAAACTTATCACATTCCTCTTTTCTTGTATCCCTGAAAGCTTTACCTTGAATATCTAAAGGAGTGAGGTCCAACTCCAAATTAGGGGGCAAAAGAGGAATACCAATTTTCATTTCTACACTTGTTCCTACAAACATATCTTCCTCCATATGTTCTTCATCCTCCCTTATGGGTGAAAAGGGCAAAGTTGGTGGTGAAGGATTTATATATGAGTCTTCAAGATCAATGATCTTGACTCTTTTAAAAGGCTTGATTTGCATCTTTGGGGAAGGCTTTGTCTTAATTATCCTTTTACTTTTTCTCCTTACTAACCCTCCATTGTCAATATTTCTCTCCTCTTCATCACTTGTTTCTTCTCTTTCTCTCTTTTCAGAAGATTCATAAATAGGTCTCTTTTCTATCATGTCATCTATTCTTTGAGGCAAAGGAGGTCATGAGCTTGACTATTGCATCCCCTTTTGATGAATCAAAAATGATCCCTCCACAGTGATGGGTGTTGGACAATGTACATCCCTTGTTTCAACTTGTCGGCCATGAACTTCTTCAAGTTTGTCCTTCTTCTCTTTCAATATCAACTTCAATTCATTGAAATTGTTCATAACAAAATTGACTTTAGCACAAAATGGAGTAAAATCCTTTTCTAGATCATAGCTTGGATCCATTTTCTGAATTGCAACCCATAACTTCCTGAAAATTATCCATTTCTCTTTCTTCCACTCCTGATTAATGGAATCAAATTTATTTCTAACTATATCCTCAGGAAAGTTATGCTCATGAGGCAATAGAACTCCTTTTATTCTTTTCTTGAAGATATTGTAAAACCCCTTTGGGTCATTGTGTCTAGCTATGCTCACCCTTAAATGATATGGTGCAAAGAATTTGTCAAAATGCTCATATCCTCCTTTCAGAATCATAAAATATGGGATGATAGTATAATCGGGGAAAATTGTTCCTTTGCCCTTTCCTTTTAATTCCTTATCATGAATGCACCCTATCTACCACATTACCTCAACAAACCCCATTCTCAATGGAACATTAAAAGGCAATACATGTGGCTAACCGGAGAAACCATAGATTCTAATAACATTGCTTACAAGATAAGGGATGAAATCCCCCCAATTATGCTCAATCCTCACAAGTGGTAATCTCTCTTTAGGTCATACAAAATAATGCGGCTCCTGAGGGATCCTTGGTGGGTTCACTATCAACCTTTGCCTCAACTTAGAAGCAAATTTGTTATCAAATCTCACAAAACCATCCTCCTATCTGTCCCAAGATATATCCATGCTCCAAAGATGCACTGGGATCCCCTTATTATCAATTGTCCTTTTGAGGTTCATGGTACCTTCAAAGTAATTTGTGTTCCTATACAGGAACATGTGTATGAGCAAGGAATACCAATAGAATTTAGCACTAGCCACTTCATTTTTAATATCCTGTAACCCCTCATGAATCTTATCTTCAAGGTATGGGGCGAAGCAAAAAACCATTGTATAATCTGGATGTTGAATTTGCATGGCCATATACATGAAATCGGGTGACATAACTACAATTGGATTGAAACCCAATATCTAACATAGAGAGAAAAAGGTAGCCTGAAAATATGGAGAAAAATCATCAATAGGGAATGGCTCCTCTGAACTAGGGCCAATGTAATATGTTGTATTTCCTGCTCTAGCCAAATGCATTGGAAGGAAATTACTTCTAATGAATTCCTTCATTTTATAATACTCTGTTTTAACTCATTCAGGATTACTTGCACCAGGTTAGCAGATGGTTCATATAGGTAAAAAATTTCCTAGAATTCTTCTCTTCTGATAATAAGCAGAGTTTCACCTTCATTTCCCCTTATAATCCTCGAGACGAGGTCATATCTGTTTGCAACAACCTTGAGAAGGTCGACATCCATGAACACACCTGGCACCACCAATTTACCTGAATCATAATGACAGGGACTTGAGAGTGGGGAATGTAAGTTTCTTTGTCCTTACCATAATTTGAACATCTCTAACCCGATCATTGGTATCCTAGCATCCACCAAGTGGTATGCTTTATCAGTTAACCCTTCTCCTAGGGTTTTTCCACTAACAAATTTCTACCCTTGGTATCTATCATTTGTCGAGAGCTTCAATTGGTCCAAGAAATCATCATAAAGATTCCTTTTTACGTATTCAATCTGCCCTAAATGTTTTTCATGAGAGAGTCATCTTTTGAACTATGGTTTTATACTACACCCTCAAATTGGGAAGGAAAAGAGTAGGGCTAACACAAGATTTAAATTACAACAGTAATTCAAGTCAATTTTACCTTTCTATGTTTATCTTCTAACCCTAGAACAATTGAAACTCTTCCTACAATTTTGTGCATAATTTAAAATATTAATTGCTTCAAAAACAGATGAAAAGGATCAAATGAACTTACTGTATTGATTACACTAGAGGGATAGCAATTATGTGTTGCAAGAAACTATCTCAATCTTCTTCAGCCGTGGGGATGTCTTCTGAATCGCTATGAATTTCTTTATGAATCAAAATAGCTTTAAGAGTGCTTTTATTACTGCCTGGAATGAAATGCCATTATCTGATCCACCATTATTACTCGCGCGAGCAAAATAATGGCTCTAACTTGCATTTAAAAAGTTTAAAACTCGACCATCGATCATCTTTCACGCTGGGAAATCTCACGGACCAAACCAGTCAATCTGACATTGACCCTCCAAGGTGGCAAGTGGTTTCACCCTTAACATGTTGTGGCATATCCAACTCATCGCTTATTTCACAACTTTCAGTGACCCCACCATGGACTTTCCTTGGCCCACCTTAGACACGTGGTATCATCTTGTGATGTCGTGGTCCATAATCTCCTCGCATCTCTCAATCGCAAGGTTACAAAAACCGTTGGATCTATTCTCTGTTTACTTTCCAACTACACCGGTCACTTAACAATGGCCATTAACTCCCAAGCACTTCTTGGACCAGAATTAAAACATTATCGTTCAATATAAGCATGTGCAGAAATATACACCCTTAGTAACTCAAGTTTTACCTGCTGGGAACTGGTAAAATTAAAAGTTTGAAAGGTCAAACCGTCAGCTTACCCTTCTCTGTCGAGGACACATGGCATCATCTCGTGATGTCATGGTTCTTTATCTTCCTTGCACCTTTGACCATGAGGAAGTGTGGACCATCAAATCTATCTTGCCTTTATCAACCGGCCGAAGTATTAAAATGTTAGACTTAGGAAAATTTTATGGGCGCGAGCACAAATATTAAAATGGGACCGACTATAGGGAAATTTTTCTTGCAACTTAGGAAAAACCATAAAGGGACCGGTCAAACACAAAACACTTAGAAAATAAAATGGCCTTGCCAACGGTAATGGACCCTTGGCTTAAGTGGAAAAAGTAATGATGGAACATAACAAGCTCAAGGTTTTTCTTTAATAAGACTTAATTAGAAATCACAACCCCTAAAACCCTAAACCTTGAAACTTTGACAGAGGGCAAGATAAAACTAGAAAAACCAAAGTTTACCCAGTGACCAAAATTTTGCAAAACATAATTTTAGGTCCTATCAGAATGTAGATGTATAAAGCAAAGATAATCGGTGAGGTTTGGTGAAGTGCGGAGTAGAATAGTTCTGTTTGAATGATATGCAAGTTATGTTGACACTGTGACAAATATATGAGAGAGAGTATTCATTTTTGAGATCTGAGTTATGTATTCTGATGTTGGTTGCTTGATGTAGAGTTCAAGGATAGCTTCATGATCAAGAGATCCTTCTTCTCATATCATTTATGTATCTTTATCTTAGTGAAATTAGCTTCAAGCTTTGCATGTCCTCTTCTGTATCTTGTGTCATGAGTAGTTAGCCTTGGTTTGCAAGTTTGTAGCAGTTATCTCTTTTCTTTGTAATATGATATAAATAGTGGATATATTTTGTGGGCAGGTGCTCACCATGATTTTTCCATATTTGGGTTTTCCATGTAGAAAATCTTGGTGTTCATGTGTTGGATGTCTGTTGAAGTTTAATTGTTTATGTGTTGCATTTAATTTTTGTTTCAAATTGATTATGTTGGCAAGAGACACAATACCAGAAGAGATAAGTGCTTGAGGAGTGTTTGGGAGTTGTCATTGATGGCAACTCAGATCAGAAACTTCATTTGGAATATGCGAAATCATTCTACCAGAAGTTCGAAGTCTTCTTTTCTCAAGTCTGGAAGGTGGAACACAATGTTCGTCAGAGTATGAGTACATTGAATAGAACTCAATTTTGAGTGCACATTTTTGTTTGATGTGGAAAAGGTAGTTGAATCAATGATTGGAGTAGCTTAGTTCATAATCCTAGCCTTCTGATTCTCATACAATATTGATGATCCGCTATCTGGCATTTCAATAAGAACAAGGTTATTTGGGTGATTAGTGGTGTAGCTTGTTATGTAGAATCTTCAGGATGATTTTGTTGATTGGTTCTAAGTTCGAGGTTTTTGATTTGACATATGTGAAGCATATAATAAATTTGTTTTAGTCCGCATGTGCATTAGTAATCGGATTGAGTCGACTTCTTGTTACATGTTTCATGTTTTTGGAGCCGACATGTTGGTGACTTAAATCAAGTGATGTGGATATATAAAACTGATCTATTTAATCATTTTCATGTTCAATATTGATGTGAAAAGATTGTATGAGCATCTATGTGCAGTTTCGCATGCATTATCTTTGGATTTATGCTCCGGTGTATGACAGAACAACAAAGACAAGACAGATGAATGTGAAAAAATTGCTAGAGACAATGCAGTCTTGAAGAATGAAATGCAATCCATTGTGATGAAGCTAACAAGGGAGATTGAAGATAGGAAGAAGAATGAGGAAAGTTTGACTCAGTGATTAAAGGATAGATCTGATGAATGTTGTAGACTAAATTATGAAAATGACTAGCTAAAGCTTGAATTGATACAATCCAGTATTAATGAGCAATAACTTGAAAGGCAGATCATAATTATGAGATATGAACTTACCATTGCTAATGAGTACAAATAAAAATTCAATGTTAGCTTGGCTAAGCTAGATGAGATGTTGCAAAGTCAGAATCCTAAAGGTGATATGGGAGGACTTACATTTGAGAAAGGAGAAAGCTATGGATCTGGTCAAAGAAATGCTAAACATCATCATCAAAAGAAAAAAGATCTCCAGTAAGGAAACCTAATTCTTATAAATTCAATGGTAAATGCTTTGTTTACAGTAAATTTGGTCATATGGCAAGTCAATGCAGAAATAGGGCAAATCAGAATAGCTCATCATTTTTTGGACAATGTTTCAATTGCAATAGATATGGTCACAAGTCAAATGAATGCAGAAGTATGGTAAATAGGAGAAATATGAGATGTTATGCGTGTGGAATATTTGGACACATTGCTAATCAATGCAAATTAAGGGGAAATCAAGGTAATTTCAAGCCTAATTAGATAAACAATATTGTTTGCTATGCTTGCAACAAATCTAGTCACATTGCTAAATTCTGCAGAAGCAAGAATATGAACAAGAATACTCTGACAGACAAGAACAAGTCAGATGATAAGAGCCAACTAAGAGGGGGGTGAATCAGTGGTTCCTAAAAATTTTGTTTTTATACCAAGCTTGGAATATTGGTTATCAACCTAAATACTAAACCAACAAACCGGTAAGATAAGAGAGGATTTCAAAAGAGGCAAACACACAAATGCATAACCCACAATGCCAGATGTACGAGGAAAACCCAATATGGGAAAAACCTTGGTGAGAAACGAAGCTAGTCTACTGCTCCAATCCAGCCTCACAATGAAACAATAGATTACAAAGATTTAGGGCACCAACCCAAGGAGCACCAACACCTGCACCAAGCTCCAACTTGGTGTTGTATAATGCAATACAATTTTGATACAGTTATAGCACTTGGTTTCAAATGAGTTCTATAACACCTGATCAATGGATTTCTGTCAGTTAACTAACTCCTTGTCCTTCACTGGTTCTCACACTGTCGGTTATCAGATTACTCTTCCTGATCACACACCGGTTACTTCCAGCCTTTTTTCTCTCTCTTTGCCTCACCCTTCGCAGTGTCACTCTTGGATGTCTTTCTAACCAATCACTCCTCACCGGTATGCTTAACTATTTAGATTGTAACAATTTACCAGTTACTTTGTCTCTACCGGTTAGACCCTCTCACCGATTCAGTCTGCTAACCCACATTGTAACACTGAGAAATAACTCTAAGGTAGATTATCTTTCTTTCTTAGGATATATTTCCTCACACACCTTGCATCAAGCATCAACCCATTTCAATCTTGAGCTGACATATTTATCTTTTAGGGTTCCCACCAGAACAGTATTCAAATGGTGTCGTGTTAGGTTTTTCCTTCACCAACTCGATCTGTATTAGATTTTGATCTATCAGCTTCTCTGGAGTGATGATCTAAATGTCATCGATTAGCACCACCAATCCCTCACATTCCAATGTGCATTTTCTATATTTGGATGTCTGCAACATGCTTTTCTTCATCTCTCTGTCAAATGCCATTAATGGCTTATTTATTACCTTTGACAAACAGGTACAATGATCAGATCTTCTTGCAGGGTCTTTTCAATCACTTGCCACCTTATCTTCCTCAAGCTGCAATCTTCTTCCATCCTCCCATGATTTGTGGGTTCTTCATAAAAGCCAACCTGCTTGCTGACTATTACATCGATGAATATTTCATTGACCTCTATGTGATCACTACCTGGATTCCACCTATCATCCTTGTTGACATCCACCTATGATTGGTTTTGTATGTTGTTTTGAAATCCTTCACCGACCATGATTTGCTACCGGTTCAACTCACCTTACTGGTATACCCTACCCTCAGTGGTTGTCCTTTATACATGTTGACCTCTTCTCTATTGGTGGTATCTATTAGTGGATAAACTTGGCCTTCCATCAAACATGTTGGTCCTACTACTCATCCCATTTACCAACATTATTAAACTGATTTGAGTATATCGGTTCAAGTCCTTCAATTCTTCACTTGCTTGCTTGATTTGCCTTGCCGATAGTTCTTCTTTATTGGTCAATGATGCATTTCATATGTACCAGTAACATACATGTTTTTCTGCTTACACACTCCATCCTTCATACCGGTTGACATCATTACTTACTTCACCCATACCGGTCACCACTACCTACTCACTAGTGACCATTCCATACCGGTTGACATCAATGACAACATAATGCTAACATTAAAGAGATCAGAGAGCAGTGCAAGAAGAAATGGATCAAAAGGGGTGATTCAGATGCAGTGAATGGGTCCGCACCTAATTTAGATGTTGGTGCCTCGTCCGATAACTAAGGCACTTGGCCTTAAGGGGAAGCTTTTCATGCAGATTCTAAAAATACCTTATCTAAGATTTGTAACTAGTTGTGGTAGGTTGTAGAAGATTGTGAATGTTTGTGCAGGCAATCCTAAAGGATCTTCGGAAGACTTCATACTGATCTAAGACTCCAAAATAATATTCATGAGATACAAAGCATCTGGAAGAGTTAGGTTTGAGCATTTATTATACCTAAAATTTAGGTATGCGGTGGATAAAAAAGGTGATTTAACACTCATTTCCCACATTGTGTTCGAAGCGAAAGAGAAG
Organism: Cryptomeria japonica; assembly: GCF_030272615.1. Classification (NCBI taxonomy): domain Eukaryota; kingdom Viridiplantae; phylum Streptophyta; class Pinopsida; order Cupressales; family Cupressaceae; genus Cryptomeria; species Cryptomeria japonica. Next base: position 432,955,057 of record NC_081409.1, on the reverse strand, counting down.
GAGAGCTTGGTGAAAAAGACTGTGTTGTGATCCCTAAGCTTTGAAGAGATTCAACAAAGATTTATTGCATCCAGTTGGAGACTAAAAGTTATTTTTCAGAGTTCAAAAACTTTCTTTGTTTTTAACTTAAAATTTGACAATGGCATCATCTGGTGTGGTGACTTCATTAGTTGTTGAAATAATTGATAGGGCAAGGCCAAAGTTTAAGAAACGATCATATAAAATGATGCAAGATGACCTAAAAGGAGCATTTTCATCTATTTCAGATATTGTGTTGCATGTTGAAGATATTAGGGTTTAAATCCATTGAAATTTTGAAGAGCTTGGAAACGTTGAAATGATAAAACTTTATACAAAGCACCCAATAGATGGCATGGGAAACCCAAAACACGAATTCAAATCTCTCCAGGACAAGGGTTTGATTCAAATCGTAAACTTTCCAGTTTTTTACGAACCTGAATGGGTTAGATACATTTTGAGCAGAGTTTATGACGAATTCATATGGCTTGACAAGCCACACAAGATCACAAAGCTAGCAATCAAAGTTGTAACATGCTTGAATGCAACTAGTGATGTTCCTAGCCTAAGGAATGTAAAGAACTAGACCGTGATGGAGGCAACTAGTTCAAAACATGATGGGATATTGATGACAATTAGTGACATAATTGAATATGATGTCAGATTTGCATCCATGGTAATGGGATACAAGGTCTACCAATCCAACAGAGACAATTTTGTATTTAGTATGGCCATTTATGTTTCCTACCAAATTCTCAAAGAAGACAATTTGTATCATCTATGTGAGGTTCTCCCGAGTGAGCTCTTGAACAATCTGCAGAAGATAAAGAAAGACAAAAATCATGTATTTAAGTCTAGTACCGTGATCATCTACATTTACTTCTATGTACTTCTATTTCATGAATGAGGTCCCCAATGTAGGAAAAGTTCAATGGGCCTAAGACAGGCCGGTGGCAGTGCAAATAAAGGAAACTCTAGAAGGTATAGGAGATGCATGAGCTCTAAAAGTTATTCTATGGGGATACTTCAAAACCTTCCAAGGCATGATGAAAAGAAGGGAAAGGATCCCTAAAGAAATTGTGGAAAAGTATGAAGACTCCATATGCTTCATCGATCAATGCTTAATGGAGGTTATTAAACCCAGGATAGTTTGGATCATACCCATGGGGTATGAGGTTGATGGTGATGTTCTCAATATGTATGCTCAACACCTCTTGTGAAAACTGGTGGAAAAATCAGAGGAAATATTTGGGACATATAAGGAGAAAAGCTTGAGCGTACACTCGCAATTCACCAAACCTAGGATGCAGAGAAAAGTGAGGAATGAAGTGGAGCAGATAAAGGAGGATATGGGAATTACAAAGGAGGCAGTCTGAAGAGCCTGAGAGAGGAACATCTTAAAAGATGAAGATATGGTTAAATAGAAGAAGACCAAATCGGAAACTCCTTCACCTAAGACAAGGAAAACAAGGAAACCAACACCTTCCTCTGGTGCTCAAAAGCCTGTTCCACCACCTAATCCTCAATCCAAACCATCTAGTGGAGATGAAAAGAGGAAGAAAGGGAAACTAGGAAGATTTTATGTCGCATCCATTATGGAAGAGGAGATTGAATCATATGAAGTAGTGAGAGAGGTCAAGAAGAGTGTTATTGCTGCCAGGGTTGTCAAGATGCAACCTTTCGGAGAAGGTCAGCCTAGCAAGAAGCCAAGAGTTGAAGCTGAACAATCTGGCATAGCAATTAATAAAGTGAAGGAAGCAAAATAGAACAAGGTAATCTCAAGTTGCTTTCCCAATTTTATGATAGATTAGATGAGAAAGGGAAGAGATCATTAGAAGAGGCTACAATTGTATATTTGAATAAGTTTAGTAGGGTGCTTATAGAGATTGCATCTAAAGTTCCTAAAAGTTTGTATGATATTTTTGATTTGATAAAAGAAACTACTAGAATAGAATATGAGAGAATAAGGGTATATGAGATAGTGCAACTCTATCTGGTGATTGCCAAGACAGAAGTTGACAGAATTCTAAAGAGATTAAAGAAAGATTTAGAAGAAAAACCAGAGTAAATGAAATAATGATTGGTAAGAATGAGGATGTACATAAGGAAACATAGGAAATTTTGAGGAAAATAATCAAAAAGTATGAGTATGATGTAGATCTTGAGAGATCTCAAGAAAGTGTTCAAAAGTCTATTTTGGAAGTCCTTGGGATGTCGCCCATAGGAGATGAGCCAAAAATTGTAGAAATGGATAAACAAACAACTGATCAAGTTACAACTGCAAATGATATTGATGACGGTCAGCAGATTTCATATTTAGGTAAAGCAACTCAGAATCCTTTGGTGATGACTATTGAATCAGAGAATAAAAATGAGGAGGTTGGTAATGAGAAGGGAGAGGATACAGAGAAGGAGAAGGATGAAGGCAAGGTTGATTAGGTTTTGGTGGTAAGACACTGTGGAATCTAAAAAAGGCAAGAAGACAATAAGCGACACAAATCTTATCCAATGACCTATCAATCTTAATTCCTTATCTCCTGTTCAAGCACTCAAGTTTTTTAGCAATAGCCCAAGCTAAAGATAGCAAAGAATTATTGAAGTCCCACACTGAGGACAAAGAGCTTATATCCTTAGCTACAAGTTTTCTTGAGAAAATTTTGTTGTATTTCAAGCAAGACACACTTGACTCACCCTTCGACAAGCTGATAAGTATGCTTTTGTCAGTGGACTCCCATTTTGAATCCCTTGAGAAAGTTGCAAATGTAAAAGTACTGAACCATTTCAATGCCATGAGGTTAAGGACAATTTTGAGGATGGTTGAAGGTGATAGGGTCAGTCTAAATATCAGTGTGAAGGGCATTCAGGAGGCATTGGATGAAAGAGTAAAAATCTACAAGTTGTGTCTTCTATTGCCGAAGTTCACTATAGAGCTTGATAAGAAGATCAAAGAGTGTGAAGGACAACTAACCAGTATATCTCAGTCCTATACCTCCCAAGCCACCTTTGCTAGTCCGTATGAATCTCAGATGATGGTTCTGCTAAATAAAATCAAGAGCTTGAATCAAGAGAAAGAAAGAATAGTTGGTAGATTGGGAGAGCTGAGGAACCTAATCACTCCTCGATTGGATACTCTACTTAGCAGTCAGCAGGATGACATTAATACACTAAATAAGAGTGTTCCTTCTCCCATAACCTAACCTGCCGAATAGTACTGAACTAACGAAGATGAAGGAAAGGGGGGGGCAGGGGTCATCCCAGATATCAAAGGAAAAAGAATCCATGCATATCTTTTTAGTGCTCTCATCAGCATTTTGGAGAACCTGAAGAAAGGTTCGGATGATCATTTGTAGTCCTTGAAGACCATTTTTGCGAACATCTTCAATTTTTTGTAAGTTGTTGTGTGTACCTTTGTACATAGAATTTTGAGGGGATTCTTACCATTTCCATTAATGTCAAATGGGGAGAGAGAGAAGTGAAAAAATTATATATTCTCAGGGGGATCCAGTTTGGATCTTGCATTTTCAAAGTTTTGCAATTTTGTAGTGTATGACATTTTTCATCGAGTGTTCCCATCAATGCCAAAGGGGGAGATTGTTGGCAAGAGACATTGTACCAAAAGAGATAAGTGTTTGAGGAGTGTTTGTGAGTTGCCATTGATGGTAAATTGGATCAGAATCTTCATCTGGAATATGCAAAATCATTCTACTAGAAGTTCAAAGTCTACTTTGCTTAAGTGTGGAAGGTGGAACACAGTGTTTGTCAAAGTATGAGTACATTGAGTAGAATTGAATTTTGGGTGCACATTTTTTGTTTGCAGTGAAGAGGTAGTCTATTCAATGATTGGAATAGCTTCGTCCATAATCCTATCCTTCGGTATTGATTCTCGTACAAGATTGATGATCTAGTATTTGTCATTTCAGGAAGAACAAGGTTATTTGGGTGAGTAGTGGTGTAGCGTGTTATGCAAAATCTTTGGGATGATTTTTTGATTGGTTTTGAGTTTGAGGTTGTTGAGACAACATATGTGAAGCATATAATCAATTTTTTCATCCGCATGTGCATTAGTAATCGGATTGAGCCAAATTTTTGTTACATATTTTATGTTTTTGGAGTTGACATGTTGGTGACCTAAATCAAGTGATGTGGATATATAAGACTGATCTATTTGATCACTTTCATGTTCTATGTTGATGTACAATTTCACATGCACTATCTTTGGATTTATGCTCTGGTGTATGACAAAACAGCAGAACAAAGCACTGTGCCAAAACAGTGGAAGATAGTTACTTTGTGCTTAACCGGAACTACACTTTTGCATTTATAGATGCTATTAATTAGTTCAAACATTCAAGTTATCATTTTTAAACATTTGTAGGATAGTGAGTCCTCCAGGAGTTGGAGCCCTCTTTTGTAACTAAGCAATGAGCTCTAAGCAATGTGCCTGAATGCATGTGCATTCCCCTTGTAATATTATTATACTCCTAATCACAGTATTTTAATATTGTGGGTCTTAATCCCACTGTGGTTTTTCCCTTTCCAGGTTTCCACGTAAAAATTCTGGTGTTATGGTTTTGTGCTTGTTTGTATTGAGTTTTTGCACTTTTCTTTTATTATCTGCACCAAGTAGTTTAAGAATCTATTCAAGAAAGTTAAAAATTGCAGAACACTAATTCACCCCCCCTCTCAGTGTTCATTGATTCCAATAAATTCACCCCCCTCTCAGTCCTTACTTGGGCTCAACAATTAGTATCAAAGCAAGGTTCCTCTTGAGATAGATCTGGTATGGTGCAGGATGTGCAATACAAAGTTCCAATCTTTGATGGTACAAACTTTTCGTACTGGAAGGAAAGAATGGAGTCGTATTTGGAGGCATTGCAAAATGGAGTTTAGGAAATCATTTAGACTGGATATACACCTCCGCAAGGTGATGCTCAAACTTTGGATGAGTTAAAGTTTAAGGAGACTAATGCAAAGGCTAGATCTATAATTTTTAGTTGCATACGTGATTTAGTGTTTGGAAGGGTAAAAGGACTGAAGGAAGCAAAAGCTGTATGGGAAAAGTTGTGTTTGGCATATGAATATCTGAAGACAAATAGGGTTAAACTGATGAATCTAAAGTAGAAGTATGAGTATCTAAGAATGATGGAAGATGAAAGTGTTGAGAACTATATTCATAGAGTGATTTATCTTTCTGATGGTATTAGAGCTTCTAGTAGACATTTGGAAGAATGTGATGTTGTTCATAAGATCTTACTAACCTTGCCTAAATCCTACAAGAAACAAAGATGTGTTATACAAGAGAGAAATGATTTAATATTTTAATACATGATGATCTGGAATACAATGGAGACCTAGATGAAGCTAAAGAAAATTTTGTGAGAATATTGTAGTGAGGCACAAGAAAATACAAAGGTAAGTTACCTCTGAAATATTTTTAGTGTGGTAGAATTGGACATTATTCTTCTAATTACACTTACAGAGAAGATTTTAAGAGATTGGATAATGATGGCAAGAAAAATAAGTTTTAAGAGACACAACTTTAACAAAAGAGAGAAGAAGGGCTTATGTTCTATTGAGGAGTATACATCTGAAGATGAAGTTGATGATGATTCAAATGAAGAATCCTTATTTCTTGCAATTGAAGGTAAGGAGGATGCTTTGAAGAAACTAGAAGAATAGAGAACAGTTAAGAATGCAGTGCATGCTTTAAGATAGAACCAAGTACATAGATTATAGACTCCAGATATTCAAATCATGTGACCAGTGATAAACAAAGGTTTATTAATTTCAAGATTTATGATGGAGGATCTACGAAGTTTTTCGGAGAAGATGGTGCAGCTATTCAAGGTATTGGAAAAATTTCTATTCATGGTAAGCATCAAATTGATGATTTTTATTATGTTGAAGGAGTAAGACATAGTCTATTAAGTGTTAGTCGAATGTGTAGAGAAGGATATGAAGTATTGTTTAGTAGCACCGTATGTGTGATCAGAAAAGAGAAGACTAGTAAAAGAGTTGCAGAAGGAGTTAGAACGGGAGGAAATGTATATTATATAAAGGATAGAAAGGAGAATAAATGTTTGCTAGCACAGAAGGTTGAGATTGTTCCAGCAGTTCCAGAGAAGACAAGTGATCTAGAAGAAAGCAAAGAAAAGGAAATAAATGATGATGATGATGATGATGATGATGATGATGATGATGATGACGATGATGATGATGATGATGATGATGATGATGATGATGATGATGATGATGATGATGATGATGAAGACGAAGATTTGGTGAAAGTTCCTATTAAGTATTTTTCAAAAGTATCATTCCAAAAATCAGATAATTGGAGACAAGACAAAAGGTGTTCAGACAAGAAGGAAGATTGCAAAAGCTCAAGAACAAGCCAATTACTATTTTCTATCTATGACAGAGTCAAAGACTTATGAGGAAACAAGTAAAGATGAAAGTTAGGTAAAAGCAATGGAAGAAGAATTAAATTAGACCCAGAAGAACAAGACTTGGGAGCTAATACAAAGAGCGGTGGACAAGAATGTAATAGAAACTAAGTGGGTAATCAAGAATAAGTTGAATGAGCAAGGATAAGTGGCAAGGAATAAAGCAAGACTAGTATGTAAAGGATATTCTCAAGTAAAAGGAATAGACTTTGAAGAAATGTTTTCTTTGATAACAAGGATGGAAGCTATACGCATGTTTCTTACATTTTTTGCTTACAAGAACTTTAAAGTTATCATATGGATGTCAAATCAGCACTTTTGAATGGAGATCTAGAAGAAGAAGTTTACATTGAGCAATCGAATGGTTTCAGACTGGCAGAGGATCCAGATATGGTGTGCAAACTAAAGAAAGCTTTATATGCACCAAGGGCCTTGTATGCAAGATTGGATAGATATTTGATTCAACAAAACCTCAAAAAGGGTACTGTAATGTTGAAAAAGGTGAATGATGGAGATATAGAGGAAAACATTTCTTCCCTCTAAGGAGAGATGAAAGTTTCACTTCAGATTTCCCTTCAAACACTTTTCACGCATTACATTAGAAGAGGGGGGGAAATACACTATATTCAACCTCTAGAAAAGGATATTCAATTCTAAGTGATATAAGAATGGTAAGTTAATCCCCTCTTATGGAATGAGATTTGAATTGAACTGCGTACTTATAACCAAGTGAAAAAACAACAAAGATCTGATTATAACTCAAGATAGAAGTATAGGATGAAGTTGTGCACCTGGATCTGGCAATAATCTGTCGAGATGAAGCCACCCTACGAATTTGAGAAAAAGTTGCCCGGACCGTGGCGAGAGTGTACATGGTCCTTCAAAAAATCCATGAAATAAAAAGGGTTTTTCTACCTCTTCAAGTGGAGTCCAAATCTGAAAGTATAGTTGCACACCTGCAACCTACACACAAAAAAGAGAGGAAAAGGGGTTGGGATTGGGGGTTTTCCTTCAGGTCAACCCCCAGTTTTGGAATTAACCAAATGATGAAAGAAAGTAATTGCAAGTAAATGTAAATGTAAGACTTAAATGTAAATCACCTCAAGGGAGGTTGTGATAGAAATGTTGATATAATTTCTTGTATGAAGTTGAATGTTGGAATGAATCTCCTCTTCAATGGTTGAATCCTTGACTTGAATGCAACACCTAGCCTTGAAAGGAGACTTGAGAATGCTCAATGTTGGAAAATAATGCTTGAATTCTCTTGAATGCTTGAATGTTTGATCTCATGTATTTGTGTTATGCCAAAATGCAAGGGGAAATGTGACTTATATACTTGTCAATTAGGGCTAATTGACTGATTTTCCATTATAGGTCGACACTGGGGGAGTTTTCCTGCTCAATACACAACCACCAAATCATAATTGAAAAGGGTCCTACCCCAAAATGGGGTAGGGATAGGGGCACCATGCCCCTATCCTAGTGGGACATGGGAACCATGCCCCTATCCTGCCCTTTTTTCCAGGACAGGATGCAATTCGGGCAGTGCGGAGGGCAAGAAAGATGCAGTTTTTAGGTGTCTAGCAAGTCTCTAGTCTCTGATCAGGCTTAGGGATTTGAATCGCATGCGTGAGGACCCTAATACGGTCGACAATTGCAAGGGTCACAATTTCATGATGCTATAGGTACAATAACAGTAATATTTATTTCAAGATTGATCGAGACAAGTTGTTAATTGTTATAGTTTATGTTGATGATATTATATTTGGAGGATACGATAGTTTATGTAAAGAGTTTGCTAAAGAGATGCAGTAAGAATTTAAATTGTCAATGATTGGTGAGTTATCTTTCTTTCTTGGGTTGCAAGTTATTCAATCAGAAAATATAATTTTTCGTTCTCAAAGCAAATATTTGAAGGAAATGTTGAAGAAGTTTGATTTTGATGATGCAAATTGATTAAAACTCCTTTACCATTGGATGCAAGTTGAAAAAATATTATGTCTCTAGAGGTTGAATAGAAGTATAGGTTGATGATTGGAAGATTGTTGTATTTGACTACGTCTAGACCAGATATCATGCATGTTGTTTGTTTGGTAGCTAGATTTCAAACAAATCCGAAGGTGACACATGAGCAAGATGTAAAGAGAATTTTCAAATATTTGAAAGTAACTATGGATTATGGAGTTTGGTACAAAAAAGGTGGACATTTTATGTTGTAAGCATATACTAATGCAAACTGGGTTGGAAGTGTTAATGACCGGAAGAGTACTAGTGGTGGTGCATTCTTTTTAGGGGACAAATTGATCTCCTGATCAATAAGAAACAAGATTCAGTTTCCCTATCTACTACTAAAGCAAAGTATATTGCAATGGAATCTTGTTGTACTTAGGTAATATCATTGAGACACTCTTAAGGATATCAAGGAAACATATGATGAAGCAATTCCTATTATGTGTGACAATACAAGTGCATTAAACATTTTGAAGATTCCAGTTATCCATTCAAGAACAAAACATATTTCAATTAGATGTCACTACTTAAGGGAGAAATTTGTTGAGAAGTTAGATTGGAATACATTTCTTCAAAAGAGAAGGTTGCAGATATTTTCACAAAGGCATTAGCAAAGGATACATTTGATTTTCTTCAGAAGAAGCTTGGGGTTAGTACCCCTCCTTCTAGCTAGGTGCATTATGGGGATGCATCTGTCCAGGGGGAGCTTTCATGACTATTTCATGTCTTGGATTAATGTTGTGGTTGCTCTCAGGGGGAGAAATGGTGTGTGCAGTGTTGTTGTGACCTTTGTCCTTGATGGAAAAGGGGGGCAGATTAAGTTTTGGCAAAAAGAAAGATTGAGCAGACATTGGGTAGCAGATTCTGATATGGGGAGAATTTGTGCAGATTCATTTTGTGAAGAGATATTGAGTAGTATTTGTGTGTGGTCAAGTGTTGTCAAGTGTTGCTATCAATGAGGAAGGGGGAGATTGTTGGAACTATGTGTTGATGTTTTGTTGTGGTTGTCATTGATGTCAAACTTATTGTTTCAGAATGGCATTGGTCTGGAATGCTTGTGGTGCAGAGATATCTTATTGGAGTTCATTGTTGGTTCTGGAAGTGTTTTGGTCTAGAAATTCTTGACGATGTTATTTATTATAGTTATCTTTGTTGGATATAGTTTTAGTATTATGGATATGATTGTTTTGTGGTCTAGAAATTTCTTTGTGTTCTTCAGGTGTTCTAGCAGTTTTCATTGTTGGTTGTGATATTCTATGTTTGACCTATCCTTAGGTTTGGATATGAGTTGTGGGATATTGTTAGATGTGTTATGGATCTTACCATAGCATGTGGAGATCCAGATTTGAGTTGTTTGCATTGGAGTATATGTTTTCACCATTAATTGCTTATATGGATGCGTAACGTGTGGATATGTTGTTGGTTATGTTTCAATGATTGCGGATAGGTGAATTAATTTTTGGGAGATGTGTTTTGGTCCTCTCTTTCTGTTGGAATGGATTAGCATGTGTATTCTTTCTCTGAAAAGTATATTTTTGGTTTAGGCCAACATAGTTCAAGCTTTGATAATCTATCTTGTATATAAGGATGTGTATGATTGAGTTGTGTGAAGAAGGGAGTGTGATGAGGTGTGGAATGTAGATGTATGATGCTAATATAATCAAACAGATTTGGTGAAGTGCAAAGTAGATGATGTAGGAGCATCTGGTGGTGTAAGGGCAATCATGAATCACCCAAAATTATTTCCTTTTCTAGTTAGCATTGTTGTTGTATTGCAGCTTGTGAGGATTGATTCCTCTAGATTTTACTTTCATGTTTGCATGTTTGTAATTGCATGTTTTGTAGATAATAATAATAAAATATTTTGAGTCTTTTATTACACATCATTGTATTTTTCTATTTCTTGGGTTGTGCCCTCATCAATAGAAGAGTTGTGTTTGAATGATACACAAGTTGTGTTGAGACTTTTATAAAGATATGAAACAAACTGTTGGATGTTGAGGTCTGAGTTGTGTGTTCTTATGTTGGTTGCTTAATGCAGAGTTCAAGGAGAGCTTCATAATCAAGAGATCCTTCTTTTTATATCATTTTTGTATATTGTCTTGTCTTGAGTGCAATTAGCTTCAGGTTTTGCAAGTCCTCTTTTGTAGCTTGTGCCATGAGCAGTTAGCCTTGGTTTGCAAGTCCGCAATAATTAACTATTTTCTTTGTAATCTGATATATATATATAGTTGATATATTTTGTGGGTAGGCGCTCACCGTGGTTTTTCCCTATTTGGGTTTTCCACGTAGAAAAACTTAGTTTTGATGTGTTGGATGCGTGTTGAAGTTTAATTGTTTATGTGTTGCATTTAATTTTTATTTTGGACTGACTCACCCCCCTCCTCTCAATCCTACCTTGTGTTCAATAGTATCAAGATGATATCTACTGTGTAAATTTTAAAATATGTATATTTTACATGTTGTAAATGTTTAAATACTATCCAAATGAAATTTTAAAAAAAATATTTCTACTTTGTATTATTTACCATGTTTGCAAACTTGCAAAGTACACTATGGAAATCATCTAGAGGAAGTTGTAGAGTGTTGAATTGATTCCCAAAATAAGGGAATCTCTCCCATAACATAGTTTTTAACTACCAAAAATTTGGACAAACAAAGCATACATGGGCCATGTATTTGTGTTATTTCTAAGAAGGGTGAAGATAGAAATCACATTTCTATCCAAATTGATATCATTGCATTCAATATTTGAGACTAACTGGTCTAATATTATTAGTACACCAATGCTTAAATACTTGTGGAAAATATTAGCAAGATTTTTTATATGAAACATTTGGTTAGCAAAAAATATCGTCATCTTCTAAAAGGTACGTGTCAAATTTTGTAATGTCCCATTCCTAATAAATTGACTATGATGGACCACTAACCTATTGAGCATATCCCCTTAGGCTAATAATTTAGGGTTAAAGAGCTCATGGTGACACTTTATCCAACACGATGGCAGTATTAGTTGTTTATTTGTGCTTCGGTGGTTAAGATGTGCATCACACCCTTTTCCAGAATGGTTTTGGATGATTTTCTCCATATGATTTTTAGTAAGTTAGTTTTGGGCATTGACTTAGCCAATTAATAGTCGATGGATGCAATTATTGATGATAGCTCGATATTGATATAGACCAATGGTTTTAAACTAAATAACAATAAATTATTAATTTATAAAGTTAAATTAAGATTTAACTTATCGTTGTTTTCATATATTTAATAAAGGACTATATGGACACCCGATATTAAAGTGATAAAATTTGATGAATGGGACCTTTTGAGATGGGACGCCACTTTGGAAACACAAGGGGTGTTTAAAATTTAATTAAAAAAATAAAAAAGGCAAAAGGGTATGGTTTTTCAAGAGACTATAAAAGCAATCTTTTGAAGTTTATTTCTCATGTTGGGTTTGATATTTTTATATTCTACTTTGTTGGTTGAACTTCTTCTACTTGTGGATTTGTGAGGTTGAAATCCCTCACAAGCAACATATTCAATGTTGGTGAGAGACCGTAATAAAAAATCAACACAAGAAACTCTCTATGAGTGTGGGAATGGATCAGGGTTCTTAGGAGGGTTGCAGGCAAAAATAATTGGTCATTTCAGTAGCGAAAGATTGATTCAGGGACAGTTGGAGGTTGGATCTAAATCCCTACTACCTGCTGGAGATATGGATAAGCAGGAGGAGGAAGATTCTAAGGATGCCATGGACCCGATAGGCGGGTTTTAGGTGGACCCGGGTGATGGGATCCCTAGGACTAATATTCCAAATGTGAGCCTTCTGGGTGGGTCATGAGGTCCTCAATCGAAGAAACCTATTTCGAGTCAAACTAAGAGAGCTTTTCTGTCTAGAGCTATGGGAAATTGGTGGGCCTCTTTGTTTGGGGTTAAACCATTTGGGAAATCTTCTTTTCCCCTGGTTGTTGTTATTTCAGACAAAAATAGTGGTAAGGTTGCTCTTGAGATTCTTGATCAATTTATTGATCATAACATAGTTGTTATGGATATGACCCTTGTGGGAAAATTTTTGAGCCCGAGACCTAATATCGACCTAGTAAGGGTGTTTGTTAGTAAGAGGTGGAAGCTTAAGGGTCAGCTTAAGACTTCAGCCCTTCTGTGGGGGTTTTTCTCTTTTTCTTTCTCTTGTTCTAAAGATATCCTAGCCATTCTCTATGGTGGACCTTGGGTTATGGGGTGCTCTTCTCTCACTTTAAATAAATGGACCCCTAATATGGATATGTTTGATTCCTTCTTCGAAGTTGTGCCTATGTAGGTCAGGCTCCTTGGACTTCCTTTGAAATATTGGCTTTAAGATATCTTCAAGGGTATTGTTGTTGCCTTTGGGGACCTGGTATTGATTGATCTAATGCCAATGGCTAGGAAAAGGATGGTCTATGCTCGCTTTTGTGTTGGGGTTAGCCAATCCAAGGATCTCTTGAGATCGATCGATCTAGTCTATAAGTTGGGATCTCTCTCTCAAACCATTCAATATGAGTCATTTCCTTTTGTCTTCTTTGTTTGTAAAAAATCTAGACATTGGGCGAAGAGATGCCCTCTAAATGGCAATAAGTATTTTTCTAAACCCAAAGGACCTAGGGTTTGGAAACCTAAAACTAAGTTGGATGAGAACGGAGAAGAATCTACTGATAAAATGAATGAGGGAGCCTCCAGTATCCCTAAATCAGTTGAGAAGGGAGAAGAGCCGGTAAATGTGGTAGCTTCTAGAAACTCTTTTGAGGAAACCCAAGATGGGGTTAAGTCCCCTTGTCCTAAGCAGGAAGCCACGAAGACAATCTATGGGGAAGATGTTTCTAAGGTTGTTTCCCTTCACCATGCGGAGGAGAAAAGTATTAATGTGGATCCACATGTGGAAAATAGTGTTGATAAGAATAGGAATGATGATCTTGAGGATGGGGAGGTGTTGGTCCAGTCACCCAATGATGTTGGATCTGGAAAGGTGATTGTAAGTGATATTGGCAGTGACTTGGAGGGCTTGGCCAGTTCAAAGGGTTAGTTGGAGTGTACTTTCAAAGATAGGAAATCTTTACATGTGATGGGTTCTTCTTTTGGTATGTTTGTTACTGAGGGTGTCATTCTTGAGGTTTCTTCTACCCTAAAGCTCAATGGTATTCTTTCAGTAATGGATATGCATACTATATTCTCAAATACTACAGAATCTCCAAGTTTCAAGAAGAGTAGGGAGGATAAGGAGAATATTAGTCTAGAATATATTGAGTTTGATGAGGAAATGTCCTATATGAAAGTTGATAGGGGGAAGAAGAAAATGCAGTAGATCTTTGGAGTGAGAGTTTCCTTTAGAAATAGAACTAGGGCAGTTTGTGGTCCCCAACGAAGTGCGAGTAGGAAATCTTCAAGATGGAAAAGAGAGCAAGAGTGTCTCTATAATATTGCGGATGGGTCACAGAAGACGATCCATGAAAGTGTCTTTCAATCCCCTGGTAATAAATGGAACTTTTATCTTGGAATATAAGTGGGCTTAATAGTTCCCATAAACAGGATGTTGTTCAAAATTTTGCTAGGGATCATAGGCCTAGTATCCTTCTTATTCAAGAAAATAAGATGCCTAAGGATAGAGTGGAAAATTTGAATTTTTTCAAGTTTTATGAATGTCGAGGTAGAAGTTCTAATGGTGCTTCTGGTGGTGTTTTTATTTTATGGTATTCTCAGTTTGTTCAAGGCATAGTCGTATGTGATGATGGCAATCATGTTGCTACTCTATTCAAGCACATTAGAGATGCATTTTCTTGGATTTTGTCTAATATTTATGCCCCAATAATAAGGTTTCTCGAAGGAAAGTTTGGGTGATGCTTTCCTCTTTTTGAAGAAACCATTCTAATCTCCCTTGGCTTATTATGGGAGACTTCAATACCCCCTTGCAAGAATCTAAAAATTTTGGGGGATCCCAAATCCAACCTGATAGTAAACAGGATTTGGTTGACTTTATTAATGATTAGTACCTTATAGATTTGGACCTTTCAGGTTCCAACTGTACTTGGGACAATAGAAGGGTAAGTGGTGAGCTTATTCAAGTTAGGTTGGATAGGTCCCTCATTTCTACTGAGTGGCTGCTTCATTATCTTTGTCCGCTGAAGGCGATGCATAGAGTTGGATCTGATCACTATCCCATCAGTTTTGTTGTGGAACCTAAAGTTAGGAGGAGGAGATTCCCTTTCAGATTTGAAAAGATGTGGCTTTCTCACCCGATTTTGTATGATTGCATAAAGAATTGGTGGAATGTTCAGATTGATGGTACTTTGTTGTTTTGCATTGCTAAAAAACTTAGAATTATTAAGGAGAAGGTTAGAAAGTAGAATAAGGAGACCTTTGGTTACATCTTTATGATGAAATCATCTATCCAAGTTGAGCTGAGCCTTATCCAGGAGAAAATTCAAAGAGAAGGATATGTTGGGAATCACTTCTCTATGGAAAGTGATATTTTGTCCATATATCATAATATCATTTCTAGAGAGGAGTTGTTTTGGAAGCAGCACTCCAGGTCTCTATGGTTAAATGTTGGGGATAAAAATACTAGATTTTTTACATCACTACTTTGAAGCATAGAGTGGCCAATAGAATTGACCATATTCTTAAAGATGGGGCCAAACTTGAGCATGATGAAGATATTAGTAAATTTGTTGTTGAGTATTTTGCTAACCTTTTATAGGTTGATCCTATGTTGGACTTGGAGGCTCAGAATAGTCTTGTTGACTCTATCCCAAACATTTTGAATGTTGATCAGAATAATATGTTGGTTTCTATTCCTTCTAATGAAGAGATTAAGAAGGTTGTTTTCTCCTTTGATGGCAACAAGGCTCCTAGACCAGATGGTTTTCCTATGTTCTTCTTCCAGATCTTTTGGGATATTGTGGAGAATGATGTTTCTAGTGTTGTCAAGGAGTTTTTTGGGACCTGGTCCTTGCTTAAGGAACTTAATTCTACCTTTATTGTTCTTGCTCCTAAAAAGAAGGGAGCCGACTCTCTGGATACTTTTCGCCCTATTAGCTTGTGTAATTTTGTCTACAAGATCATCTCTAAGGTGTTGACTACTAGACTACTTGGGATTCTGTTGCTTTTGATTTCTCCTCAACAGAATGGTTTTGTGCCCAGTAGATAGATTCTAGACTCCATCATCACTATCCATGAGAATATTCACTCTTTTAATGTATCTAAATCTCAACGGTTTATTTTGAAGCTTGATATTGCTAAGGCTTATGATAGGGCTAACTGGGGATTCCTTTTGAAAGTTCTTGTGGCTTTTGGTTTCTCTGACAGGGTCATTAGGCTCATATTGCAGCTTATTTCTACTATCTCCATGGTTGTTATTGTCAATGGAACACCCTCCCATTTTTTCAAAACTTCTTGTGGTTTAAGACAAGGTGACTCTATCTCTCTGATCCTATTCACTACCATGGAAGAGAGTTTGGTAATATTTATTCAGAAATAGGTGGGTAATGGATCCTTTAAGGGTTTGAAACCTTCTTCTGCAGGTCTGATTTGTTCCCATCAGCAATTTTTTGATGACACTATTTTAATGCGGAGCTCGATAGTTGGTGAAGCTATAAGTATTAATTCTACCTTAAATCTCTATGAACGTGCATTGAGTCAGATGGTTAATAGAACTAAAAGCTCCATATTTTTTATCAATACCACAGAGGCTAGACAGAAAAAGATTGTTGATATCCTTGGTTGTCAGGTTGGCTCACTCCCATTGACCTACTTGGGTTTCCCTTTGGGACATAAGCCTTCTGATTCCTTTTGGCCCTCTCTGATTGATAGGTTCAATAGGAAGTTGGTGGGCTGGAAAAGTTTAACTTCTTAAGTCCACTCTTTAAAACTTGTCGGTGTATGCTTTGAGTTTGTTCAAGATCCCTGTAAAGTATATTGATATTATTAAGAAAATCCAAAAATTCTTCTTGTGGTCTGGGATGGAGGAATGGAAAAGTTCCTTTGGTGGCTTGGGAGAATCTGTGTAAACCCAAGAGATTTGGAGATTTGGGGCTCAAGATCATTAAATATTTCAATGTTGTTCCTCTTGCTTAGAAAGTCTAGAGGACTTTTGAACATAGAATAGAATGGAACACTATGTGGCACAATAAATACCTTTTTGATTGTCAGAACTTTTGGATGTTTCTCAACTCCCCAAACCTCCCTAATGGATCTCCTCTTTGGAACAATATTATCAAGGTGAGGGATACTTCTCTTCTTGGGTCCTATTGGAAGCTAGGAAATGGCAGAAGCATTTTTTTCTGGAATGATTACTAGATTGGTAAAGCTCCACTTGCTTCTAATCCTACATTTGGGGCTTTTAAAGAAGATTGTATTTCTTCTTTTGGTTTGAAAGTGGTGGATTATTAGGTAGATGTATGGTGGGTTGACCTCTCTTTGATCAATCTCGTTCTTGGGCCTCTACAGTATTCCTTGAACTCCTTTTCTTTGGAGAATGTGAATTCTCAGGATGAGTTGGTCTAGAGATGTTCTTCTTCTGGTAACTATTGTTAGGACCCGAAGGCAACTGAGAGGGGGGGTGAATTAGTTGTCTATTAATTTCAACCCAAATATAATTTAACCAATCTTAATGCATAATACCGGTAAACCAAAATTAATGTCGGTAGACAGTTTAATAGTTAATAACAGTACCGGTAAAGTTTAATGCATGAAATAGAAAGACAAATAACATCCACAACACATAACATAGATATTTGTATGTGGAAACCCTGTAAGGGGAAAAACCATGGTGGGAAACCTTACCCATAATCAGATGATACTACTGCAAATAGTATGTGTGTACAAATGGGGTCTGCACATGCAAAAAGGCCAACTGCCTAGAGCTCACTGCTCAATCATAAAATGGGAGTCACACTGACTACAATTGGATGGTTAAATCCAATGATAATGTACTGCTTAAAATAACATCTTCATATGCTGGATTCAGTACCGGTTAAGCTCTTATTGTCTTCTTCATACCTTCCTTGAATCTTCAAATGATGTCTATGTGTATAGCTCTTCTTATATTCACATATACCTTGTTACAATCCTCTACCACACCTTCTTACATAATCTCACAAGTGAGATCTTACATATATACCAAAACCTAAGATCAAATGTGTAGGTCAGCTCACTAAGAATATTACAATTAAATTAATTACAAATGAATCAATATGTGAGGCATTGTGTTGGCTTAATGCATTTAAAATAATAACCAATCAATAAAACATCTCCATAAAGTGTCGTGTTGATCTGGAATAGATAACGCTTGCCGGTCCATAACCTAGACCTATTTGTTGGTAACAGTAAATATGCAAACTTGATTAGATCAATAACAAAATCACCAAAACCAAGTATCCAAATAATGTCTTCAACATAACCAAGTAATCTCCAGATGATAACAGATCATCCTCTGTGCTGGTGAAGAATATAACCTGTCGGTGAACCAGATACTGGTGACTGTGCATAAGTCACTGATCATGCCGGTGAACATAACCAAAGATATTCAGTGCTAATAAGTGTTCACAAGTGTTGACAAGTGTTGACATCAATGACAAAACCAATACAACACATCCATAATACCAAAAACTACACTATGGCCTCAGCTATGAGGATATCGGTTAATTCTCCTCCATCCCCTTTGTGGTCTAAACTTTGGTTGAAACATCTAATTCCAAAAATTAACTTTTTTTTTGGCTCCTTATCTTGAACAAGATCCTTACTACTGACAATCTCTATAAGATAGGTTTTTCTATTCCCAAAAGGTGTTATCTCTATATGCAGGAAGCTGAATCTTTTGATCATCTCTTTTTGCACTACCCCTTCTCTACTGAGATTTGGAGTTATGTACTTCAAACATGGGAATTAAGCTGGATTTTTCCTGAATCGGTCAAGGATTTTATTGATCAATGGAATGTGTTGACTAAGAACCATATCCTATAGTTTCTCTGGTCTTTTATTTCCCTTATGTTGCCTAGGGAATATGGAAGGAGCATAACAATCGCATTTTTCAAGGAGGTCTACCTTCAGCCAGATATTATTTTCTAAAAAATAAATCAGGCTATTATTGATAACCTCTCTATTTTGAATCCTAAGCCTAATCCTCTTCATAGGTTGGTCTGCAATCACTATGATATTAGGGTTGCTAAGGTGTGGGAGGTGCAATTTGATATCTCTTTGACTCTTAAGACTAATCCTAAGAAAAGGATCATTCAAGATTGGAGGAGGCCCCCACAGGGTTGAGTCAAAATTAACTTTGATGGGGTGGCTAAGGGTAACCCTGGGCCAGCTAGATGTGGGGGAGTGTTGAGATATCATGATGGCATGCTTATTTCAGTGGTGGTGATCCCCTTGGGAACTCAATCTAACCACCTAGCTAAAGCCACTGGGGATTTTCAAGGCATGAATCTTACCAAGAGACATAATTCCAAGAATGTTTGGATTGAGGGTGATTCTAAAAATATAATACAATATCTTAAAGGTATATCTACTCCCTCTTGGAATGTGGAATAATGGATTAATAAAGTGAGGGATATTATTTGCTCTTTCGATAATTGTATTATATCCCATATCTATAGGGAGTCTAATGTTGTTGCTGACTACCTTGCTAACAAAGGGGTTAGTAGTAAACACCAAGTCACGTAGACCAGTGAGGATAGGGTGGAGACTAAACTCTACATGCTAATTCTTCATGACAGAACTCAAGGCAGTAAGGACAGTGAGTAAGATTGTTTTTATTACTTGCAGTGATTCTAGAAAGATCGCCTTTGTTATCATTATGAGTTGTGTTGGTCATAGGCGATGTAATTACGGTACTATTATTTTTGAATGTTTTGTGGGTGGTTTTCCCTTCTGCCTATTATTTTTCCTACATGGTTATCATTATGTTTTATGTTTATCTCTGAGCATCATGGGGGGAGCTAGGAAGCAAGTCAAGCCTCCAAGTTGTGAGTAGTTGAAGAAGAACCATAAGATATGGAAGTTGTTGGTAAAAGGGAATGTTACCTCTTACATTAAGAAGTTACAGGGGGTTAACAAGGATGTCACTTCTTATTTCAATAAGCACTAGAAGGATGGTACCATTATTTTACATGGGCAGAAAATTACTTTGTTTGAGAATTTGATAGCTGAGGTCACTGGCCTTTCCTCTAATTGCATGAAATATTACAGAGACAAGACTTATACTAACATTGCAGTGTAGAATTTCCCAAAATTAAACAAGGAAAAGGGTAAGTGTTGGAATCCAATAACACTGAGAGGGGGGGGTGAATCAGTGTTATACCGGAATGATAAAATTTAGCCTTATTAAAACATGCATACATCAACCAGTATACTGGTATATATAGAATTGAATGAAGTAAAGAAAACAATAAGCCAATCACATAAATGAGAATCATAACACATGGAATTATACGTTGAAAACCTCAAAGAGGAAAAACCACATTGGGATTTGTGACCCACAATATCAATCCACTAGCCATATGAAGAGATATTACAAAATATGAGAAGGCTTACAGCCTAGAGCACACTTCTCAATCACAAAAGGAGCCTCACTAACTACATAAAAACCCAGACTACAATCTGAAGAAGTGTTGAACTGCTAAGATATCATCTTCTATGCCAAAAAACAATTCTGGTTTAAGCTCTATCTGTTCCGGTCTGAAACCCTAAACCATTTACCGGAATAACCCTTACATGAGTTTCCTTACATACATAATATCTTTGATATATTTTGCATCATATTACATTTGCATATCCATAATCTCCTATTTCATGTCTCTATCAAAATGATCTATCAAACTGACCTATATACCTTATACAAATTATCATGCCTTATGTCGGCTCACAAAGATATATACAATATCAAATTACATGTCGGATAGATAACATGAATGCATAAATATTAAGAATAATTATCGATGCCAAATCCAAGAGATGTCAACCTTCACTACCGATAACCATATTCTAAACCATGTCAGCCTGCACTACCAATAACCAGAGAAATCCTTTTGTCCTACCAATGTCGGTGCCGGTGTCGGTGTAGTGTTTGTGAAGTACTTGTCGGTACACAACTGAACCAAAACATGAAGTCAGAACACAATATCATGTTGCCATCAATGACAGCATAGTGAAACCAACCAATTGAGTATCAATTGCCAACAATCTCCCACTTTGGCATTGATGGCAACAGTCGTGTGAAAAATGGTCAAGGTTTCATCTGTCAGTTTCATCTATCGGTTTCATCCTGCCTACTCCCCCTGAGCTGAATATGCAAAATACTCCATATCTCCATAAATCCATAACTCCATAACTCCCCTTGATGTATAAAACTCCTTTTATTCTTTTTCACATCTATATCACTCCCCCTTTGACATCAATGCCATCAAAAATTCTTAAAAAAATGTCAAAGATTCAAAAAAAAACTGTACAATGAATATCCCAAAAATATCTTACTGGAGCTTAACAAATTTCAAAATTTCTGGATAAGCCTTCTCCAGTAGCTCAAGATAGGTATCCCAACCCATTTTGAATGTGTTGGAAATAGATAGAAGTCCATTTATTATATTTTCAAATGACTCTTTCTCATTTACCTCTACCAATGTGGGCTTTTCCACCATATCCATGCATTCTTTCTTATGTACACTGAGTGAATCCAACCAGGGACTCACCAAGCCTCTCAAACTTCTAGCCCTTCTAATAATTTTGTCTCTTTCCTTCTCAAGAACAGAAATTTGGTTTTCCAAAATCAAAATTTGACCATAAATGGATGTAGTTAATGAATTCAATCTCTCAAAAGAGTTAGCTATATTTGCAATTTTCTCCTAAAGTTCTTTAATCTTCTTATCCACATTAGTTGTAAGTATATCAGTGTTGCAACATACCCTATAAATATTTGTACATTGTTTCAAAGAATTATCTATCAGTTTTAGCTTCTCATCAATCTTTTTCTTCTCAGATTCAATCACCTAATCAAATGCATCTTTCTTAGCCTAAGTGAACCTCTCTAGTGCTTTCCGGTTTGAAATATGTTGTAAGGATTGAAAATCCTTTGAAATATGCTCAGTAATTATTTTAATCTTGTCGAATGGGCTCGCTTCATTTTCAATCTTGCACTCTAGGACTAGTCTGTATAAAACAATGATTGATTGATCAATAATCCCTTTATCTATAGATCCCTTGTGCTTCCATCAACATGAGTTCGGTAGGACTCATCTTTGTTATGTTTTTCTTTTCAACCTGTGATGTGTCAATTGACAATAATGATGGACCAACTACTGGTTCCCTATCGGTTTCCCCTTTCTTCTCCTCTGATGATTTAGCCTTTATAACCTTCTCACTTGCACTGGTCACTTCACCACTTAGTGCAGTCTGTGTAAATGTCAGTTCCTCTGTAGGAATTGTAACCTCAACTTGTACATTTGTATCCGGAGGACTGTTATCCTCAATATTAGTATCTTGTACAACATTAACTTGTTCACTCTCTATGTTAACCGGTATCTCAATATTTGTTTGTACATTTATATCAACCGGGGACTTAATTTCCAATATCTTAATATTTTTAAAAATTGAGGGTGAAGTACCCATAATCCCCTTTCCTTTTCCTTCAATCAGGGTGTCAATAGTGTCTATCTTAGATTTCGGTGAAGTAAAGAATCCTTTGTTCTCTCCGAAGAACTTAACCCATGCTTTTTGAGTTTCTTTTATTATTTCATTTACCCTTCCTAGCATCAGACATTCATGCAACTTACCAATCATTGATCGGCATTCCTTCTCATCAACCAATGCAGAGTCATCCTCTTTGGATAGTTTACAACCGGTCACCATCGGTGTACCAACTGGTTTGCTATCTTCCATGCCAAAGGTCTTCAACACCTCTTTGACATACTTGGACTGAGTGATAAAGATTCCATCCTTCATCTGCTGGATCTGCAGTCCAATGAAGAACTTAATCTCCCCTATGAGTGACATCTCAAACTCTTTCTTCATCTCATTTGCAAATTCATGACTCATCTTGTCATCTCCACCAAATATAATATCATCAACAAATACCTCACAGATCAGGATCTGATCTCCTTTAGACTTCAAGTAGATATTGCTATCTTCACTTGTTCTCTCAAATCCAATCTTTACAATTACTTGGAGATGATGCTTAGGATCATGATTCAGCTTGACATTATTATTGGTACTCAGTTGACTGACAACTAGTTCCTAGAAGGTTGCAACCAGTTCATTTACCGCTTTCTCACTGCTAGTTTCCTTAGTTTTCTCAGAGGTTTCATCAACTCTTACATTGATGCTTTCCATAATTCTCTGAGTCCTATTGTTGAAGCACTTGAGAGCTTTTCTCTTGGTGGAATATCCTAGGAATATTGCCTCATCACATTTCACATCAAATTTGCTCTGGTGTTCACTCCTCTTGATGTAGCATCTGCTACCAAAGACTCTAAAGTAGCTAACCATAGATGTCTTACCAGTCCAATACTCATAAGGAGTTTTATCCTTACCTTTCTTGATGAGTACCTGGTTCATTATGTAGACTGCAGTGCTCACCGCTTCTCTCCGAAAGGTGTGAGCTACCTTTCCTTGAATCAACATGGTTCTAGTTGCTTCAACCATAGTCTCGTTATTCCTCTCTGCTAGGCCATTCTACTATGGAGTCCGGGGGGTAGACAATTGCCTCTTGATGCCATGTTCTTCACAGTTCTTGTTGAATTCACCGGAAGTGAATTCCCCTCCTTGATTAGTTCTCAAGCACTTGATCCTTTTACAGCTTTCCTTCTCCACTAATGCTCTGAAAGCTTTAAACTTTACAAAGGCTTCAGACTTGTCTTTCAAGAATGTGACCCACATCATTCTTGAGCAGTCATCAGTGAGAATCATGAAGTACCTATCACCCTGCACACTCCTAGTTTTCATAGGACCACACAAATCAGTATGCACAAGATCAAGCAAGTTGTCAGCAGTGAAAGATTTACCTTTAAAGGTTGAGGAAGACATTTTCCCCAATTGACACTCTCTGCATAAGGTATTATCCAGTTTGCTTAGCACCAGCAACCCTCTAACTACCTTGATCTTACTGGCCTTTACAATGTTATCAAAGTTTACATGGCAGAGTCTCCTATGCTATATCTAGCTACCATCAAATTTAGTCATAAGACATGTACTTATATTTGCATTCAGATGAAATAGGTTACCTTTGGTTTGCATGCCAGTGGCCACCAATTCACCATTCTTTCCTTTGATTTTGCAAACTCCATTCTTGAATTCTAGAGTGAGGCCATTGTCATTCAACTGGGCAACACTCAGAAGGTTGTGTCTAAGACCACCAACCCAATACACATTGTCAGCACTACTCTTTCCATTCAGAGAGATGGACCCTCTACCTTTGACCATGCATGGTGCATCATTGTCAAAGTGAACCACACCACCAGCATACTCCTCCAAGGATAAAAACTTGCTTCGGTCACAAGTCATATGGTGAGAACAGCCACTGTCAATGATCCACTCACTGGAATTATCAAACTGGGAGACAAGAACTTTCTTGTCTAACACATCTTCCTTGACAACAACAAACACAATATCTTCATTTTCTTCATCCTCTAATTCTTCATCTGTGACACCTTCATCAACTACCACAAAACAGTTTCTCTAGTTTCCTCCTTTGAATTTCTTGAACCTTTCCAGTTTGTCCTTGTTGTCGCCATTAGGACAGTTTACAGCAATATGTCCTATCTGGTTGCAAGAAAAGCATTTCAAAGGTAGCTTACCTTTGTATTTGTCAGTTCCTTTAGGAAGTTTCTTGGCAAGGAGAGCTTCAAATGCCATCAAAATCTCCTCATTATCCATTTCTCTACTCTGTTTTGGTTCACCACTAGTGCTAGCTTCTTTTCCTTTTCTAGATGGTATAGTAGAAGCTTTAAAAGCTGATTCAGTCTTTTGAACACTGCCATCAAAACTATTTAGCTCATAGGCTGTCAACTTTGCTATGATGGAGTCCAAGGATACCTTAGTCTTGTCTATTGATCTCAGCTCCTAAATAGCAGCAACCCTTATTGCATAGACTAGCAATAGGGATCTCAGGACTTTGCTTACCACAGTGGAGTCTTCTATTTTACCACCTGCACTCTTGATATCTCCAACAATGGCTTTGATTCTTATTCCATATTGTTGAATGGTCTCACCTTCAACCATCTGCATATCTTCAAACTTCCCTCTCAGGCTTTCTTCCTTAGCCTGTTTTACATGCTCATCACTGCCATAGATATTTTTAAGAGTATCCCATACCTCTTTGGGATTTACCTTGTCCTGAACATCAATAAACTCAATCTTAGATAAACTACTAATTAGGGCTTCCATGACTTGCCCATTTTCCTGAATCTCTCTCTTTTGGTCATTGGTAAGAGTACCGATAGGGGCAACATAGACATTCTCAACATAGCTCTAGTGTTGAGCACCCATGCTTCTGATGTATATCTTCATCCTGTCTTTCCATATACTAAAATTTTCCCTGTTAAACTTTGGACCTTCCCTCTTCATCATTTGACTGGGATCTTTACCTCGAACGGTTAATCTTATAACATAAAGGACCTGGAGGACACTCTGATACCAATTGATAACTCAGTGATGAGCGAATAGTACCAAACCGGTACTAAGAGGGGGGGTGAATCAATATAGGTAAAAATACAGTCCAAAACCTATTTGATAGCAAACACTTCAAATGACTGGCAGACAGTGATACCGGTTTGAAACAGAGTGCAACTGGTAAAGCTAAGAATGTCTGAGTCAAGCATTAACCGGTTACTCACTTAGATTTTCACTCAACTCGAGACTACACTACCATTTCACCCTTATGCATAAACAAGTAATCTATCATCAGACCACAATAATAGCTAGTTCAACATGTTTTATTGACAGGCATAAAACACAAAACCATCATATGCTTGACAAACAATAGCAAAGCATCACAAGATAAAAGCATCACACATGACAAACATATTTTTCACATGGAAACCCAACAAGGAAAAACCATGGTGGGGATGAATACCCACAAGCTATTTTTGAACTCTTTAGAAGTCCACTTTGTTAGAAGCCTTGTTTGGTTAGAGACATTACAATAGGTTCTGCTAGGAACCGATCCTGTTAGGGATCACCCGGTTAAGGGTTAAACCCTGTTAAAGGCTACCTTGTTAGAGGATTTCAAGAACTCAATAGCTAAAGGATTCATCATATGCCGGTTCCCATAACTATATGCCGGTTCATCATGAACAAGCACACAACTTCACTTTGGCACAAATTTCGGATCACAGTGTTATACCGATTCTCACATATGCCGGTTCACACCTCTTCAACATATTGACATCAATGACAACATACAATGTCGTTATGTCCTCATACCAGTTCACATAATGCCAGCAAACTCTGTCCTTGCTCAAATCCAAGTCCACTGGAATCTCCAATCTACCTTTGTCTCTTCAATATCTCATCTAGTTATGCTGAGCTAACATTGAATCTTTCTTTATACTCAATTGCAGTAGTTAGATCTTCTCTCAGAATTATCATTTGTCTCTCAAGCTCTTGTTCATTACTCTGGGATTGTACTAAATTAGTTCTCAACATATCAGTCTCATTAACCAACCTACCACATTTTTCAAATTTGTTCTTCAAGAATACAGCAAGATTTTCTTCCTTTTTCTTTTGGTCCTCAATCTCCTCAAGCATCCTCATAGTTATAACTTGCATTTAATTTTTCATAACCATGTTCTCCTAACTCAATTTCTGACATTGTTCCTTAAGTGCATCTTTCTCTTCATCATCCAGATTTTGCAAAAGTTCCTTCCTCCTAGCCTAAATAGATGATAACCTCTCTTGTAGAACAAGAATGAATTCCTTAGCAGAATTCAATTCATCTTGTAGCTTTAAGTTCTTCAACCTTTCAGCATCATAATCTTCAAGTGCCATCTCAATTTTCTTCTCCAAGGCCATATCTCAAGCTGTTAAACTTCCTCCAAGATACAAGGCTCTGATACCAATTGTTGGAATCCAATAAAACTGAGAGGGGTAGGGTGAATTAGTGTTATACCAGAATGATCAAATTTAGCCTTCTTAAAACATGCATACATCAACTGGTATACCAGTATATACAGAATTGAAAGAAGTAAAGAAACCAATAAGCCAATCGCATAAATGAGAATCATAACACATAGAATTTGTTGGCCATTTGGTGGAATTGATTATGTGTTACATTGATATTTTGTCATTGATCCCAACACTAGTTATTTGGATGCTTTATCGGCACCCTTCTGGTCCTAGTAGGTTGAGTTATTTCTAGTTAACTTGGATCTGGCATGATCTGGTATGCTTCGGTATAATCTGGTGATAGAATTGGCTTTTTCATGATTCTCATGCTCATATTTGGTCATTTGGTTTTGGTCTAGAGATCGGATTCTACCCTGCTTGCTTAGAAGCTTGGTTTCTGGTTCTGATGAGGGTTTCACCAACAGATATTTTGGTGGAGATCTTTGTTGAATTGCATAAGTGGTTTTGGTGCAGCTTCCGGAGGAGTTTCAGGATGTTTTTGGTGATCATGTTCGAGGCTTGGCAAATGGAGATCATTATTGTGGCATGTGGACCTATACTTGGTCCCGGTTGATCTAGGTTATGGACCAGCTTTAATGTAACATGTGGATAGGACCTACTAATGTATTTCTGAGATGTCTTATGTGATGATATTATTTGTTTGGCCTTAGGCCAACATGGTTTGTAATTATGTAATTGGTTTATCATCTGGTGGTCAACCTAATTATTTATGGTTGAGGGTTTTGAATAAATAGATGTAAGATCTCATTGTAGATCATCATGGTTAATATTAGAGGTCATGTTCAAGGAATGTAATGTCTGAATAATGTAATATCATTTAGGCAGACGAGTTGGTCGATCATTGGAGATAAAATTGGGTTTATGTAAGAGGATTTAGTCCTCCAGTATTGAGCTTAAACCGGAATTGTACTCGGGCAGAGGAGATGTTATCTTTTGCAGGTCAACACTTCTCCAGATTGTAGTTTGGATTTCTACATAGTTAGTGAGGCTCCTTTTGTGATGAGAAGTGTGCTCTAGGTTGTTGTCCTTCTTGCAAGTGCAGGCCCCTCAATTGTAATTAACATACTTATTGTAGAAGTATTATCTGACTGTGGGTAGGCTTCCCACTGTGGTTTTTCCCCTTACCGGGTTTTCCATGTACAAATCTTGGTGTCATGTGGATGGTATTTATTTTGTGATTATTGTTTATGCTTAATTATTTTATCTTCTATTTTGGTATTAATGTTTTGGGTTCCTTTATTTAAGTTTAAATTGCTAATGGTTCTTGTAATCGGTGATAACTGATTCACCCCCCCCCTCTCAGTTATCTTCTGATTATTTGAACTGTCTAACAATTGGTATCAGAGCTTTGTTCCTCTCTACAGAAAGATTAACCACTTGAGGAAGATCGTATGGCGACTAATAGTTCAATTTCATCCATTTCTTCTGGAGCTATCTTTCAAAGGGATATTCTAAGGCTTGATGGAATAAATTACACAATATGGAAGATTCAGATGGAGACTCGTCTGAGATGTCTTGGCAAGGAGATTTGGGAGATCACACAGAATAGTGTCATGCCCTATAATCTAGGATCTGGAAATCCTCCTCTGGCAAACCTGGACAAGGGGCTTGAGTATGATTGTAGAGAAAGAGAAGCCCTCTTGTGTGCACTTTCTAATCAGCAAATAATGGGATTAACCGACAAATTGTCTGGAAAGGCTATATGGGATAAGTTGGAGACTCTTAATGAAGGTGACCCTACAATGAAGATTGCTAAACTTTATGGTTATCAGGTGAGATATGAAAACCTAAAGATGGAAGAAGATGAAAGTATTACTGCATTCATGGAAAGGGTAAATAAGATTGTTATGATAATTCAATGTTGTGGTGGAACTCTGAACGAAGATGAAATTGCTTCTCAAGTCCTGAAAGCCCTACCACTAGCTTACAAAATGAAGGATACTTCTATTAATGAGTTAAGAACAATGGCTAATATATTTGTCAATGGAGATACTTTGGTTGGGAAACTATCTGCTTTTGAGCTTGAAGAATTTGGACCTTTTGGAGCTGTGAAGTTTGAACTTGCTTTTCATGCATCTGCATCTACAACCGGTAAGAAAGACTGGAAAGCTTTATATGCAAAGGAAATAGAAGATATGAAAAGAGAATATTGTTAGATAGTTCAAATAACCAGAAGACAACTGAGAGGAGGGGTGAATCAGTTGTCACAGATTACCGAAACCTTTAGCAATTTAAACTTTAATACCAAAACCCAAAACATTAATACCGGAATAGCAGATAAACCAATTAAGCATAAACAATAATCACAAAATAAATACCATCAACATAACACCAATATTTGTACGTGGAAAACCTGGTAACGGGAAAAACCACAATGGGAAGCCTAACCATAGTTAGATAATACTTCTACAGTAAGTATGTTAATTACAATTGAGGGGCCTGCACTTGCAGGAAGGCCAACAACCTTGTTATCATTGTTTAACAAATGGGTTTTCTTTTCCCATGATTGGCTAAGTTTTGAAATTTTTTGGGTCAGGTATGCTATTAGTTGCTTCAAATTTGTTCTAGGTCTTTAAGGGTTAAGGGTTTGGTTTTTAAATCACTCAAATGTCTGATAAAAAACCCTCTGGCTTCTATTTCTTCATTACTTTATTCACTTAAGTAATGGGTCTTTAAATCATGTAAAGTGTCCCCCCCTTGTTACTTGCCTAGGCGGTCGTTAAATAATTGTAAAAATTTACGCCTTATGCCTTTTCCTAATGTTTGTCAGGCCCAGTAAGTGTCGTGCAACTCTCAGATAGATCTACGGCTTTTGCTATTTCATTGGGTGGAGTTTCTAGTGTGTTAGCCTCTGCGAAATAGCGAAAGGCATAAGTGCCCCCGACCAAGTACACTAGGATCCAGCTTAATAAGAATTCATCTTGTTTGAATCTAACGGCTTGCATTGTTTCGTAGCTGAAATAAGCCAGTAAGTTACCTTTCACGAAATGGCAAAAAGGTTTGGCGAGACCCAGCGGTGAAGACTTTTCCACGACTAAAAGGCGATCAAGTTTAAAAGAAATCGACGGCTCTCATTGTTTCGTGGCCGAGAGATGCTCACAGTTTATTCTCTGTGAAATAGTGAAAAGTTTTTTTGGCCCAGGCAAAAGAGGTTACTAAAAGGCATAACAGATGCGCGGGTCCTCGAGATCTAACGGTCGGCATAGTTTCGCGGGGTGAAGATGCTTGAAAGATAGCTTTCATGAAATGGCAAAATGACATGGCATTCCAAGCGAGTAGTCCAGCTAGCTGAGATGGCAAGTAAGAAAGTGACATGTGGCCAAAAAATCAAAGTATTCAGCGAGTATACATTTGAGGATTAAGAGGTGGGCCCAAGGAGATGAGTCATACTGCGAGATGAGAAATGACCTGGCAGATACAGGCGGCAAGGATGAAGTGGATCCCACAGGATTCTTTCAGCGAATAAGAAGTTGACATGTCAATTCAAGAGAGATAATATGCCAGGTGGATAAAGCTAAGTCAGAGGCCCACGTTTGCTGGTTTTAAGCAAGCTATTAAAGCAACCAGCAAGTTCTCTAGATCTAACAGCTTGCATGAATTCGTGAAGGTAAATTGTTAGTAGTTTAAAGCCTACGAAATGGCGAAAGAGCCAGTGAGCCCAAAGGATAGGTAAGGCATAAAGGTAAAGGCTGATCAACTTTGTTTTGATCTAATGGTTCCTATGACTTCGTGGCTCCAAAGCAATCGGACATTAATGTTCATGAAGTTGTGAAAGATAGGTGGAAGTCACATGAAGGCATGATGTGGCATGACAGCTGCGGCTTTTTGTAAGGCTCGATGGTGATGTGTCAATTGACACGTGGTTTTAAAAGGTAATTGAGGTCCCGCCAAGGTATAACTGGTGGTTATGTCGGAATAGTGAAGTAAGACATGTGGTTGACTCAGAACTGAACTTGAAGGGGCTTCCAGGGCTAATGGCCAGATGCCACGTGGCATTTGTTAACTGGTGAACAAGTGGGGTATGTAATACTCAGATTAAGGTCCCATTTAAAAGGTGTTCATCTCAAGATTGATCCAACTCTTCTCGTTGTTTTGTGGCCGAAAGATGGAAGTGGATTAACCCTTGCAAAATAGTGAAAACCATTAGCTGTTAAGATGAGGCGTGGTTAGTGAAAAGGGTTGACGGTCCTAGTTGGAGTTAAAGGTCGGGTGGTTAGAGTTCCATCTAACGCTTAGCGTAGCTTCGCGAAAGAAAAATGCTCGAGAGATAAAGCTTGCAAAGTGGTGAAAAGGAAATAGGGCCCGACACTAAGGTAAAGAGGTTAAATAGAGATAAAGAACGATCAAGTTCCATCTGATCGGACGGTTGGTGCGGCTTCACTAGGTTAAAGTGCATGGTGGCTACCCTCTACGAAATAGAGAAATGATTTCTAGCTCATTGTCGGATGAGGAAAGGTAAAAGGGTAAAGGCAGTGCAAGTTTGATTTGATCTAGCGGTTGGCGTAACTTCACTAGATGAACGTGCGAGGATGTTATGCTCTGCAAAGTTGTGAAAGAGCGAAAAGAAAATGCACTGACATGTTATGACCCGTTGGAGCGAAATTTTTGAATTCTTCTATGAATTCAATTCTAAAGTGACGGTCGAAGCATGCGGTATCAATTTCATAGTTAAGAGCTCGATTGCTGTATATGGTCTCACATCAATTAAATGAAGGCATCATTTTGAAGAGCTATTGCAGAGAAGCGGGTGCAGAGCAGATTTTTTCAGGTGCAGAACAGAATTCTTCAAGCCAAGAATAGGTTCTCTTGTACTCTTGCTTAGCAATTACTTGACAGATTATTTAAATTGGGGTTTTGATCTATTACAGAATTGTTGTGGTTAGTAATTAAGTTGCTTGCATAATTAATTTTTAAGATGGCACCTAAAAGGGAGTTCTCAGGAAAGATTGATTACCATGAGAGGGCAATCTGTGATGATTTCCTAGAATAGTTGACCATGTCAACTAATGTGGCAGCTAGGGTAAAAGAGTTAGTGCCAAGAGCTCCTCGCCTGAAAATAGGAGAAGGATTGTACGAAAAAGGCAATTGGCTAAGAGACCCACAGATTGGGTTGTCTGGGTTGGGTATATTCAAGGTGGGATTTGGTATGGGACACTCCCCAGCCCCAATGAACAGTATTTGGGAGCTAGATGTAGGCAAATTGGTTGTCCCAAGAGTATTCATGGATGTGGATCTCCTAACTCAGATTGCACACAACTATGACCCAATTACAAGGAGTGTCAGGGATA
This sequence comes from Cryptomeria japonica, assembly GCF_030272615.1. Taxonomy (NCBI): domain Eukaryota; kingdom Viridiplantae; phylum Streptophyta; class Pinopsida; order Cupressales; family Cupressaceae; genus Cryptomeria; species Cryptomeria japonica. The sequence continues at coordinate 432,923,148 of NC_081409.1, read as the reverse complement.
TAAATGGAAAAACCCTCATTGAAATAAATAATGAGGAGTTCATAAATGCTTTTGGGCTTAGTGAGTTTTCCAATTTTTTAGAACCCATCAATTTTAAACCACTAGCTCAGGTTTACAATGTACAGAGGAATCACCTTAGGGATGGGCCTCTTAAAGAATTCTTTGTGAAGATAGGTGGATTAATAGTTGTAGGACCCAACACTATGGAGCCTTTCTCCTTAAATCTATTCACCCTTAGAGCAAGGGATTATACTGGTCACTTTGCCAAATTTTAGGAGAGGATGCTGAAGCAAACATGCCAACTCATTACATGTTAATGATTGATCAAATTTTGAATCCTTCTCTGGCAGTGACCTTTGATTATGCCTCCTATGTAACTGATGCCATACATGAAGGCTTGATATGGATAAAGAATGGGAAAGTGGATAGGCCTTTTGGATGGTACTCCCTCCTCATGCACTTATTTTTATTCAAGGGTGGTGATTATTTTGAAAATGGAATGGATCTTGTGAAAGAAAAGAATGGAGAAAAGATGCTAGTTCAGTTATGGAGTACAGTGCTTTCATGGGACAGAGAAGATGCTAGCTACTTGAGATTTGATAAGTGCTTTGCATCCAAGATTAGGACTCTTATATGTTCAGAGAATCCAAGAGTTCCTAAATTTCTTTTGGAATTCATTAGGCCAAAAGAGTTTTCTAAAAATAATAAAATTGTCCACAATTGGGGTGATATGTTCCTATACCCTGTCTCCATAGTTTTTAGAGTGTATGGTTTCAGAGGCATTCCATTTTTGTTGCCATATCAGGTCCCTCTCAAAGTGGGAATTGTAGAAGTTCTCAGGTAGATTGGTAGTGTGCAAGAGGCAAAGCTAATAGGTAGAGGTAAAGGGACCATTTTTCCTACAATAACCATAGCTCATCAGTTTGTAATAACTAAAGGGGGTTGGAAGTACTTTGAAGATTTCCTTAAACCATACCATTTATCAACTGCAGTATCAAGGTGTGCTGACCCTGAATATTTCTTCAACGGCATGTTCAGAAAGAGGGTAGTATGCAGAGGTAGACCTCACCAATTCCAGTTCCCTAAAGACCTCATCAGGAATGAGTTTGATTTGGATGAGCGAGAGCTCAGGAAAGAAAAGTGGGTGGCCTACAAGAAGGACCTAGATTTTGTGCACCAATTTGACACCAGCTATGACCCTTTGTCCAGCTTTCACCCCTTTGAAGAAAAGGTAAAATTCTTAATTCTTTGTTTTGAAGATGTGATGTAGACATTAAAAGAGAAGAGGGAGGTTGTGATTAAGAACAACCCTGAGAAAGCAAGACTAGTTTAAGCTAGGTCTACATCTACCAAAGCAATCCCTCTAAGTGATTACATGTTACATAAGAAGTCCAATTATAGTGTGTTGGTGCCAACAACAGGGGAGCCTTCTACCTCAAAAGGGAAGAGGAAGATACAGGATGTCATTGACATTTAGGAGAGCCCAAAGAGGCAGAGAATGGGAAAGGAAGTACAATATGATGAACCCTTGTATTCCCCATCTCAATCCCCTATTCATATAGGAGATGAACAGGAAGCAGTTGAGCAACTGTTACAATTAGGCAGTCTTGGAGAGATAGCCTACACCTATGATGAAGTAGAAGAGGGAATGCCAGAAGAGCCCCTTAATGTTGAAATGAATATAACTATTGATGAGTTCAAAGGCCAGGAGATGGATCCTGAGATCAAACAAGTCAGTGAGGATTTCTTGGCTGAAAACAACTTTGTCACATCAGGAGCTTTCATGCAATTTGTGCGGAAGCAGAATATTGATCAATTTAATGCTAGGTGTGAAAAGAGGAAAGGTGAGTAGCCCCACAAGGATCCATCTGTGGTGGAGGAAGAAATAAAGCAAGAGATGGTCACTAAGTTCAAGACCATCACTCCCGAGCAAGGAAGAGACATGGTAGCAAAGGTTGGTGTACTTATTCTCCCAGAATGGGACATAGCAGATGCCTTGGTTTTAGAGGCAGTAAGGAAGGAGACTAAACCTATGGAGGGAGTCACTTTCAGCAAGGATAATGTTGCCCTGGTCATGTGGTCTTTGAAATGAGATGAAAATAGAAAGAATAAGGACACCCCAGGGTCAAGCTACCTTGGAGGTATGGTAGTGAAAAGAATATAAAGCACTGGGGTGGTAGAAGCTACAAGCACAGTCCTAGAAACTACAAAATCCAGTGTTGCAGTAGCAGAAAGAGAGTCAAAGGAAAGGGCAGATCTCCAAGCTAAGTTGGAGACAATTTTAAAAGCTTATAACAGTGCCAAGGAAGAGGTAAGGGGTAAAGATAGCATCATTACCAAGTTACAAAGCCAGTTGGCAGGGAAATACCATCAAGGTGAGTCCTCAACATTGATGATCTCCTCTTCTCCTGCAAGGCCTCCACCTACCAGCCCCATTATTGAATTCCCACCATCTCCAGCACCTTCTAGTTCCCAGTTGATTGAAATCACTCCCCAAGAATTAGAGAAGCTAAAACAGGCGCAGGCCCTGTATGCAAAGAAATATGAAGATAGAGTAAGAGCTACAATTTTGAGTCTTGCTGACACCATAGGGTCCTCACTAATGTACAATAACATGAGTAAGATTTTGGAAATGTGGAATGAGCTACAGGGAGACAAGGCTATTCTAATGCCTATTTTTGACAAATGGAAAACCAAAGAGCATGATATAGAACTTATCTGTGTATCCTATGATGAGGCAGGGGCTGACCCCATTATTAAATCTACTTGTGATATGACAAAGGATTTAGTAAAGTTAGCAGAAGGAGTAGATAATGCAAATAGAAAGATCAACTTGTACAAGGAAGAATACACTGATCAAGTTTTTGAATTACTCCCAAGGGGTTTTGCCAGTCCAAATCAATTAAAGGACAAACAAATATGGCTTAAGGAATTAGAAGCCAAATTGTCATTGAGAATAAAAGGAATTATTAATTCAGAGGATGCCTCCATATTTATCAAAACAATTTAGGAAATTGAGAAAATCAAATCTCATTATGGTTTTCTAAATTCCAAGGTTAGCAAAATGAGGAATTCTTGGAAAATATTAGCCAAGATAAAGCAAAAAGTGATTAACTTCTCGTGGCCTTCTGATGATGTATATCAGGAGTGGACAAGAAAATATGCAGTGCTAGATATAGATCAGTTAGAAGATGTTGCAACAGAACAACAAGTAGAAGAAGCCATAGATATTGAAAAGGACTTGTAACCGCATTTGGAAAAGGTTTTGTAACTACCTCTTGAGAGAAGTAATGATTGTAACAATTTTCCTAGGAAAGTCTGAAGCTTTGTATGCATCCATGTTATTATAAATGGATACCAGGACTAGTAAAAGAGGGATCACAAGGAATTGTAAAAAAAAGCTGCAGAAATTTATCTAAGCTTTTTTCTAAGTCTTAATGGAGAACATTCAAATGTTTTTGTAATACTTTCTGAAATAATATCAATACACAGACCATGGGTTTTGAGCTTAAACTTTGTGTTGTCTTTAAGTATGTCTACAAATGTTTACTATTTCATTCTGAATAATCTAGGGTTATTCCTTTTGAACATGGGTTGTAAGGTGACTTCAAGTAGATGTTCTTTTTAGCTTTTCTCTTTAGGAGGGGAATTAAATATGCGGGAATCGCTTCTACAAGTAAATTCTTTGTGGGATACTTTGAATTTGATAAATGTAGTTTAGTTTTGGTACGAATAAATTCTTATGTATGTCAGGCATATGTGGGGATCTGCAGAAGCCAAGCTGAATAGGATGTGTGGAGATAGTTGATTGTGGGAGTATTGTTTAAACTTAGATGACTATGTGGCCTGGATAAGGCACTGGTATTAATTGTGGTTATCTTTTACATCATCTTGTAGGTCAATATTGAACATGAGTACAAGTTTTATTTCTTTATTTCAGTTGGTTTTAAGGTGATATGATCCACTGGTTTTCGGACTGGTTTACTGTGGATTTATCTTTTAAAAGTGTGAATTCAGTTCACAAAAGGTATACCCACCTGAACTTTGGACAAGTTCAAAGTGTAGAAGGTTAATCAAACCTTGTCATATGTTGTTCTGGAATTTCTTTCTCCTTGTCTTCTCTCTCACACACAAAGTTATTATTTTATTACCAAGGGACTAGAAAGGGAATCAAATTTTGAGAACAACAAGCCTAAAGTGCACTGCTCATCTCAAAAGGAGCCTCACTGACTACATAGAAATCCAAACTACAATCTAGAGAATTGTTGAACTACAAAAAATAGCATCTCCTATTCCTGAGTATAGTTCTGGTTAAGCTCGATACCAGAGGACTAAATCCTCTTACACAAACCCAATTCGATCTCTAATGATCAACCAACTCCTCTTCTTGAATGATATTACATTAATTTCACATTAACCATTATAATCTACAATGAGATCTTACATCTATTTATACAAAATCGTCGACCATAAACAATTAAGTTGGCCACCAGATAATAAACCAATTACATAATTACAAACCATGTCGGCCTAAGACCTAACAAATAATATCAACACATAAGGCATCTTGGTAATACATCAATAGGTCCCATCCACATGTTACATTAAAGTCCGTCCATAACCTAGATCAACCGGGACCAAGTATAGGTCCACATGCCACAACAATAATCTCCATCCTCTAAGTCTTGAACATGATCACAAACAACATCCAAAAACTCCACCAGAAGCTGCACCAACACCACTTATGTAATTCATCAAAGATCTCCATCAAAAGATATGTCGGTGAAACCCTCCCTGGAACCAGAAAACCAATCTTCTAAGCAAGCAAGATAGCATCTGATCACAAAACCAAAACCAACTGACCAAATATGACCATGAGTATCATGAACAAGCCAATTCCATCACCAGACTATACCGGAGCCTATCAGATCATTTCGGATCCAAGTTAACTAGAAACCACTCAACCTACCAAGACCAGAAGGGTGTCAGTAAAGCATCTAAACAGCTAGTGTTGGCATCAATGATAAAACACAAATGCAACACATAATCAATTCTACCAAATGGGAAACAATCTCCCCCTTTGGCATTGATGGCAACGCTAGATGTGAAAAACATCCAAGTACCAAGAAATTCCAAACAAGTCTCCCTCAATGGAAGACAACCAAAAAACTCCCGCATATAGTTCTAAATTCAATATCTCCCCCGATGAATAATATCTTTGTAAAGCTTTGAATTTCTTCTTCTTTTTCACATCAATATCTCTCCCCCTTTGACATCAATGCCAAAAATCTGACAAAAATATCAAAGCAACAACATAAACCATAAAATCTGACTACTCCCCCTGAGCAGTAGCATCCCAAATCAGTGTCGGAATGAATAGTATCTTTCATAGTGCATGTCAAACTGATGCCAAACCACATCAATCAAGTCTCTACTGGAGGGGGAGAAACTCCCAATCTGTCTCTCAGGTACTGAAATGATTCCTTGGACAAAGGTTTAGTAAAAATATCTGCAATCTACTCTTTAGTGTTCACATAAACCAGTCTAACTTCATTTGCTTCCACCTTCTCCTTGAAAAAGTTATACTTGATAGATATGTGCTTTGTTTTAGAATAAAATACTAGATTCTTTGATATATCAATAGCAGCAGAGTAATCACAGTGAATAATTATCGGTGCATCACAATCCACCTTTATATCCTTCAATATTTGCTTCATTTATAAAACTTGTGTACAGTTAGTAGCAGTAGCAACATACTCAGCTTCGGTAATAGATAAAGAGTTACATGACTATTTCTTGTTGATCCATGAAAGCAACTTCTTTCCAAGAAAGAAATCTCCACTAGATGTACTTTTCTGGTCATCAACATCTACAGCCTAGTCAGCATCTGTATATGTACATAAAGTAAAGTTATCATCCTTAGGGTACCACAAACCATATTCTGATGTACCTTGCAAGTATCTAAAAATCCTTTTCACCACCATCTCATGTTTTTTCTCTAGGATCACTCTGAAATCTTGAAACAATACAAATAGCATTCATAATGTCAAGCCTAGTCTGAGTAAAATAAATCAGACCTCCAATCATAGATTTGTATCTTGTAGGATTTATCGGTGCAAAAACATCTTTTCTTGTCAATTTCTCACTTGTAACCATAGGAGTACTTACTGGTTTAGAATATCCCATACCAAATTTCTTCCACAATTCCTTAGCATATTTAGTTTGACAGATGAAAATACCTTTGTCAGTTTAAGTAATCTCCAAACCTAAGAAAATTTTTGTCTCACCAATCATAGACATCTCAAATTCTTTCTCCATATTCTTATAAAATTCTATGCATAACTTATCTTCTCCTCCAAAAATAATGTCATCAACAAATACTTCAATAATCAGTATATCATCATCAATGCTTTTATAATATAAATTATTCTTAGCACTGCCCTTAGTAAAACCAAGCTTCAAAAGATATTTATCCAACCTTGCATACCAAGCTCTAGGTGCTTGTTTCAATCCATATAAATCTTTTCTTAACCTACAAACCATATTTGTATCATCTGATAGTGAAAAAGCATCAGGTTTCTCAATATAAACTTCCTCATCAAGATCCCCATGCAAAAATGCACATTTAACATCCATCTGATAAACCTTGTAGTTTTTATAAGCAGCATAGGCAAGAAATAATCTTACAACTTCAATCCTAGCTACATGTGCAAAAGTATCTCCATAATCAATTCCTTCCTTCTGAGAATATCTTTTACAAACCAATATAGCCTTATTCCCTATAACTTGACCATCCTCATTCAATTTATTCCTAAAAACCCATTTAGTTTCAATAACATTTTTATTTTTACGCTGAGGAACCAAGGTCCATATGTTATTTTTCTCAATCTGATCTAATTCTTCTTGCATAGCTTTCAACCAATATTCATCTTTACATGCCTCAATTACTGATATTGGTTCAACTTGTGAAATTAAACATACATCATTAGTTTCCAGTCTTCTTCTTGTCATCACTCCATTTCTCTTATCCCCAATGATTTAATCTTCTGAATGATTTAATCTCACATACCTAGGAGTCTTTTGTCTTTTTGTTCCTCTTCCTTGTTCTTCAGTTACTGTAGATTTCTCTGATACTACCAAAGTAACTAGTTCAACTCTCTATTCTGGTAAAGGTGCTACCAGTTCAAATATAATCATTTCCACTATCAGTTCCTTCTCATAAACTCTGATTTGACTTCTATTCAGCTCATCTACTTAGACATTAGCACTCTCCACAATTCTCTGCAATCTCTTGTTATAACATTTATATGCTTTGCTAACCTATAAATATGCCTTGATCACATCTAAGATCAAATTTCCTAATAATATCATCACTCCTGATATAACATTTACTACCATAAATTCTGAAGTACTTAACTGTAGGTGTATTGCCAAACCATAATTTATAAGGTGTCTTATGTTGGCAAATGCACACTCCAATGAGAAATTGTAGGTGATTGAAGGATTTTTTATTGATGGAAACCTTGCAATCATATGATACCGGAAAGATAGGATACCAACACCGGCAACGACAAACTCTACACCGACACATAGAACACTGGCAGTGAAAGGAAGGATATCGGCACCCTGGCCAACAGGAATTTTGCTTGAAATGTATTTTGTAATTAATTGTAAAATCATTGTAAGACAACATCTAGAGTTGTAATATGACTCATATATGTATGAGATCATTTTGTAATAGAAAATGTGTGTGGTGAGATGCGAGATAAGTAGACCTACTATGTGAATTATAGGTTAAGGGTTTCTATATGTAGCAGAGCTTAAACCGGTACTGGATCTGGCATAGTAGATGCTAATCTGAAGTAGTATAAGACATTGGATTAATATAATCCATTTTTGTAAGTCAGTGTGACTTCTTTTGTAATTGAGCCATGAGCTCTAGGCACTTGGCCTTCCTGCATGTGCAGGCCCCTATTGTAAGAGTAATATTCCCTTATTGGCCAATAAGCGAATATTGTGAGTCACAAATCCCACTGAGGTTTTTCCCACACCACGTTTCCTCATTAAAATACTATGTTATGGTGTACTTCTCATGTGGTTGTTGTTATTCTTGTTTACTACATTATTTCCTGTTTACTGGTACACAGTTTTAATATGTTTTTCATGTTTTAAGTCAAGTAAATTTATTAATCGATCAGATACTGATTCACCCCCCCCCCCTCTCAGTATCTTTGAGAATCCTAACAATTGGTATCAAAGCTTGGTCCTCTATTTTCAGAAGCCCAATAGCTTGAGGAAGATCTTATCACTGGTAGAGATGGAAAACTTAAGAGAACAATTGAAAACAGCTCTTTTAGACTATGATGCAGAAAAGGTGAAGAATATAAAACTTGAAGATGATCTAAAGGCTGCTCAGGATATCATTCAAGCACTTCAAGAAAATATTACCATTGCAAGAAATAAGAGAAGATAAATTTGTGAAAAGATGTAGAATGAGAATGATGAAAATGAAACTCTTAATGATCTGGTGAACAAGCTAAGACAAGAGATCAGTACAACACAGAATGAGATACAGGATATGACTATGAGATTTTGTAAAGAAATTGAAGATAGAAAGAAGAGAAAAGAAGACTTGGTCAGAAGACTAAATGATGCTGGAAATGAAAATACAAGACTTAGTCATGAAAATGATATGTTGAAGACATATCTAATGCACACAAAAAATGACAGAATTGAACTCATAAGACAAAATGGAATCTTGGAAAGTGAACTACCTGCTGCAAATCATCACAAGGAACAATTCAAGAAAAGTTCAGAAGAACTTGGTGACATGCTCAAAAATCAGAAACCTAATGATGATAAAAATGGCCTTGGCTTTGAAGTTGGTGAAAGCTCCAGTACTGCAAACAATCATGATTATAGCAAATCGGTAAGACAACCTACTGTTTACAAGTTTAATGGAAAATGTTTTAACTGTAGCAAGTATGATCATAGAGAAAATCAATATAGATCTAGAAATTATCAAAACACTAATACACCCACCAGTCAATGTTCTAAATGCAACAAAGTTGGTCATAATTTAGAAAATTGCAGGATGAATGTGAGATGTTATGTTTGTGGAAGATTTGGGCACTTATCTAATCAATGTAGAACACATACCGGCATAGGATATGGGAAAGCTATTCAAAAGAACAATGTGACTTGTTATGCCTATAACAAGATTGGACATATTGCTAAATTTTGTAGAAGTAAGGCATCACCAGGAAATAACAAAGATCCTAGTTTGAAAGGTAAAGAAAAAGTTGAAGAGCTACAGCAAGAATTCTCAAAATAATGGATCAGAAAGTCAGATCAGAATGTTGATGTGATTACTCCTCCACTGGAAAAACAAAGTAACACTCCACCGGCAGGAGACTCTTCATCTAACTAAAGAAAATGCTTTTGGGGGTTTAGCATCAAAATGAAAACATGTTATTATTCCCTCGGTTGATTGTGAGAAGTTGAAATTACTTCTATACCGGCAAATGACTTAAGTTGTGACTTAACCGGCAAGCATTAAATATGGTAGTAAGCGAAAATAACATTATAAAGCAAGTGTTTTGACTCCTTTTTCATTCACTGAGCATTCAAATGTTGCCTATGGTAGGTTAAACTCAATTTCTATCCTATGTATTAAGAGTGCCTATGATATGGTAAATGATAATGCAAGAATAGACATATGGCTCAAAGATGAGTTGATAGACAATTTGGGTAAGATCAAAAGAGACAAAAAGGGGACATTCAGATTTGGAAACTTACTTGTTTGTCTGATGCTACACATAACCAAACAAGTACCCATTTGGATTTGATATACCGGTAGGAAAACAACTATCACAACTATTAAACAATATGGGAGAGAATAGGGAGAAAAACATAAATGAGCATTTTCAAGCATTTAAGGCTCGAATGAAGAACATAGTAAGACTATCACAAGCTATTGTGGATAAGTATCAAAAGGAAATCTGTTTCGTGATCAAGAAAGATGAAATTTGGCTGGAGGCAGTTATCCCTAGAACCATCTAGGTAACTGAAATTGGCTATGAGACATATGACAACATCATAGAAACTTATGCAAAAGCCCTCCTTGAAGCTCCTAAGGAACCAGAAGAGAAGTATTTGGTAGTGCAGAGACAATTGAGAGCACTATACAATCAACGAAAAAAGTTAAGAAGGTAGAAGTAACCGTTAGAAAAGGAACCCGACGGGCAAAGGAAATCAAGGAAGATGTGCTAAAACAAACTGGTATAACTGAAAGTGAGTTGGAAGCACTTCAACCAAAAACTCACATTTCACCGGTTGGATCTTCTTCAGAAAGTGACATACCTGTTGTATTCAAGAGAGTTGAGAGGAAAAGAAAACATTCATCAGCACCTTCTCCTACACTAAAAAGGACAAGACAGAAGCAACAGGCAGCAAGGCCTACGGCAAAGAAGATGACTCCTAAGAAGAAGGCAAAACAAACTATTGCCCCCATTGACAAACTTCTTAGTGAAATTATAGAGGATGGTAAGCTAAAGAATATCAATAAAATGTACAATACACTATCAGCTGATGATAAGGAAAGTATAGAGAACAGTGTAATTCTACACTTAGATATATACAAGAAATTTTTGATGCAAATTGTTGATGAAATTCCAAATGACTTGTATAGGAGATTAGAAGCTAAAAGATTATCTATTGTTGAACTAGATAAAAAGATTAAATTGAAAAATTACTGGCAGTACATCCAGTTAACTCACTTGATGAAATAGACAAATTAATCAGTGAGGCTAACCGGATAGTATTCTCTACTGCTCACCAGCATGTAGCATTAATGGTCGGCAGAGTAACTGAAGTATCTAAGGAAACAACTAATGGATGGGATATTTTCTTTGTGGAGAAAGAAAAAGAGGAAGAATTACTCAGACCTAAAACTATCAGAGTATATCAAAAGGACAGAGACAAGGGTAAAGGAAAGGTAGGTGGACCACCAAGTTTAAAAATAACTGACAATATGCCCCCACCTCCTTCAGATACTCCACTGGTAGACACTACTACAAATCAACTAGCAACTAAGAGTACAAAGACTCCGGTAGAAGATACAAACCCTGAATCAAAAATTATGTATACTGTAAATGTAGATACTCAGGAAGTTAATGTCGTGGTTGACAAAGAGACCACTGAGGATAAGGAGAAAGATGTGACCACTCAGTCACCAGCTATAGAGGTTGAGTTAAACATGGAAAAACCTACACAAACATAGCAACCGACAGAGGATACCACTGAGAAACTAGTAGATATAACAGACAAACCATCTGAAGAACCAGCTAAGCAAAGTTCAGAGGCACAAACTAAGGAACCGGCAACTAAAAGCTTAGAGAAAATGTCTGAGACACATTTGGAGAAACCCAAACTGGTACAGGTTGAAGCACAGGTACAAATAGAGACAGTGCCACCCGGCCAAACTGAAAAGCCTAAAACTTTATTTGTGGAAATGCAAATAGGGAATAAAGGATAAGGCAAAGGACTTAAAATACAGACTTAGTCCAAGACTAGAGTATCTTATTTCTTTGAGAAAAGAAATATTTGAGGCTCTGATTCCCGGACTGAAGACATCAGAAGAGAAAATTCACATACTCACTGGTACAGTGCACAGAACACAAGAGGCAATAAAAGACTACAAAACATTCAACAATGGCATAAATTTAGTTTTGACAGATATCTTTTAGATTGTAACCCACCGGTTACAAGAATCTAGGCAGGACTCCACTGACAGCAAATGACAACCTTTGTCATTGATGTCAAAGGGGGAGTAGTGGGATGAGAAAAATGGTCAGAAGGAAGGGACTTCATCTACTCAGGGGGAGCATACAGTTTTGGTAAGACAATTTTGGCAGACTATTTTTGGATATCATTTTGGACACTTTTGTTTTTTCTCATAAGTGTTTCCATCAATGCCAAAGGGGGATATTGTTGGAAAATGCACACTCCAATAAGAAATTGTAGGTCATTGAAGGTTTTGTCATTGATGGAAACCTTGCAATCATATGATACCGGCAAGATAGGATACCAGCATCGGCAATGACAAACTCTACACCGGCACACAGAACACCGACAGTGAAAGGAAGGATACTGGCACCCTGGCCGATAGGAATTTTGTTTGAAATGTATTTTGTAATTAATTGTAAAATCATTGTAAGCCGACATGGCGAGTTGTAATATGACTCATATATGTATGAGATCATTTTGTAATAGAAAAGGTGTGTGATAGGATGGGAGATAAGGAGACCTACTACGTGAATTATAGTTTAAGGGTTTATGTATGTAGCAGAGCTTAACTCGGTACTGGATTTGGCATAGCAGATGCTAATCTGAAGCAGTACAAGACATTGGATTAATATAATCCATTTTTGTAAGTCAGTGTGACTTCTTTTGTAATTGAGCAGTGAGCTCAAGGCACTTGGCCTTCCGGCATGTGCAGGCCCCTATTGTAAGAGTAATATTCCCTTATTGGCCAGTAAGCGAATATTGTGGGTCACAAATCCCACCGAGGTTTTTCCCACACCAGGTTTCCTCATTAAAATACTATGTTATGGTGTGCTTCTCATGTGGTTGTTGTTATTCTTGTTTACTGCATTATTTCTTGTTTTAAGTCAAGTAAATTTATTAACCGGTTAGATACTGATTCACCCCCCCTCCCCTCTCAGTATCTTTGGAAATCCTAACAATTGGTATTAGAGCCTGGTTCTCTATTTTTAGAAGCCTAACAGCTTGAGGAAGATCTTGTCACCGGTAGAGATGGAAAACTCAAGAGAACAATTGAAAATAGCTCTTTTAGACTATGATGCAGAAAAGGTGAAGAATATAAAACTTGAAGATGATCTAAAGGCTGCTCAGGATATCATTCAAGCACTTCAAGAAAATCTTACCATTGCAAGAAATAAGAGAAGATAAATTTGTGAAAAGATGCAGAATGAGAATGATGAAAAGGAAACTCTTAATGATCTGGTAAACAAGCTAAGACAAGAGATCAGTATAACAGAGAATGAGATGTAGGATATGACTATGAGATTTTGTAAAGAAATTGAAGATAGAAAGAAGAGCGAAGAAGACTTGGTCAGAAGACTAAATGATGTTGGAAATGAAAACACAAGACTTAGTCAGGAAAATGATATGTTGAAGACAGATCTAATGCACACACAAAATGACAAAACTGAACTCATAAGATAAAAAGGAATCTTGGAAAGTGAACTAACTACTGCAAATCATCATAAGGAAAAATTCAAGAAAAGTTTAGAAGAACTTGGTGACATGCTGAAAAATTGGAAACCTAATGGTGATACAAATGGCCTTGGCTTTGAAGTTGGTGAAAGCTTCGGTACTGCAAACAATCATGATCATAGCAAACCGGTAAGACAACCTACTGCTTACAAGTTTAATGGAAAATACTTTAACTGTAACAAGTATGGTCATAGAGCAAATTAGTGTAGATCTAGAAATTATTAGAACACTAATACACCCACCGGTCAATGTTCTAAATGCAACAAAGTTGGTCATAATTCAGAAAATTGAAGAAGGAATGTGATATGTTATGTTTGTGGAAGATTTGGGTACTTATCTAATCAATGTAGAACACATACCGGCATAGGATATGGGAAAGCTATTCAAAAGAACAATGTGACTTGTTATGCCTATAACAAGATTAGACATATTGCTAAATTTTGTAGAAGTAAGGCATCACCAGCAAATAACAAAGGTCCTAGTTTGAAAGGTAAAGAAAAAGTTGAAGAGATAAAGCAAGAATTATCAAAACAATGGATCAGAATGTTGATGTGATTACTCCTCCATCGGCAGAACAGAGTAACACTCCACCAGCAAGAGACTCTTCATCTAACTAAAGAAAATTCTTTTGGGGGTTTAGAAACAAAATGAAAAACATGCTATTATTCCCTCAGTTGATGGTGAGAAGTTGAAATTACTTCTATACTAGTAGATGAATTAAGTTGTGACTTAATCGGCAAGCATTAAGTATGGTAGTTGGCGAAAATAACATTATAAAGCAAGTGTTTTGGCTCCTTTTTCATTCACCGAGCATTCAAATCTTTGAGAGCATGAAAATTCCCGAGCGAAGGTACTTCAAGCAAAGAAGTGAAGCAATCCATCAAAGCATTCATCCTTAAGGTGGATTGACGTATTTATAGCTATGGCATCTTCATCCACTCCTGAATTTATTGCAAACCCAATTATTGTTGAAGTTGTTAAGCGACCTAGACCCATTTTACAGCTAGTTCCTAAAATTTCTAAGAAATATGATAGCATAGGTGCATTCTCTCAAATCCCTAAAGGAGTAGTATATGTTGAAGACCCTAGAATGTATATACATTATCATATTGATGAACTAGGTGGTGATGAAATTAAAAATATGTATGAGACTGTAATTTGTGATGAATCTGGAAATGTCAAACCTAAACATAAGATAGTAGAACCCCTAGGTTTCACTGAAATACTTTGTATCCTGGATTTCCCAAAGGATATCATAAGGATTGTGTTAAGCTGAGTATATGGTGAATTCTCCTACACCAAAAAGGACAAGACAGAAGCAACAAGCAGTAAGGCCTCCGGAAAAGAAGATGACTCCTAAGAAGAAGGTGAAACAAACTATTGCCCCCATTGACAAACTTCTTAGTGAAATTACAGAGGATGGTAAGCTGAAGAATATCAATAAAATGTACAATACACTGTCAGCTGATGATAAGGAAAGTATAGAGAACAATGTAATTCTACACTTAGATATATACAAGAAATTTTTGATGCAAATCATTGATGAAATTCCAAATGACCTGTATAGGAGATTAGAAGCTAGAAGATTATCTATTGTTGAACTAGATAAAAAGATTAAAATTGAAAAATTATTGGCAATACATCCAGTTAACTCACCTGATGAAATAGACAAATTAATCAGTGAGGCTAACCGAATAGTATTCTCTACTGCTCACCGGCATGTAGCATTAATGGTTGGTAGAGTAACTGAAGTATCTGAGGAAACGGATGATGGATGGGATATTTTCTTTGTGGAGAAAGAAAAAGAGGAAGAATCAGACCTAAAACTATTAGAGTATATCAAAAGGACAGAGACAAGGGTAAAGGCAAGGTAGGTGGACCACCAAGTTTAAAAATAACTGACAATATGCCCCCACCTCCTTCAGATACTCCACCGGTAGACACTACTGCAAATCAACCGGCCACTGAGAGTATGAAGACTCTGGTAGAAGATAGAAACCCTGAATCAGAAATCATGTATACTGTAAATGTAGATACTCAGGAAGTTAATGTCGTGGTTGATAGAGAGACCACTGAGGATAAGGAGAAATATGTTACCACTGAGTCACCGGCTGTAGAGGTTGAGTTAAACACAGAAAAACCTACACAAACAGAGCAACTAGCAGAGGATACCATTGAGAAACCGGTAGATATAATAGACAAACCATCTGAAGAACTGGCTAAGCAAAGTTTAGAGGCACAAACTGAGGAACCGGCAACTGAAAGATCAGAGAAACCATCTGATACACATTTGGAGAAACCCAAACTGATACAGGTTGAAGCACAGGTATAGACAGAGACACTGACACCCGGCCAAATTGAAAAGCCTAAAACTTTGTTTGTGAAAATGCAAACAGGGAATAAAGGATAAGGCAAAGGACTTAAAATGAAAACTTAGTCCAAGACTAGAGTATCTTATTTCTTTGAGAAAAGAAATATCTAAGGCTCTGGTTCCCGCACTGAAGACACCAGAAGAGAAAATGCACATACTCACCGGTACAATGCAGAGAACACAAGAGGTAATAAAAGACTGCAAAACATTCAGCAATGGCATAAATTTAGTTTTGACAGATATCTTTCAGATTGTAACCCACCGGTTACAAGAATTCGGGGAGGACTCCACTGACAGCAAATGACAACCTTTGTCATTGATGTCAAAGGGGGAGTAGTGGGATGAGAAAAATGGTCAGAAGGAAGGGACTTCATCTGCTCAGGGGGAGCATACAGTTTTGGTAAGACAATTTTGGCAATCTATTTTTGGATATCATTTTGGACACTTTTGTTTTTTCTCATGAGTGTTGCCATCAATGCCAAAGGGGGAGATTGTTGGAAAATGCACACTCCAATGAGAAATTGCAGGTGATTAAAGGTTTTTTCATTGATGGCAACCTTACAATCATATGATATCGGCAAGACAGGATACCGGCACTGGCAATGACAAACTCTACACTGGCACACAAAACACCAGCAGTGAAAGGAAGGATACCGGCACCCTGGCCGATAGGAATTTTGTTTGAAATGTATTTTGTAATTAATTGTAAAATCATTGTAAGCCGACATGGCGAGTTGTAATATGACTCATATATGTATGAGATCATTTTGTAATAGAAAAGGTGTGTGATAGGATGGGAGATAAGGAGACCTACTATGTGAATTATAGTTTAAGGGTTTATGTATGTAGCAGAGCTTAACTCGGTACTGGATTTGGCATAGCAGATGCTAATCTAAAGCAGTACAAGACATTGGATTAATATAATCCATTTTTGTAAGTCAGTGTGACTTCTTTTGTAATTGAACAGTGAGCTCTAGGCACTTGGCCTTCTTGCATGTGCGGGCCCCTATTGTAAGAGTAATATTCCCTTATTGGCCAGTAAGCAAAGATTGTGGGTCACAAATCCCATCAAAGTTTTTCTCACACCGGGTTTCCTCGTTAAAATACTATGTTATGGTGTGCTTCTCATGTGGTTGTTGTTATTCTTGTTTACTGCATTATTTCTTGTTTACTGGTACACAGTTTAATATGCTTTTCATGTTTTAAGTCAAGTAAATTTATTAACCAGTTAGATACTGATTCACCCCCCCTCTCAGTATCTTTGGGAATCCTAACATCTTACCGGTTTCTCCTTTCATATGTACTATTTTGAATGTATAAACTGATGTACTTACTGCTTCTCTCCAGTAGATATGAGGTAGACTAGATTACATCGTCATTGTTCTAGCAGCATCTAGGATAGTTATGTTCTTCCTTTCTACAACTCCATTCTCATGAGGTGTCCAGGAAGCATAAAATTGTCTTCTTATACCAAGCTTGTCACAAAAGTTATTAAACTCATCGAATGTGAATTCTCCACCATGATTTGATCTCAAAAACTTAATCTTCAATCTTGTCTTAGTTTCCACTTTAGCCTTAAAGATTTTAAACTTTTCAAATGCTTAGGATTTTTCTTTCAAAAAAGTAACCCACATCATTCTAGAATAATCATCAATGATTAGCATGAAATATCTATCACCTTGAAAACTTTTAACTCTAGTAGGGCCACATAAATTAGTATGAATAAGATCAAGAACATTATTTGATTTATCTTGTATACTCCTAAAAGATGTTCTAACCTATTTACCCATTTGACATTCTTTACATACCAGATTATAGGACTTCATAATCTTAGGTACATCCCTAACTGCCTTAGTTGAACTAATCTTCACAATGCAATCAAAATTCACATGACATAGCCTTTTATGCCATAGCCAACTCTCATCAATCTGTGTAATTAAATATGTCTTCTCACCAGAGTTCAAATGAAATATATTACCTTTTTATGTGTATTGGTTGCTATCTCCAAGCCAAATCTGTTAATGATTTTGTATTTTCCATCCTTTAACTAGTAATTGAAATCCCTTATCTACAGATTGTCCTACACTCAAAAGATTATGCCTCAAACCTTCAACATAATAAACATTGTTAGTATTGATCTTACCATCCAGTGATATAGTTCCTTTTCTTTTGATAATACATGCCTTGTCATCTCCAAATCTAACTAGACCACCATCTATTTCTTGCAAAGACGGAACTTCCTTTTATCTCCAGTCATATGATGTGAACAACCACTGTCAATTACCCATTCATCCTTGTCTTCAATTTTAGCAGCAAGTGCCTTCTCTTCGGGTAAATTCTCTTCTAGTGTCGGATTATCTTCCTTGATAGCCAAGAATACCCATTCCTTCCCATTACCGAATCCACTAGCAGAGTCTTTTGTTGGTTCATCATCAGAATTAGTAATGCCTTCCTCATCTGCTATGTAGAATGATTTGTCTCTATTTTTCTTGTATTTATACTTGTTCTGATATCTAGGGTTAGGTTAAAATGATCTTCTAACTCTTTCTTCAAATCTTGAATTTCTTTCAGGACATCTAGATGCAAAATGACCAATCTTATTACATGCAAAACATTTAAAAGGTTATTTTCCTTCATACTTACTTCTGACCGGTCCTTTAGGTACTCTTCTAGAAAATAGTGCTTCAAGTTGCTCAAACTCATCATCTTCTCTTTTCATATCTTCCAATTCCTTTGCATACAAAGCTTTCCAATCTTGCTTACCGGTTGTAGATGTAGATGCATGAAAAGCAGGTTCAGACTTCACAGCTCTAGAAGGTCCAAATTCTTTAAGCTCAAAAGCAGATAGTTTCCCAACCAAAGTATCTATGTTGACAGATGCATTAGCCATTGTTCTTAACTCATTAATAGTAGTAGCATTCATTTTGTAAGTCAGTGGTAGGGCTTACAAAATATAGCTCCAGAAGAACTAGATGAACTTGAACTATTAGTCGCCATAGGATCTTCCTCAAGTAGTTAAGCTTTTTGCAGAGAGGACCAAAGCTCTGATACCAATTGTTAGACAGTTCATATAACCGGAAGACAACTAAGAGGGGGGGTGTGAATTAGTTGTCACAAATTACTGGAACCTTTAGCAATTTAAACTTTAATACCAAAACCCAAAACATTAATACCAGAATAGAAGATAAACCAATTAAGCATAAACAATAATCATAGAATAAATACCATCCACATAACACCAATATTTGTATGTGGAAAACCCGATAAAGGGAAAAACCATGGTGGTAATCCTACCCATAGTCAGATAATACTTCTGCATTAAGTATGTTAATTACAATTGAGGGGCCTCCACTTGCCGAAAGGCCAATAGCCTAAAGTGCACTACTCATTACAAAAGGAGCCTCATTGACTACATAGAAATCCATACTACAATTCGAAGAAGTGTTGAACTACAAAAGATAGCATCTCATATGCCTGAGTATAGTTCTGATTAAGCTCAATACTGGAGGAATAAATCCTCTTACATGAACCCAATTCGATCTCCAATGATCAACCAACTACTCTGCCTGAATGATATTACATTACTCTCGTATTAACCATGATAATATACAATGAGATCTTACATCTATTTATACAAAACCCTCAACCATAAACAATTAGGTCAGCCACCAAACAATAAATTTATTACATGATTATAAAGCTTGTCGGCCTAAGACCAAACAAATAATATCAACACATAAGACATACCGAAAATACATCAATAGGTCCTATCCATATATTACATCAAAGTTGTCCATAACCTAGGTCAATCAGGACCAAGTATAGGTCCACACGCCACAGCAATGATCTCCATCCACCAAGTCTCGAAGATGATCACAAACAACATCCAGAAAATCCACCAGAAGCTGCACCAACACCACTTATGTAATTCATCAAAGATCTCCATCAAAATCTCTGCCAATGAAACCCTCGCCGGAACTAGAAAACCAATCTTCTAAGCAAGCAAGATAGCATCCGATCAGTAGACCAAAACCAACTAACCAAATATGAGCATGGGTATCATGAACAAGCCAATTCCATCACTAGACTATACCAGAGCCTACCGAATCATGGCGGATCCAAGTTAACAAGAAACCACTCAACCTACCAGGACCAGAAGGGTCCTGGTAAAGCATCTAAATAGCTAGTGTTGGCATCAATGATAAAACACCAATGTAACACATAATCAATTCCACCAAATGTCCAACAAATGTGATGAGTTTGAGCAACATGAAGCACTATTTTCTAGAAGAGTACCTAAAGGACTGGTAGGAAGTAAGTATGAAAGAAAAGAACCTTTTAAATGTTTTGCATGTAATAAGATTGGTCATTTTGCATCTAGATGTCCTTAAAGAAATTCAAGATTTGAAGAAAGAGTTAGAATATCATTTAAACCTAACCCTTGATATCAGAATAAGTATAAATACAAGAAAAATAGAGACAAATCATGCTACATAGTGGATGAGGAAGGCATTACTAATTGTGATGATGAACTAGTAGAAGACTCTGCTAGTGGATCTGCCAATGGGAAGGAATGGGTATTCTTGTATATCAAGGAAGATAATCCAGCATTGGAAGAGAATGTACCTAAAGAGAAGGTACTTGCTGCTTAAATTGAAGACAATGATGAATGGGTAATTCACAGTGGTTGTTCACATCATATGACTGGAGATAAAGGGAAGTTTTTGTCTTTGCAAGAATTTGATGGTGGTCTAGTTAGATTTGGAGATGACAAGGCATGTATTATCAAAGGAAAAGGAACTATGTCACTGGATGGTAGGAACAATACTAACAATGTTTGTTATCTTAAGGTTTGAGGCATAATCTTTTGAGTGTAGGTCAATTGGTAGATAAGGGATTTCAATTATAGTTGAAGGATGGAAAATGCAAAATTATTAACAGATATGGCTTGGAGATAGCAACCAGTACACCGAAAAAAGGTGATATATTTCATTTGAACTCTGGTGAGAAGAAATGTTTGATTACACAGATTGATGAGAGTTGGCTATGCAATAAAAGGCTATGTCATGTGAAATTTGATTGCATTGTGAAGATCAGTTCAACTAAAGAAGTTAGGGATATACCTAAGATTATGAAGCCCTATAATCCAGTATGTAAAGAATGTCAAATGGGTAAACAGGTCAGAACCTCTTTTAGGAGTATACAAGATAAATCAAATGATGTTCTTGATCTTATTCATACTGATTTGTGTGGCCTTGCTAGAGTTAAAAAATTTCAAGGTGATAGATATTTCATGCTAATCATTGATGATTATTCTAGAATGATGTGGGTTACTTTTTTGAAAGAAAAATCTGAAGCATTTGAGCAGGATTGAAGATTAAATGTTTAAGATCAGATCATGGTGGATAATTCACATCTGGTGAGTTTAATAACTTTTGTGACAAGCATGGTATAAGAAGACAATTTTCTGTTTCCCGGACACCTCAGCAAAATGGAGTTGTGGAAAGGAAGAACAGAACTATCTTGGATGTTGCTAGAACAATGATGATGGAAGCTAGTCTACCTCATATCTACTAGAGAGAAGTAGTGAGTAAAGTTGTTTATACATTCAACAAAGTACATATCAAAGGAGAAACTGGTAAGACACCTTATGAGTTTTGGTTTGGCAATAAACCTACAATTAAGTATTTCAGAATTTTTGGAAATAAATGTTATATCAAGAGAGATGATATTGTTGGGAAATTTGATCCTAGATGTGATGAAGGCATATTTCTTGGTTTTTCTAATCAAAGCAAAGCATATAGATGTTATAAAAAGAGATTACAGATAATTGTGGAGAGTGCTAATGTCAAGTAGATGAGTTGAACAGAAGTCAGATCAGAGTTTATGAGAAGGAACCAGTAGTGGAAATGATTATATCTGAACTGGTAGTACCTTTACTGGAACAAAGAGTTGAACCAGTCACTCCGGTAGTATCAAAGAAATCTATAGTATCTGAAGAACAGGGAAGAGGAACAAAGAGTCAAAAGACTCCTAGGTATGTGAGATTGAATCATTCAGAAGATTAAATCATTGGGGATAAGAGAAATGGAGTGATGACAAGAAGACTGGAAACCTGATGGATGTTAAATGTGCATTTTTTGAATGGGGATCTTGATGAGGAAGTTTATATTGAGAAACCTGATGGTTTTTCACTATCAGATGATATAGATATGGTTTGCACACTAAGGAAAGATTTATATGGATTGAAACAAGCACTTAGAGCTTGGTATGCAAGGTTGGATAAATATCTTTTGAAGTTTGGTTTTACTAAGGGCAGTGCTGACAAAAATTTATATTATAAGATCATTGATGATGATATACTAATTATTGAAGTATTTGTTGATAACATTATTTTTGGAGGTGAAGATAAGTTATGCATAAAATTTTCTACAAATATGGAGAAAGAATTTGAGATGTCTATGATTGGTGAGATGAAATTTTTCTTAGGTTTGCAGATTACTCAGACTAACAAAGGTATTTTCATCTATCAAACTAAATATGCTAAGGAATTGTTGAAGAAATTTAGTATGGGAGATTATAAACCAGTAAGTAATCTTATGGTTACAAGTGAGAAATTGACAAGAAAAGATGTTTCTGCATCGGTAAATCCTACAAGATACAAATCTATGATTGGAGGTCTGCTTTATTTGACCCAGACTAGGCCTGACATTATGAATGTTGTTTGTATTGTTTCAATATTTTAGAGTGATCCTAGAGAAAATCATGAGATGACGGTAAAAAGGATTTTTAGATAATTGCAAGGTACACCAGAATATGGCTTGTGGTACCCTAAGGATGATAACTTTAATTTATGTGCATATATAGATGTTGATGACCAGAAAAGTACTTTTGATGGAGATTTCTTTCTTGGAAAGAAGTTGTTTTCATGGATCAGCGAGAAATAGTCATGTAATTCTTTATCTACTGTTGAAGCTAAGTATATTTCTACTGCTACTAACTATACACAATTTTTATGGATGAAGCAAATGTTGAAGGATATAAAGGTGGATTGTGATGAACCAGTAATTATTCACTGTGATAACTCTGGTGCTATTGATATATCAAAGAATTTGGTATTTTATTCTAAATTAAAGCACATAGGTCTATCAAGTATAACTTTTTGAAGGAGAAGGTGGAAGCAAATAAAGTTAGACTGGTTTATGTGAACACTAAAGAGAAGATTATAGATATTTTCACTAAACCTTTGCCCAAGGAATCATTTGAGTACCTGAGAGACAAATTGGGAGTTTTTTCCCCTCCGGTAGAGACTTTATTGATGCGGTTTGGCATCAGTCCGACATGCACTATCAGAGATACTATTCATTATGGCACTGATGTGGGATGCTACTGCTCAGGGGGAGAAGTCATTTTTTCTTGTTTATGTTTTTACTTTGATATTACTGTCAGATTTCTGGCATTGATGTCAAAGAGGGAGTGATATTGATGTGAAAAAAAAAAGTGAAAAAAGAAAAACAAAGGGGGACTGATATTGTTGTGAGAAACAAAGAGATATTCAGATCTCTATGCGAGATATTTTTCTTCCATTGGGGGAGACTTGTTTGGCATTTCTTGTTACTTAGATATTTTTCACATCTAGTGTTGCCATCAATGCCAAAGGGGGAAATTGTTAGCCATTTGGTGGAATTGATTTTTTTGCATTGATGTTTCATCATTGATGCCAACACTAGTTGTTTGGATGCTTTACTGGCACCCTTCTAGTCCCAGTATGTTGAGTGGTTTCTGGTTAACTTGGATCTGGCATGATCTGGTAGGCTCTGGTATAGTCTGGTGATGGAATTGACTTGTTCATGATACTCATGCTCATATTTGGTCAGTTGGTTTTGGTCTGGATTTTGGATGCTATCCTGCTTGCTTAGAAGCTTGGTTTCTGGTTCCGGTGACCGTTTCACCGGCAGAGCTTTTGGTGGAGATCTTTGATGAATTGCATAAGTGGTGTTGGTGCAGATTTTTGTGTAGTTTCAGGATGTTGTTGGTGATCAGGTTCAAGACTTGGTGGATGGAGATCATTGTTGTAGCGTGTGGACCTATACTTGGTCTCGGTTGATTTAGGTTATGGACTGGCTATAATGTAGTGTGTGGATAGGACCTATTGATGTATTTTCAAGATGTCTTATGTGATGATATTATTTGTTTGGCCTTAGGCTGACATGGTTTCTAATTATGTAATTGGTTTATCATTTGGTGGTCGACCTGATTGTTTATGATCGAGGGTTTTGTATAAACAGATGTAAGATCTCATTGTAGATCATCATGGTTAATATTAGAGGTCATGGTCAAGGAATGTAATTTATGAATAATGTAATATCATTCAGGTAGAGGAGTTGGTCGATCATTGGAGATAGAATTGGGTTTATGTAAGAGGATTTAGTCCTCTGGTATTGATCTTAAACTGGAACTATACTTAGGCATAGGAGATGCTATCTTTTGCAGTTCAACACTTCTCCGGATTGTAGTCTGGATTTCTATGTAGTCAGTGAAGCTCCTTTTGTGATGAGCAGTGTGCTCTAGTCTTTTGGCCTTCCTACAAGTGTGGGCCCCTCAATTGTAATTCACATACTTACTATAGAAGTATTATCTGATTTTGGGTAGGCTTCCCACCATGGTTTTACCCTTTACCGCGTTTTCTGTGTACAAATCTTGGTGCCATGTGGATGGTATTTATTTTGTGATTATTGTTTATGCTTAATTGGTTTATCTTATATTTCGGTATTAATGTTTTGGGTTCCAGTATTTAAGTTTAAATTGCTAATGGTTCTGGTAATCTATGAAAACTGATTCACCCCCCCCCCCTCTCAGTTGTCTTTCGGTTATTTGAACTATCTAACAGAATTATACATGGAAAACCTCAAAGAGGAAAAACCACGGTGGGATTTATAACCCACAATATCCATCCACTGTCCATATGAAAATATATTATAGAATATGAGGGTCCTGCACTTGCAGAAAGGCTTATAGCTTAGAGCACATTGTTCAATCACAAAAGGAACCTTACTGACTACATAAAAATATAGACTACAATCTGGAGAAGTGTTGAACTACTAAGATAGCATCTTCTATGCCAGAAAATAGTTCTAGTTTAAGCTCTGTATGTTCCAATCTGAAACCCTAAACCCTTTACCAGAATAACCCATACATGAATTTTTTCACATACATAATCTCTCTTATATATTTCCCATAATATTACATTCGCATATCCATAATCTCCTATTTCATGTCTCTATCAAAATGATCTATCAAACTGGCCTATATACCCTATACAAATTATCATGCCTTATGTCGGCTTACAAAGATATATACAATATCAAATTACATGTCGGCAAGATAATATGAATGCATAAATATTAATAATAATTGTCGATGTTGGATCCAAGAGATGTCGGCCTTCAATATCGATAACCATATTCTAAACCATGTTGATTTGCATTGCCGGTAACCAAAGAAATCCTTTTGTCCTGTTAGTGTCAGTGTAGTGTTTGTGAAGTACCTACCGGTACACAACTGAACCAAAACATGAAGTTGCAACACAATATCATTTTTCCATCAATGACAACATAGTGAAACCAACCAACTGAGTATCAATTGCCAACAGTAAGTTGGTGAAGAAGATGACCAGTTATTATGACATCAATGTTCTCAAGGACATATGGACCCAACTCCTTAAGGTAATTATGGATTACTTCACTCTTGATGGGCATTTTACTAGGGTTTATAGCCACCATATTTTTTTGTTAAATCACTTCCGCCATAATGTTAGGGTTTCTCTTCCATTTTTCTTGATGTCTTCCCTTCAAACTAGCTTCAAAGATCATAGGAAGAACCTTGTTAAATACCATATTCTTCATGAAGGGTTGTTGTTGTTAATTGATAAGTATGCTTGGGCCCTTCCTGCCCCTTCCTCTTATATCCCTACCTCATCTGATGATAATACCAGTGCTAGGGACTCTGAGTATGGGGATTTCTCCTCAGAGTCAAAGGATGAGACTTTCTCTCCTCCCAAAAAAGCTAAGACTGGGATTTCCCCTAAAGCTAAATCTGTCAAGGGTAAGGGCAAGAAGGGTTTGAAATAGGTTATTATTTCCTCCTCTACCTCTGCTGGTAATGATGCCTCTTCTTCTGATGGTCATAGAGGGAATTTTGAGGATAATAATTCCAAACAGAGAGTCGGTTTGGAGCCTGGTAGCCACACCTTTGAAATTCCCCCCTCATTTTGTAATTTGAAGGCTAATACAATGGGAGATGCTGCTCAGAAGGACCTTCATCCTAAGAGCGTGGAGTTGAGTGATAAGAGGGAGGACTATGAGAATATCCTAGGCTTGGCTAGAGATCATGCTATTGATTCTTTTAGCCTTTTCAAGTGGCTCTTCCATGAACTCAAAGAGGTCAAACTTAACCAAAGGGCTTTGGGGAGCAAGCTGGAAGCTATGCCTATTCCTACCTGTCAAGATAAATAACATGGTGATGGTCAGTGGATTGAAGAAGAGAATAAATCTATGGTGGACTGTGTTAACCAAGTTGTTGTTGGCATTGATCACATGAAAAAAGGGTTTGACAATCGTTTCTCCATTGTTTAGGAGAATTACAAGAAAATCCAGGTTACTCTCGGGACCATTATGGCCAACAATCACAAAATTTTCAAGCAAACAATGGAGTCCATGAACATAATGGTCAATAGTCTTGATGGTCAGGACAAGGTGTTGATCAGTGTGGATGAGGACAAAGATAACAAACAAGCAAATTTTGGTCCTTACAAGCGGACTAGAGGGAACCTGAAGAAGAAACATATTGCTCAAACTTTGGACTACAAATAAATTAGGTCTGTTGCTAACAATATGAGTCTTCGTGAGGTTGAGGTCTCTAAGACCCTTAAGACCCTCATGTAATAGATGTTCTCTATTTATTTTTTTTGTTGGTCTGTGGGTCTCTACTAGTTTTTTGTAGTTAGTCTAGTTTTTTGCTGGCTCTTTGGCTGCTTTATGTATTGCTTTATCCTCTACTGCATGTTTGGTTTTGGTATCTATTTGGTTGTGTTGATTCTAAACCTTTTAAAATCTTTGTTGAAAAGGGTTTCAGGGTCCCTTCAAAACCTATTTTTGCCTTAATCCAAAATGTTGGTGAGAGACCCAATCAAGTGGATTTAGTGATGATTTCATACGAATATTGTAGTTGGACTTCATTGAGATTTTATATTTTGGAGTTTATAGAGCTCATTATTTATCAGACCTCTTAAGGGTCAATTTGGAGGTGCTTTGAGGAGATTTATTTCTACTTTCATCTTCCATAGTTGGTTGTGCAAACTCCTTGGTTGGTGTACTTGTTTAGGCATGTGAGATTTTTAGTTCTACCTAGCGCTAGGGTTTTGGTGAAGATAATTGTTGCTTGGGTGGTGTCTATGGTTGAAAGGCCTATTTGTGAGTATTTCTTGATATTCATATTAGTTTGGAGACTATGGAATCCTATTTTGATGCATTGCTAAAGTTGGTTGTTATTGCAATTGAGTTTCACAATCAATCAGATTTTCTAGGTATGTGTAGTGCCCCTCCCTGATCCATCCTTGGTGATTGGATGTGTAAGATAATTATGAAATTATTTGCACTTTTGATATTCTCTTTGACATTGGCAGATTCGTTATGATTGCTTTGGTGATATTGATTCTACATTCAGAATGATTTTTGAAGTAGGTTTATGTGTAATTCCCCTTCCATGTTTAATTTGTGATAATGCATGTCTTAGATGATATGGTTTGTGTTTACTAATTGTGAGGTAATATCAGGTGCTAACCCTAATTTTGGTGGTCTTATTAGATATGGATGTTGATTATGTTTTTTATGGTTAAGTGACAATTAGTTGATATATAAGGTTTATAAGGACTGGCCCATGTACTAACACATTTACTTAGCCTACGAGATGCATTATGACTTGAGTTATGTTTTATGTGTTTGATATTGATTGTAGTGTGAGGGGATTATGTCTCGCCACTCTCATAGGAGAGACATGGGATGATATGATTCCCCTTAACTGGTGTGCATGCGTGCATGTGTGTGTGTTATTCATGTATATGCATTTCTTTGTGTTGCAAGTATGAGGCATCGACTCCACCCGGTTCCACTAGTCTAAGCATACCTACATAATCCCGATGGAGGTTGTGGAGATAGCATACTAACCTGTTTACCTAAACCCTTAACCCTTGCTCGATATTAGAGAAATGTTTTATGTCTTGTGTTTACTTAACCGAAATGCCACATAGGCAAAATCCAATAATCTCGGTTATGTATAAGTATGTGTTTGTATACAAGTTTATTGTCATGTCCTTTGTATTCATTAATTAAAACATTTATCTTGTCATATTTTAATTAGCACTAATTTAATTTATATATATATATATATATATATGTATAAAGGAATAATCATATTTAATAAATTAATTAACAAATTGGTATTTATAATCTAGTTAATTAAATTAAAACCATAGTGTAAATAATTAAATAAAATAAACTATATTTAAAAGGAAAAATAAAATCTAACTACATTTTACCGTTCATTGGGAGTTGGTTGGGGAACGGTTGATGAATTTTTTATTCCCCAAGATTTTCTGAAGGAGTGTTGGCTTGGATTGGGGAGATTTGAAAGAAAATTGGAAAGGAGATCGGAGGAAGGTGGGTCTAGGATATTTTGGTATTGGATCGACGGATTTCACTTATTCGGGCTTGGATTTGTGTTGCTAGGTTGGACTTTATTTTCCTGTGCAAAATTGATGAATGTAGTTTTTGCATTTTGTATTTCTCCTCCCTGTTTATGTGTGTTTAATATTTTTGGGCAACTCATGTTTGCTATCAGTTGTGTAGATCTATATTTCTATCTTGCCTGTAATCTCTTTATGGATGATCATTTTCACTCGAGGCTCTTCAACCTTTGTATTTTCATAACATTTTTTTTCCCTGGTTCTATTATTAGCATTTGCATTATTGTAGATGAATACCCTTGGTCTGTGTGTTGCCAAAATGTTTTTACGCTTTGCATTTTTCTTTTTTCTTCTTTTGGCTTTATGTTTGTGTGTTGCCAGAACGTTTTTATGCTTTGCATTTTTCTTTTTTCTTCTTTTGGCTTTATGTTTTGTGTGAAGAGGAAGGGGCATGAGATCCCCACCCATGACGTGGGGAGGACTCTCTCCCATGTGGGGAGGACTTGCTCCCACCATGGGGAGCCCTCTACCCACATGGCGGGGGTTCAACCCACACAGCCTCCTACCACTGCATTCATTGTCAACCGCCAAGCCAGTTTTCCTTCACCAGCATGGAGTATTTCTACTTGGTAGTGTAGTTTTGTTTTTTTTTCTAGCCAATTAATGCTCAATCAACTCTGCATTATTTTTATTATATGGTTTAATTTTGGCTTTTAGATTTTAGGGTTTTCTATTATTTATAGATCTGCCTTTAGTAATTATACTCCGTTTATGATTATTCTTTTATGATATAGTTTCGGTTGTAGTGTTATCATTAATTGGGTTTTAAATTCTGAAGTATTGTTAAGTCATATAATTGTTATTAGATTCTAGGTTTTTTTTATAGCTTTTGGAGTATAATGTATTCTATTCTTTGATTATTATTTCATTTATCAAAATGTTTGGATGGTAGTATTCCTTTTAGTTTTAAGTTTTAATTTGTTTTGTATGATGAAATATATATAAGGGGTTTTGTGTCTTTATTATATGGCTTTACTAATTATCCGGTAGCCATAATTATTTACCCATGAGCAATGTTTTGTCCCTATTTGGTGAATGTGGTATGATTATTTTCACATGTGCTTTTAACATGGGAGTATAATTTGGTCAAATGGTGATTGGTAATTAATTTTTTAATCCTTATTAAATATGTTGATATTAATTAATTCATTCATTTATTTATCAAATTAATCATTCTTGTGATTAAGTTCATATTTATGTTGTATGGTCATATAGTGAAAAATAATTAAATGTGGACATATGTATACGTACAAATATTTTATTAAATATGTTAATTATTTTAATGAAGTTAATTTACTAATACTTTTATGTGATGTCTTTAATAATTAAGTGCATACTCATGTATTTGTACTTAGTTGTTAGTTTATTCCACTATTCCAACTGTAGTTTTGTAATTGAGGATCGATTTATGATTTAGTCATCTGTGTGATCCTTAGTGTGTCTTTGTTGAGATAGGGATGTATGTGGTCAAGTTGCAATGTTGGTTTTGAATCTATTTGGATCACATTTTTAATGTGTAATTGGATGATGTTTAACCTTAATCCTTGGAGTTCTTTTTGAGTAGGCTTAGTGTCATAAGGGGGAGTGGCTCTCCATTGAGGTCAGGATCCTAAAGTGATCACCAGGACAACTCATTGGGGGAGTTTCTTAATAACTGATAACCTTAATAAATGAATTAGGGGGTTAGGTAGTTAATCACATTAATCAAGATAATATATGCCCCACTCATGGCTTGAGTGCTTGTTTAGGCTCAAGATGAGATGGGAAGGCCTGGAATGGCAAGATCAACTCCCTTGTCCTCTTGAAATGTATTTTGGTTCTGCATGAGTCTTGTATGGGGGCCAAGGATCAGGAGAGGTTGTTAGCATAACCCAACATGGGGGTCGGGACCTATGGAGACCTACCAGGATAATCCATATCAAGTTGTGTGATGATACTCTCCCCTTGTGAGCACTAGTATCCTAATTCTATTATGTGTTATAATTGTGAGCCTCTAAAGTTGTTCTAGTTATGAGATTCATCATTGTGTAATGACCTTAGGAGCTCAAAGACTTCATGTCTAAATATCTAAGAAAAGTGACAACCCTTATTTCTCTTGAATGCAAACAAATGATAAACTTGGACAGTTGCCTTGTTTTATTGATGTTTTTATATGCTAATGCAGAAATTTTGTGAATGTGGTGAATTTTTTATAAAAAAAACCTAATGTGATGCAGTTCTTTGAAGAAAATGATATGCAATGCAGAAAGTAAAACCTAAACTAACCCAACCCTTAGATGTAGTATCATTTAAGGTGCATGTTGTTCATAGGGTCAGGAAGTGGATCTCCCTCCATAGTATCCAAGTTATATGTTTTGTTTCCTACAACCCTTGTTATGATAAAAGGACCTAGCCAGTTAGGTTCAAACTTTCCCAACTTTTCACGCTCTACTAGGTCCCTTTGGTTCTCTTTGAGAACTAGATATCCTACTTCAAAATTCCTTGGTCTTACATGTTTATTGTAACTCCTTAATGTATTTTGGTATCCTTGCAAGTGATTTAATGCATTTTGTCGCTTTTCATCGAGCATTTTAAGCTCTTGTAATCTTACAACTCGATAGTCTTCATTTGATATGATGTGTTTTAAGGAGACTCTTAAAGAAGCTAGTTCTATTTTAATAGGTAAAATTTCTTTTGTACCATAGACCAATGAATAAGGTGTTGCTCATGTAGGTGTGCGTATCCCTCTTCTGTAAGCCCAAAGAGCGAGATTTAACTAGAGATGCCAGTCTTGTCCATTATTTTGTTTTTTGTTTCTACCTGTCCATTACTTTGCGGATAATATGGCGTTGCAAATCTTTGTTCTATCTAGAATTGCTCACACAGTTCTCTCATTTCTTGATTCTTAAATGGACATCCATTGTCAGTCACTATACACATTGGAATCCCATACCGACAAATGATGTAGTTAAGCATGAATTTTTCTATCTACTTACTAATGGTGTATGTTAGAGGGATTGCCTCGACCCATTTGGTAAAAAATTCAATAGTCGTTAAGATGAATTTGTGCCCATTGGATGAAGTAGGATTAACTTTTCCAACAAGATCTAACCCCCATAGTGATAATGACCATGGTGATGTGATAGGCGGTGGTGCATGAATGAGGCCCCCATGCACTTGACATTTTTGTACATATTTGTAGGAATCCTTTTTCATAGTAGGCTAGTAATACCCAGTTCTTAATAACTTATTTTCTAATGCATGACCACTTGGATGTGCACCGCAAATTCCATTGTGTACCTCTTTTAAGGAAAGTTGTGCCTCTTTAAAATTAAGACATCGAAGAAGTGTTCCATCAAAACTCTTTCTATACAATGTGTCAGCAATAATAGTGTGTCTGGATGCCTGACAAATAAGAGTCTTCTTTTGATTTCTTGATAGATCAGAAGACATATATTGATTATGTAAGTATGTGTATATCTGGTTATACCTCAGTGATTTGGGACCCACAATCACACACACATATTCTGATGAGGGAATCTCATATTCTGGTACCATCAATTATTCTACAATAAACTTGAACTGAGTTTCATTATTAGGCATGTCTAGGAGAGAGCCTATTATAGCAATGGAATTTGTTGCCTTGTTATACATTCTTGGAATCTGCTCAAAAGTGATGTTGTTGAAATGTTGTTTGCAATCTTCTACCATTTGCTTATAAGGCATCAATTTATCATCCTTTGTGTTACATTCATCATTGAATTTATTGACAAGCAGTTGTGAGTCACCATACACTTGTAGTTCTTTTATCCTCCACTATATAGTTGTACGAAGTCCTATGATGAGAGCTTCATATTTAGCTATATTGTTTGTATGGGGAAAATTGATTCTGAATGACTTCGGGATAGAATAACCTTTAGGGGTGATGAAAAAAATCCTAGCTCCTGCTCCTTGATTTGTGTAAGAACAATCAAAGTACAATTTCCAAGTGGTGGATGTTGTCAATGTAACACAAATTCATCAAGAAAATCTACTAGTAGTGGGTGACTGTCTTGCAAGGGAGCTTCTGCTAATTGATCTGCTATAATCTGCCCTTTGATTTCCTTTTTGTCCA
The DNA here is from genome assembly GCF_030272615.1 of Cryptomeria japonica. Classification (NCBI taxonomy): domain Eukaryota; kingdom Viridiplantae; phylum Streptophyta; class Pinopsida; order Cupressales; family Cupressaceae; genus Cryptomeria; species Cryptomeria japonica. The sequence continues at coordinate 432,890,583 of NC_081409.1, read as the reverse complement.
CATATTGTATGTCAAACTAACTTAAAATCATGACCCACTTGGCCAATCTTCCAGTTAATTTTGCTTTTCTCAACAGATACTTGAGAGGATCAAAGTGTGTTATGAGTTAAACTTCGTGACTTAGCATATAGTGTCTATGCTTTTGAGATGTGAATATTATCACTAGACATGCTCGTTCTATGGGAATGTAATTAAGCTTGTATCCAATAAGGGTTCTACTTATGTAGTAGATTGCTCTTTCCTTTCCTTCATCATCATGTTGTACCAAAAGGGCTCCCAACGATGAGTTTTTTATTGATATGTATAGTAATAAAGACTTGCCTTGAGTAGGTGGAACCAATACTGGATTAGTCAAAAGATAATCATTTAAATCTTGAAATGCTTCTTGGCATTGATCTATCCATTTGAAGGTGACTCCTTTTCTGAGTAAATGTTGAAATGGTGACATTTATCTGCTAGTTGTGCTATGAACCTTCTTATAGACTGTAATCTTCCTTGTAATCCTCTTAACTGCTTGAGTGTTGATGGAGGTTGCATATGAATGATTGCTTAGATGTTTGTTGGATCTACCTCAATTCCTCTGTTAGAAACAATAAAACCTATAATTTTTCCAGCTATGACACTAAACACACACTTATTTGGATTTAATCTGACATTGTATTGTTCCAATCGATCAAATATCTTAGCCAAGTATTCCAGGTGACCTTCTCTTGTTTTTTATTTAGCTAGTAGATCATCAACATAATCTTCCATGATATTGTGGATCATGTTATGGAATAATGTTGTCATAGCCCTTTGATATATTGCTCCAAAATTCTTATGACCAAACAGCATGACATTCCAGTAGTATGTTCCCCATGCATAGGTAAATGCAATCTTGTGTTGATCTTCTAGTGCAATCATGATCTGGTTGTATCCTGAGAAACCATTCATTAGTGAAAGCATTTCATTCCCAGCAGTTAGATCAACTATCATGTCTATGTTAGGTAATGGGAAATCATCCTTACGACATGCCTTGTTAAAAATTTAAAAATTTGTGCAAATTCTTACACCCCCAGTGGGTTTAGTCACAGGTACTAGATTTGATATCCACTCTACATAGTCAATAGGTCTAATGAAGCCCACATTCAGAAGCTTTTGTAGTTCCATCTTTACCAGTAATGCAATCTGTGGATGCATCTTTCTAAGTTTTTTCTTGTATGGTTTGATTCCTGGTAACAACGGTAAGTGATGCAATACCAATTATGGGTCTCGACCTAGCATATCTACATATGACCAAGAAAAATTGATCGGGCGTTGTTTGAGCAATTGTATAGACTTTTTATTTTTCTCATGATTTAATGACTTGGCTAAGTGGATATTATGTATAACCTCTCCTTCTACTATATTGATTTCTTCATTCTTTTTCATAAGTAATGCATTTTTTTCTTGTTCAAAAGGGAGATTGTCTAACTTTCTTTTATTGTTGTTATCACTTTCATCTATATCTTCTAACATAAAGGAACTTGCCTCTCTAAAGTATGTTGTTCTATCCAAGTCTATAGAAAACCCTGCCTTATGATCACCATAGGGAAATCCTTCTCTAACACCAAGGAATTTTGTGATAGCTTCTTCAACTTGGTGACTCTTCTTGCCCCCAGTCAATCAAATATGAATGTATAAGGGGTAAATCTTTTCTTTGATCTGCTAGAGAAGTTTCTGACATCGTGCACACCTAGTTATTCTAAACATATTTTATTGATCTTGGGTGAGCTATTATATCTTTGTAGACAATGCCATCATCAATGAGTGGTTATTTGTCATATGTCGTGTCTATTATTTGTGGGATAATATTTTGAATAGATAGGAATTCATAGTCGTGAGAATTTATCACACTTTCTATATATGTTCCATTGTCTGATGTTGTGTCACTTATCTCATCTTGTTCCTCAATGGGTGGTAGGGAAACTTCAGTTGTATTCATACATAATGGAATTTGTTCCTAACTTGTAGATCTTCTTTGTGTGGTGGAGACTTCCCTTAATCCTGGTATAAGACATTCTAGCCTTTCTTCATCTAACTCATTTGGTAGAGCTAGGTTTGTTTCCTTTAGTAGAATTATGGTATCCATTGGCAAAATCCATGTTTGAGACTCATTTGTAGGTGCTAACCCATTCTTTGTTACCATATTTGTTTGTGAAGATCTTTCGGGTACCATACTATTGTATGATGCCACATTAGTTTCTTGTAAAATTCACTTGAGATCTTTACCATCTGATTCCATACTAGGGTATGTTGCTTCTTTTTTGCTTCTATGAGATGAAGGAGGAAATACCCGCATTGATAACTAATTTTGAGGTATATACTCTGATGTTGGTCTAGGTTTATTCAATATGTCAAGTGTTTTTTTTCTTGCTTCTGTTACATTTTTGATGTGTTTATATCCTAACCCTTGATTCTTTGGGTTCTCCTGAGGTAAAACAAGTTCTATTCTTCCTTGTTTCTATGATCCCAAGCCTATGGTACCATCATACCCATGTTTTTGTAGCATCTTGAAACCATTTCCATACTGCTCTAAGGGTATCCTGGCTATTGTCATGTCATCTTCTTCTTTATATAACCATTGATTGGCATATTCATCTAAGGATTCTTCTTGTAAGTCTCCCCATCTAATGAATGAGCATGAATCTGAGTATTGACTATCTCTTTTCTTCTATCTTGTTTTATCATAGTAGTTTGAGGTTTCCCAAAAGATCTAGGAGAAATAAATAATTGCTTGACATTTGATGTACTTCAAATGGAATATTCTCGACAACCGACATCTTTAATCTATAAAGAAGGTGTCACGGGTGTAGCTTTTTGTGCTTCTATAATTGTTGATGAGTGGAGCTTCTTTATTGATAGATACTTGGTTATCCACACTTGCCTTTAAGTGATTACAGTGTTGAAATGGGTTCGAATCACCATGGATGGTGATTTTAATGACATTATATGGAAACTTAACACATTGGTGGAATGTCAACAATACAGCTTGCATGGCATGAATCCATGGGCAACCTAATAGCATGTTATATCTCAGTTCTCTATCCAAGACTTGAAAGGTAACCTCTATTTTGATAGGTCCTACTTGTACTGGTAGTGTAACCACACCTTTTGAAGGGTTTTCTTCATCATCATATTCCTTTATGTTTATTCTCTTTATGGGATCAATGTGAAGTTTAGAATAGCCCAATGCCTTGACCAACTTTAGTGTACAGATGTTAAGACTAGCTCCTCCATCTATGAGTACTCTTCTAACTTTCTTCTTATGTATGTAAGCCTCTAGATGTAGTGGATCATTGTTAAGAGGTCTATCAGTAGGAATATTCCATTTTGTGAAAGCAATACGGGTAGAAGCAACCAGATTCCTACCATGGATTGAAAATAATTTTAATCTATGTCTCTAGCAACTACTGAGTCTTGAAGTGATTTATCTAGGATACCCCTATGGTTTGTTGATATGCGTAACAACTCAAAGAGAGATATTTGTGTTGGGGTTTTCTTCAGTTGCTCAACCACATCATAATTTCCAGTTTCTAGTGAATGATTTGATGGTACTCCTTGTAAGGTTACTTTTGATCTATGTGTTACTACTGCACAATCTTTGTCTCTTGGATTTATTTTGATAGTAGCCACTATGTTATCTCTTGTGAGGGATTTCACTCATTCAAAATATGTTGTGTTATCAAGTTTTATTTCATATCCCATCTTATAATCATGTGAAATTCTGACATCCATAAAGTTTTCTATACCCTTATCTTCTTCAAACCATCTTGAATATGGTGGTTCTTCCTGCCCCCAGTCTATAAGACATAGATTCTCATCTTTATCATACCTTGGTGCTTCTGACATCATTCAAACCCAATTATCATAGTTATAGGTCCATTAAATTTTCTTATCATCATCAAATTCTTCTTTGGGGTCAATATTTATTGTATCTCCCGCGCTAATAGCATGGATGGTATAGTTGTATGAAACCTTTGTATATTTAGTAGTGTTGTCTTATGTTTCTGATGTTGATACCTTACCTTTGTCATGTTTGACAAAAGGGTCTTTGAAGATGGTGTGATTTGTGTTTGTCAAAGCTTTGTTTGTGTCCACTGTGATATCACCTTGGTCTATCAAATCTTGAATTAGGTTCTTCATCTTATAGCAACTTGTAGTTTTATGACCTTTTGTGCAATGATAGTCATATAAATCATTATCATTCCACCAACTTGGTTTGAATGGACCTAGTTCATACACTCTAATCTCTAGTAAAGTGATCACATTTGTTTGTATCAATTTCTTAACATTTATTCAATGGGTTCTCCTAGCAGCGTGTAATTCCTTCTTGGAGCATTCATTCTTGGGAATCTTGTATTTGTAGCTTGTGTAGAATTTGCATTTGTTGACATTGTATTGTTTTTTGGATATGAACTTTTATTCTGAAAGGATGATTGCACTAGTCTTTGTAAAGATACAATTGGTTGAGCCATGTTCACTGTACGGGCGTCCACAACACCATCATTAGTCACATTCTTGTTTCTTGACCAAAACTTAGGTTTATCATTGTTTGTATTGTTTGTAGAAGCTCCATGTTTTATGATACCTTTCTCTATAATCCCTTTCTCTCATTTTAAAGTATTTTCAATGATTTGTTTGAATGAGTTCAAACATTGTATATGTATTGGGTATTTAATCTATGGAATCAAATTCTTGAAGAACATGTCAACTTTCTCACTAGAATATTACTCATGCATCTTTGATAGAGATATCTCCATCATTGTAAGAACGATGCAAAGGTTTCATTTTGATTTTGTTTTGTAACACATAGATCCATCAATGTAATTGGAGTATCAATGTTATGTGATAAATTTACATTGAATTGTTCAAATAGTTCACCCCATCATGTGATCTTAGGTAGAAGGTGTGAAAACCATTCCAATGAGGAACCTCGGAGATTCTTATGGAACAATATCATCAGATAGGTGTCCTCATATGCAACCTCTATATATGCAGTAAAAAAATCTCTGATGTGATCCCTAGGATCACCTTTCCCTCAGTATCGGTCAAATTTTGATATTTCAAAATGTGGAGGGAAAGAAGGCATGTATATTATATGATCAAAGGGATAAGTTGTTTAACTCTTTTTGTCATTATCGGTTTGCATAGTTGTCACTTGTTGGAGATTCTATACTTGTTGGGTTAGAATTTCTGTTTGAGTCAATGGTGCATTTTGTGTGTGCATGTTTCCCACAAAAGGATTTGTGATAGTGTAAGTAGGAGCTTGTTGAAATGTACCATAACTATAATTTTGCGTGTTGTGGCTTATGCTAAGTGTTGTGAAATAAGAAAATTGTGAACCCATGTTTGGTTGGGTTGTACTCATTATATTAGCAAAACCTAGACCTATGTTCTGATGACTGTATATGGAACCTATTGAGTGATATACTGGGGGTTGTGTTTCACTTGTCATATGAGAAACATGTGAGGCTTGTGTTTGACTTAGTGTCAAAGCACTTGATATTGCTGGTGTGGTTTGAAAAGTTATATTAGCTTGTATTTGTGTGCTAACATTCATAGTTGAGGAGGATGTGCTTTCTTGAGAACTTGTGTTTGACACCAAAGTTGCTTGGATTGATGATGTTAATACACTTTGGGAGTAACTTGAAGCCATAGCTTATGTTTGTGTTATATTTGTTACTTGACTTCTATTTTGACTTAAAGTAATTCGTGGTGGTAAGATCGTTGTGACATCAAAACCTTGAGGTAGCTTGGCACCATGTTGTAATAAAAAAGAGAGATACCTATCTTTGTCATTGTTTATGAGGGAATTTAGAATCATGAGGATGTGTGGGTCTTGTTGAGCTGCCTCAATTTCTTCATGCATCAAGTTTTGTTGTAGTTCTTGTATTGTTGGCATGACATAAAGATTTGACTGTAGATAGTTTTGATTATTTGACATATCCATGTTCCAAGTAGGTTTAATTGACGGGTCATTGTTTGGATCCATTTTTCTCTTTACCTTTTGTAAACTTGTGATGGGCATTTAAGACTACTACATGAGAACACTAGGACCTAATGAAAGAGGACAATAGACCTTGGGTATGGATGCAAGACTCTAGACCAAAAAGTGATCTATGTAAAACTAGATCTAACTCTCTATTGGGGATTAGAATGTGGAACTTTTTGAGTACTTTGTTGAGGTGTTTGTAATGTAAGTCTCTCAAGTTCTTGTCTAAGGACTTTTGCTGCAATTTCTTTATCAATTTTGTGGGCAATCTTATACTCTCTGACTAGCTCAGACTCGACTCCTATATACTGAGGTGCACTTGTCTTTAATTGCCAAACGAAGTTATCTAAGTTGTCAATGATTTCTCGTTGACCATCGTTCGGCACTAAATTAGGTTGCTCAAATGGGAGTAAACCATCACCTAGTAGACCCATTATAAGATGATTATATAAATGATGACAGACCATGATAGACGTATATGGAGTCTAAACAAGGACTAAAAAATGAATATTATGACGCTACTAGAATAAATATCTATGAAAAATATCTAGGGGGATGCCATTGGGAAACAAATAAGGACTTTCTAATAACTATGTAAAACTTATGCAAGGACTTATGTGAATATTACGACAATGTATATGGGAGCTTTCATGAGGACGATAATGAGGACTATGCAAGGACTATGATGCAAAGATAAATGTAAATTAAGGACGTAAATGAGGAGTATAATGAGGATGATGCAAACCCTAGGGACTCTAAGAAAACCTATGGTCACAAGTATGTAAAATTTTAGACTTTGTTGGATTGTTTGATGTTTCAAGATAGACTTTGTTTCAAGTAACTCGGTTTGTGGGACAAGTCTTTTTTCAATTCTGAGAACATTGTCTAAAGATAAGTATAGTTGGATGAATTGTGTTCTGGCAAACTCTAAGAATTTAGAGTTACGCAAGGTATGGCCTAAGATATCCCAAATACTAACTCAATACTGGTCTAATATAACGATATTGTTGGGATCCAAGAACACTAAGAGGGGGGGTGAATCAATGTTCTACCGAAATGGATAAATTTAACCTTATTAATACAGCAACTCAGAAACTGGTAAACCTAAAAGCATATAACAATAAGAAACAATGCAACCACAAAGATAAACACCATAAGACCATAGATTTATACGTGGAAAACCTCAAAGAGGAAAAACCACGATAGGATTGGAGACCCATGATATCTATCCACTAATCAGATGAATAAATATTACAAAAAGGGGCCTGCACATGTAGGAAGGCCAATATCCTAGAGCACACTTCTCATCACAAAAGGAGTCTCACTGACTACAGAAAATATCGAACAACAATCTGAAATGAAGATTGGACTGCAAGTATAGCAGCTCCCAGGCCTGAGTACAGTTTCGATTAAGCTCAATACCGGAGGCCTTAAACCTCTTCCTCAAACCCAATTCGATCACCTATGATCGACCAAATCCTTTGCATGAATGATTACAACTTTGTTTGCATAATCCCAAACCATACATGATCTACAAAGAGATCTTACATCATATTTATACCAGCCCAGGACCTAAACAATTAGGTCAGCTACCTAAAAGATAATAAAATAAATCCATAACTTAAACCCGCAATATAATGATCAACCAAGTTGTCTTGGGCCAAAAAAATGTAAAACAATCCTTAAATCTCGCCGGTCACCATATGTCAAATGAAACACCATGAACAATTGGAACATGAACATGATAACCATCAGCATCCGGATAACCTTCTAGAAGTTGTACCAACACCACTTATCAGATATATCAAAAGATCTTCAATAAAATCTCTATCGGTGAAACCCTCATCGATAACTAAAAGGCTTACTAGAACAAGTGATAGCTTTCAGATCATCAAATCCTGAACCAACTGAATGTGATATACAATAGGAATACAAGAATAACCAATTCCATAGACCAAAGCATATCGGAGCATACTGGATCAACGTGATCTTACCAACCAAAAACCAATCATCCTACCAAGACAAACCAGATACCGGTAAACAGCCAAAGCAGCTAGTGTTGACATCAATGAAAAACATCAATGCAACACATAATCGATTCCTCCAAATTGCCAACAGATACATACAAGAACACAGAAGACAATCTTAGGCTGGATATTGGAAACCATTCAAAGAGGCCCTTGTAGACACATAAAATTAATTAAATTAATATTTAATTAATTATACCTTTATCCCTTGATTAATTTATTTAATCATGTTAGCCTATTATTTTTCGAAATTAATTAATTTTCCCCTTCCACATATATAATTAATTTATTAATTAATTATACATGTCTCTTTTATCCTAAAGTTGATTTATCAAGCTCATCTTTAAAGAATATTCCATTTTTATTACTAATCCTAATTAGCTAAGTTAATTCATAATTAATTAAGCTAATTCTATGATTCCTACAAACCTATCATTAAATCCCTCCATTAACCTAATTAAACTAAGGCCTAACCCCTATTAGTATTTATTCAAATTAAAAATACTACACATTACCCAAAACCCACATGTGACTCCACATGTGACCCCCTCTTGAAGGACTTGCATGCACAAGTCACTTCAACATCTCCACATCACCTTTGACCAAGGGGTTCTCACACATGTGTGAGGATTCTCTTCCCCACAGAGCCACCCTAGACTTTCCTCTTTTATCCCGTATGTCATAAGCTCTCTTCCACTAGCTCTTACACCCTTCCATAAGTGTTTCCACTTGTCCACCTCTTGTATTTCCCAATATTTTCTCACACATGTGTGAGCACATCTTCCCTTTTTCTCTATGATAGTTGTATTTCCCAAGATTTTCTCACACATGTGTGACCACATCTTCCCCTATTCCTTATGACAGTTGTTCTTAATCATAATTGAAACTCATCTGGTGATTTTTGATGCTTGATTTATGGTTTAGGGTTGTCATTGATGGAAACTCTTCTTGTAGATTTGATGCGATGGTCGCAATTCTTCTTATCCAGATGCAATTGTTAACCGGTAGCTAGTTAACCGATAAATTAGGATTATTCTAGTGCAGTTTTGGTCTGGAAAGATTTCTAGTGATTGCAGTGATTTTGGTGACTAAGTTCGAGGTGAAAATAATAAGGCCAACATTGGTGAAGCATTTTTTTAAAAAACATTTGGTCTGGTGATATGTTTTGTTAGAGATTGTGTTGGACACAATGGATCACTGAGAGGGGGTTGAATCAGTGATTTGAACACTTTTTCTTCAACATGGAGATATTGGTAATATATAAAACAACCTGAGTGCTAACCAGTAGCTCAAATAGTGCAAACAAGGTGTGTGAAAGGACTTGCTAAAACATTAACATAACATATGAACAAGAATGCATAACACAATACCAGAAATACAAGGAAAACCCAATGTGGGAAAAACCTCAGTGAGAATAGTTGTTGGAGATCTTCTACTCCAATCCAACCTCACAAAGAATCTCTGGTTACCAAATTTAGGACACCAACCCTTGATTTATGAGTACCAACTCAAAGGAACACCAACTCCTACACAATTTATAGGCCACACCCTAAAGGAGCTACAACCCCTGCACTAAGCTCCAACTTAGTGAAAACAATATAAAACTCAATTATACAAATGAAATCACTATTGCAAATGAAGTTTTACAACCTTACAATATTCTGCTATGTCAGTTTCAACCTTACCAGTCTATATTCTCTCCACCCACTCTGCAACTTGGCTTTGTTGATAACTTTTCTAAGTCCCCTCTCACAATGTCTTTGCTCCTCAACTCACACTTGATCACTCTTTATTAGGTATTGCTTTTGTTGGCTTGTCACCTCTATGTTCTATGCTCACTCCATCGGTTTGTTCCTTACACCAGTTTATCCTTCTTCTCCTTACTGATCTAGTCTTTAGTCATAAACACTTCAAGTTTCTATATCTTCGGCTCTCAGATAGCGATTTCACACTTGCCTTCAATCTGCAGCAGCAACAATCACAGTCTCAAGTCATCATATTTACACTTGAGCTTTCCCGCCAAGAATCAATTCAAACTAAAGACGGTTAGGATTTCCTTCACCCACCTAAATCTGCATCAAATCCAATCCAATCTACCTTGGATCAATCACCTGTACTCAAAGAATGCATCTGTACGCATTTTTCATTATCCAATGCATATTTGCTAAAGATAGCAATCCCAACCATAATTTTTGGCCTTGAAATCTATCGACTTATTTATGACCTAGTAAAAGTTGGCTTGATGATAATTGTAATGAATTCATCATATGTTGTCAATGATGAAACACATACACACACATGTGTTTATATTGACTACCGGTGTAACCTTAAAGTTGTTTACACTACAACCGGTATACTAAAGGTTTATTTCTAACTGATACTTGAAGACAACTGGTGTATGCATGGAGATAACTACTTGGTTATACATGTCTCAACATCAACAAGAAGATCCAACGGAGACTATCTCAGAAGCGTAAAAGTCAAGTAGTTTAACTCTAATCAGTATTTAGTGTTCCAACCTATAATCATAGATTGTGTGATGAGTTATCACCATCGACAATATTTGGCAATATTTTTGTGATGACTTATGATCACTTGACCAAATACACTGCACCTAGGTAATTGTGTTATCATTTCTTAAGGCCGACATGAAATCTAAATGTCTATATATTGACATCACAATGAATTATTTTATATGAGTGAAAGTGATATGTTGTGTACAAAAGGAAAAAGTGTTAAGATGCAGAGTATGTTGAAAAGAAGTGTTGATTATGCTTAGAAGGATTTGATCATGCAAGTATTGTGCTACACAGACAAATCAAACAAATCCTGTTGTCTTCTAATAATTATAGCAGAATTGAAATCCCCTAATCAGGAAATCTCTAACAAGCTTCATTATTCAAATCCTCTAATAGGGTGATCCATTAGTTTGGATTCAAATATCCTCCAGCGAGATTACTCCTAACAGGGTACTACCTTTCATAGGGTATAAGCTTTTAATCAAGCTTTGGGATCTCTAACAAGATTTGCTCCTAGTAGAGCACTTTGTAGACCTTAACCGGTCAGTTATCTATTACTGCAGATAGTTAACTTGTGAGTTCCATCTCACCGTGGTTTTTACCTATTTGGGTTTTCCATGCACAAACACTTGTGTTATGGTGGATGTTTTACTTATTGCGGATGTTGTTATATCATTTTGGATTACATGCATTGTGTTTAAAAGTTTTGTTAATTCCATCTATTGGTTATTATTTGAAGTAGTTTTATTTTTGGTGTCACTGATTCACCCCCCCTCTTAGTGCTTTTCAATTCCATCAATTGGTATCAGAGCCAAACTTCTTTAAAGCCTAATCACTTAGAAGGGAGCCTTGAAACCACCATGGGGGACATGAGCTACTTTGAGATGGCTATAGAGCTTGAAGCTAGTAGAAATGAGCTTGAAAACCTTAGGGTCAAACTAAAAGCTTCACAAGTCAAAAGGAGAGAGCTAACTGAACAACTATTGGAAATATCTGATAACACTTCAGATGAGGCCAATATTGATTCTTTAGCCGAGGAGGTTGAAAATTTAAACGGTGAGAAACTAAATCTGAGGAGAGAGCTAGAAGGTCTTACTATCTGCATGAGTCAAGAATTGGAAGCCAGAAGAACAGTTGAAGATCTTGTCAAGGAAAAAGATCAAGAGATTGCCAAGATCAAGTGGGAAAATGTCACTATGCATGAGCATTTGGTTGCAGAAAGAGAAGAAAAGGGGAACTTACAGCTAGATCTTGAACTAGCATCATCTCTGAGAGAGAACCTATCAAAACATAATGAAGATCTCACCAGGCAGCTCACCGAAGCTAATGAGAAACTGAAAAAGTTCAACAAGAGTTGTACCTTGCTTGAAGAACAAATTCAATCACAAAGGATGAAAGGTGATAACTTTGGACTTGGTTTTAACACATCTAAGAAATGAGAATCATCTGGTACAAAGAGAAACACTCTTAAGAACAAATCTTCTCCTAATATCAAGAAACCTATCGGTAAGAAGGTCTTTAAACATATTTGTTTTGTTTGCCATAAACCTGGTCACACTACAAATGTTTTTAAAGACAAACCTAACAGAAATGCAAGCTACAATACTAATACTAGGTATGTGTCTAAGAAATTTGAAGGTCATTGCTTCACATGTGGAATGTATGGGCATAGATTAGTTGAGTGCAAATATGGAGCAAATAATCTTGTACTGCATATGCATCCAAGACCAAATGGTAACTAGATGAGGAATTTTGACAGCCAGGTCAACATGAACTGGCAAAGACCCTACGGTAACCGGTTTAGTCCATTTGAGATAGAAAAGGTAACAAATGTCATTTGCACCTTCTGTAATAACTTTGGTCATGTGGCTATGAACTATAGAAGAAGAACCAGGAGAGGAAATGTAGGACCTTGGAAATCATCTGGTATGGCCTGCTATCACTGTAAAAAACTGGGGCACTTGGCAAAATTTTGCAAATCCAGGAAGAACCAACCGGTCAACCCTTCTAAAGATGAGAAAGGAAAGCAGAAAGTTAATGTTGAACAAAAAAGAGAAGAAATGAATCAAACTTGGAAGAAGAGTGATGGTTCACCTGGAGATCAAATTATTCCTTCACCCAGTGAACAGAATCCTACACCAGTGAATTAAGCCTTTTTATATGGCTAAGGGGAGCTTAACGATAAATCCACCTCCGGACCCCTTGAAGTGAATATGTGGTAAGAAAATTTAAAAGCATGAAATTTTGATAACTTTTTGTCATTTAGTTATCAACCGGTTTTTCCTTGAGCAGTGTAATTAGGGTTTGTAACCCTAACGGGCGAGCATTTAATGCAGTTGGTAAAAAGAATAAAAGTGAGTTTTCACTTTGTTATTTTTACCCTAACACATTCGAGAAAATACTTTTGAGCGCTTGCAGAGCCTAGAAGAGTTTGTTAGCTGAATTCAGTTGAAGTTGCATTAAGATTTGTGGGTTCGAGATGATTTGAAGGTTGCAGAAGACTGAACTAGTGTGCACTTGGGGCATTCAACTAGTAAACAAGGCAGCATGTGCAAAATAAGGTATTTCTTGAAATTCTTTCTGCGAAATCTAGTTTATCTGAAATGGCATCATCTTCAAAGTTAGTAGGGAAATTAATGATCACGTCTGAACCTATGGAAGCTGTAAAAGCAGATAAGATTGTGTTTTATAATTCATTATCACAAGTTTCTAGTGGTATCGTCGTCAAGGGATATTTTTCTAGTTATATTGATTGCAAAATTAAGGATTTAGGGTCACTGTTTATATATACTTAGTTGAAATCATTTTGTGATGAGAACGAGAAAATTCAAACAAAGTATATGAGGGTTTTCAAGAAAGGTTTTCACAATGTCGCTTACTTCCTTGAATATTTTGAAGAAAAGCATATCAGAATTATCTTGAGTTGGGTTCATGGTGAGAATATGTACTTAGAGAGAACTCATACAATAACCAAGGAAGCCATTCAAGTTGTAATTGGTTTTTACTCAACCGGTGAAGTACCTGTGCTGAGGCATATCTCAAAAGAGACAGTATACTCTCAAATCGGATCAACATCCAATAAACAAGCTTTTTTCCGTCAACAACATCAGGGAACCATCGATGAAATTGGCAGCTCTGGTTATAGGCTATCAGGTATTTTATTCTATTAGACTGAATAGTGTTCCATCAGCAGTAGTGCATACTGCTTACAGGATGATAGCTAAAAATGCTAATTATGACTTATGTGAGGCCATAAGGAGCCAATTAATATTAAATCTTCAATCTATCAAGAAGGACAATAGTCTAAAGTTTAAATATGGACAACTATTGATTGGGCTATTCTTTTATTTTCAAAATTTCCTACCACGAATCGGAGATCTTGAATGGTCTAAGGATCTACCGGTATCCGTTCAGATCAAGAATAGCATCAAGGCTGTGAAGAATACTTTTTCTGCTGCTATGAACAAATATTTCAATGAGTTTCAAGAAAAAGATGAGCATGAGAATGAGATTGCCTGAGGATGTGGTAAAACAATTTTCCAAGGACATTCTTTTCACAATTACCACTGATTTTTGTTTAATGCAAGTAATTGAGCCAAGAGAAGAATAAATGGAACATATGAGTTATGAGGTGAACTATGACTTACTAATTGGTTATGCTAATAACCTATTAGCATCTCCGAAATATAAAAAGAAGGCAAAACTAGATATTGTTGTAGTTCAGGATACTCAAGTTGAAACCAGTATTGCTCCTACCACAACTGGGAAAGGTAAGAAAAAGAAAGATGAGGATGCACCTTCGGTGATAAAAATTACTAGAATGACATGGAGTGTCCAAAACAAAAAGGAACCAGAACCTAAGGTGTACATGAAAAAAGAGACAAAGAAAAGAGGTCGGAAGTTAATTCTTCAAAAAGAATCTAAAGGAACTGACACTAAAGAAGAACCTAAGAAAATGAAAGCTATCGGTAGAGTAGAAAAGTCAATGAAAAATGTGCCAAAGGCAACTGTGCCTATTGACATCTCAAATTTCAATCCTGATACCCACTTTGAAAGAACAGTGAAGACATTAGGGAGGAATAGATTTGACAATGTCAAAGAACATTTTGATTCCTTCACTAAAGATGAGAAGGAGAAAATCATTCAACAGGTAATCAATCATTTGTGTCATTATAGTAGATTTCCACATGATCTTGAAAAGGATATCTCAAATTCTTTGTACACTATTCTTTTGAATAAATGGGAGGAAGCTATAAAATTGGAAAAAGAAATTATTGATGAGAAATTTGTACAATATTTTCCCAATTTGTCTAAGGATGAAATAAGTGCTTTAGTTGATCAGTACAAAATTCAATTTTCTTTCAAAGAAAGGAGATTGAAACTACTTAGGGGAAAGAGGGCAATTATTGAGACTGAGACTCATCAAATAGCCTGTGAAATCAAACAAATGGAAGAGCTCCTACAATCCTCTAAAGATGAGGAAGATACTGCTAATCGACCTGAAATGAATGAAGAAGAGATTGTACAAGCTGATGAGGTCTATCATGTCAAGAAGAAGGATGACACCATTGTATACACATAAAAATGGCTATGAGCGATTAAATAAATATTTAATATTTATTTAATAATTATTCTTCTATTAAATAGTTAATTTGAAAAGATTAATTTATTTAATTCATTTCATGTCTTTCTATTAATTAATTTAATTGAAATATATTAATTAATTTATTTATCCTATTCCTCCAATTAATTAAATATCTAAATATTTAATTATTTCCTCCAATCATTTGAATATCTAATATTTAATGATTATTCTTCTATCCTATAGTCTCAAATATTAAATAATTTCTAAATTATTTAAATCCCTTTTCCAACTCACCTTCCATCTCCACTTCATCTTTCCTTTGCCAACTCATCAAACATGTGGCTAGTGATATTAATATTTCTTAAATATTAATTCATCATTTATCTCCAACCTCCAAATTTAATGAAATATTGTGTACGTACACATATTTCTTAAATTTTCTTTTATATTCCCTCCAGCATCCCTACATCTTAGGAAGGACTTGAGTCCACTTGTCCTCTCATGCCTAAATCCTCTCCAACCATCCCTAGATTCCCTCTGTCAGCAACCCAGTCAAGGTGAGATGAGTGACACTTGTCTTCTCCTTCCCCCTTTCTCTCAAGCTTCACCTTTTCTCACAGTTATCCAAATTTGTAGATCTGATCATGACCGTTGATCCAGGCCACATCATCTTATCCTCTCAAAGTCTATAAAATCAAGAGTTTGAGTTGAGAAAGAGTTAGTCTTCAAGTGAGTTTTCAAACTAACCATTTGTGAAAACTTATGCATCTGTGAGTTTTAATCTTGAAGAAATTTAGCATTTCTCATTTAGCATAATCATTTAGTATTGCATATCATAGAGACAGTTAACTATCAGTTATCAGTCCATTCTTCATATGCCATCTTGGAAGCTATCAGTGCTTGTCTGATGTAATGCCCCGCCAGGAAACCCCTAAGGGTTTAAGTTAAAAACACTCAATTAGAGTGTAAATTTTTTTATTTTTTTTTTAAATAATAGTTAAGAGCGTTAATGCAAAGTTACAACATTAAGATAGTTGGAGTTAACTCAATTCATAATTAGACACGACATTAAAATACATTGGAGTTATCTGTCAACTTAGATATCACAGCGGAAGGCTCAAACAAACCTAAGGAGTTTTCTAACGTGATTACATAACCTTACACCTAACTCAACTTGCGTCATCAGATCCATTAATCTGGATATCTTAATTACGGGATAATGCATAGATCTTAATTACATATGTGTCCAAAGATATGACGTCTTAAAATTTTAGGAGGCGTTCACTTACTTTAGTGGTTAGGAGGCCATCGAGGAGTTATTTATTCAATGCACTTAATTCATAATTTTCATTAGGAGGTCTCCCAATAGGTTTAAGCGTTTTAAATATAACAAAGTTCATTCATTAGGGTTTTAAGATAACCATCCACACTTGACATCATCCTGAAATGCTATAAACATGCTTAACGAGATTCATTCATTTAGGTTTAATCTACAATTAGTAAAATGAGGATTCCATCATTTGATTCTAAAGTATTCACTCACATTTGATATATAGTTTTTTTTTAAAATATTAAAAGGTATGGTTAATAGGAAGAATTCGTTCCTTAAGGATTATCTACTATTAATAGAGTGAGGTCCCTTTATTTGATTCCATGCGTAGCCAATTAATGAATTGAAGTTCTTTTATGAAAGGTATAATGTGAGTAGCCATGGAATTTCATTTGAAGTTTTAATAATTGCAAATAAATGGACTAATTTTCATTAAGATGGATATACATTAGGACACACGAGAGCATCCTTTAAATTAAAGTATCGTTAACTAGATGACAATCATCATTTCAAGATTAGAATAATAAGATCATAATGACGTCCTTCTATTAGGATTAAATTGCAATTATCTTATTGCATATCTTTTTTTGTTAAATGAAAATAATATGAGAGGGATTCTTTTACTAGGTTTAATGTATAAACAACAAATCAATTTATTTTTCCAATTTAGATTAACTTTAGCAATCACGAGGGATTCCTTTTTATAAGGGATTAAAAATGTGGATATCTAATTGAGTTCACCCAATTATAAAATAAATCTGGTGAGGATTATTGATCTTAGTTACAACATAAATTACTAAGTGTATTCATCCAATATACAACATGAATTACCTAATTGAGTCCACATGATTGTCAAATTACTCTGGTGAGGATTATAGTTAAGGTTAAAGCGTGAAATAACTTAGCAACCCATCCAATGCAATGAAGCATAATTAACAAGGCGTGGATTTCATTCACTAAGGTAAAAGATAGATGTTTATATGATATGCATCCTTTAGATTTCAATCTAGGAATTGTGACATAAATTTTAACTTTGTTTCCCTCTTACATTCATTCCATTAACATGCTTATTAACGACCTCATCCAATGAAGAATTCTAGCAGGATTCTTTCCACCATTACAATTTAATTTAACATTATCAAATTCCTTCTTCCACAACTTTAATTGCATTATTTTAAATACTTGCCATAATCATGATTCACAATGTTTTATGAACTTAAATAACTACATTAATCCAGATGCTTAATGTTATGCACTTAAATTTGAATTCATTAAATTTTCACCATACACTTATGCAAGAATACAATCATTCATGATAATTTTAAAACATAAAACAAAGCATGATATAAACATCGCATAACACAGATATGATCTCGGAGTTCACCCCGGATGGGCTACATCTCCGGGTCTGCTCAACTGCAAGACCCCTTTGGTATTATATTGTTAGGAATACATAATTTATAAGTCTTTTACATCTTGCCACTTAGGTGAATACAATCAATATACAACAGACACCTCGGACGTTAATTACATAATGATCCCTTTGTAACGGATCCTACTAAATACATCAAGTAAAAGGGACAAGGTTTTCTTAACAGGTGGTACCTTAAATGGAGACTAGATCGACGTTGGATAGACCGAGGCAATCAGATGACTGGGACCCAACAAATCTTCCAAAATAATAAGTCATGCACAAGCGTTAACGAGAAAATTCAACACTTTCTCAGGTTGACATATACGTCTAACCAAAATAATTAACCCTTAGATCCCCACTAATGATAAGATGGTTTTACAAGATACTCTAGCCCCCTTTTAACTACACAAGGATTACCTTGTTACTATATAAGAACAAAATAAATAAAAAGTAAGTAAAGAAATGGGAAAAACCGTTTCCGAGCTAAATTAGCTTTTATCGCATGCATAAAAACAAATTAAGGACTAACACCACCATTTCGATTTACTCATTAACACCTAACCGCGAGTCCTATCATTTCCCACTTAAGAGAATTATAGCCTAAATGCACTTTTCAACATTTGCAAAGATGATGAAACTCATTTCCACATTAAATTTCAACAAGACAAAATCAATATAGGTCATCTCAATATATATATATACAAATTAGATGATTAACACATATTTTTACGTATCTATCTATATATTTCTTATTTTTTTTACGTTTTTTTACATTTAAAATAAACATCCCTTACTTATTAGATGTTCATCTCAACTCAAATCCTAATATAACGTATTGCTTTAAATATACTTATTTAAATAAGTACCCTTTTGTTTTTTTTGATAGAATAAAATAACACATCATAAAAACCATTTTTTTTTTTTTTAAATAAAAAACTTACTTAAGAAAGAACTAACCAACATTTAATAAACCATGGCAAAACGAAAATAACAAATTTCATGTTTTGCATCGGCCAACCCTAGCCAAGCCGAGCCGAGCCCTAACGCAGGGTTTCCATGTGGCGGCGCCACTGCGGTGCCCGCAGGTCCGCGGCGCCCTGCGGCCACCGCGGCCCCTGCGGCCACCGCAGTGCCGCGGCCACTAGCCAACCACACACGCGGGCGGGGTGAAAGCAAACGGAAAACGCAATGGGAAACGGACGGGGATGCGAGCGGGGAAGGGGAGGGGAGGAGGAGCGGGTGGAGCTCCGCTCCCCGCCCTCCAACCCCAAACCGAGGGTTATAAAATGCGCACAGTCCCGCTTTCGGACAGAAAAATAACGCACCGTCCAATATCAAATTTTTGTAAATTTTTTTTTAGAAAACACAGTTCGATAAATAACAAACAATAAACCCATTTCAAGTTTGGATAAAGAATTTCGGTTTGAATAGAATCCGATTTTCAATGATTATGTTTTTTTTTTGGGTATGAAGTTTTCCCTGATAATCACCCATTCCAAACACAAAAAGAAAGGGGTTTTCAAGCACCCAAACAGCAATGAGGATTAACATAAAATGCATATACAATCACAGCCATCACTTCTCCATTTTTTTGTTTCTTTTCAGAATAACCAAAATATCAAAATGGGGAAAGATTTCCAATTAACAGTTCAAGGTTTTCTTCCAAACACATTTCTTATGGTTTTAAATGCAAATACAAGATGCACAAGAGACCTACCTCCATTAGCATTCCTGGCATGAATTTGAGGAAGAGCTCCACCTGCAACTCCCAACAAGGAGGAAAAAACTCCATTTTCTCCCACATTTTCCCCCAAAAAGAGAACCCCCCAAAATGTCTCCAAAACTAGGTTAAAAAGTGAAACCCTAATTTTGCCCTAATTTTCAATTTCGAAATTAGGCATTTATTTTAAAAATAAAATAGATGAAAATCAAAATGGGAGTCATTCATTTCCTCTTTATTCATTTTTCTTTTAAAATTTAAAAGCTTCCATTCCTTGTTCAACTCTAATTTTTTTAAATTTTCTTCATATCACTTTAGCCAACACTTTATACTTTGATTAATTTAATTTTCTAAAAATCGAACTTTTATACTTTATCCACTTGACAAGTAAAATGGAGCTAATGCGAATATGATTAATTTATTCCCATCTCCCAAATGACTTTGAATTTTTCCTTTCCAAAACGCATAACTCAGTAAATTCATTATTTTAAATTAGCTATTAATTTAACTCGCTATCATAATAAGACGACATTTTTAAATAAATGACTAATCTAATGCAAGAGTCTTATTTATTCTAATTTCTCAACTACAAATGCGTAAATGTTGCAAATGCGTAAATGTGCACTCTAACCCCAGTTAAATCCCTTAAGCTTGCTACAATAACAATTTAAAGCAATCTCTTAAATTAATGATTAATCATATAGAAGAAGCTACCTATTTAAATTTCTAAATTACTAATGTGCTCATCTACTCATAAATTTGAATTTAATACTTAGGATAACAAACCTCACTTACCTCGTGCAAGGCACGCAAATCGAGGGAGTCCTCCAAATCTCTCGACATGCATCCCAATGAAAAGCAAGCTCCACGAATCCACGCACGATGCTCACCTAACCATGGCTAAGGCAAGATGAGAGTTAAATGACCACTAAATCCAAATTCAACAGATGAAGGAGCATACTCAACCTTGCAAATTCCAAAGGAGATGAACCTTGCCCTAAGCGGTGTTGAACCTGCAATCTCCTGCACTCATGAATTCATACAAGCATGCATATACAAATACATATTCAATGAAGGCATTAGCTCAAGATTTATCACAAGGGTTAGGAACAATTACATTTATCCGAGAATCGATGCAAAAGCACAATAATAAGTATGCACAATTTATTTATATTATCTAAACTACACATTGCATATCGGTTAACCTACCATTCAAGAATGCCACATAGGAAGTCAATCAAGGTTAAACGGGTTTTAAAAGTTCGACTAGGGTATGGGCATTACATCTGAGAGCACACCATCTGCAACCAAGAATAGTGAATTAGGACACAATGAGACTTGAATCATGAGGGTAAAAATAGTGTTTTTATTTTAATATCAATATCATGTAGTTTCATTAGTTGAGTTTGGATTTCCTGTAGCATTTCCTTTGTATTTTATGAAACTAATATGTTGCAGGTAGTATTCTGGTGATGAAATTCAAGTCGACACATTTTGGCGCCCACCGTGGGGCTCAGAGCCTCGCATATTCTTTCTAATATCCTATCTAATACTCGCAAAAGAAAATTTAATGCATTTGCAATACAAATTCACGCTTGTGTGAGTTTTAATAGCGCCTTTATTTGATAGGTTAGCGCTTATGTCCTGCAGGTTAGCGCATTTTTCATTTAGGTTAGTGCTTTTGTTTATAAATCAATGCATTTAATCTTCAAAACAGCACTTTTGTCCTTTAGGTTAACGCATGTGTCAGTTTGGTTAATGCTTTTGTCAATGAATTCTCGCTTCTTAGTTCACAAAGCAGCGCCTTTGTATTTTAGGTTAGCACTTTTGTCCTTTAGGTTAGCACTTTAGAGGTGAAAAAGAATGCATTTGTTAGGATAGCACTTTTATTTGCAACTGACAAAATTTTCTTGCAGGTCTGAATGTCCAAGAACTAAAATTTTCAAACTACTGACATGTCTATGTGCAGGATTCTTTTTAAGAAAATTTCATGCATTTCCTCACCTAGTTAATTAAGAGCTCTATTTTCGAAGGTAACACATCATATCTTTCTCATTTAGCTTAACTAACGGGATAAATTGACAACATGCAACTTGCATTTTGAGTGACTTCTTTAAATTAGTTGTACATAGATTTTAGAAGGCTAAAATAAACTGGTGTTTTTCGTGCTTGATGAAGTAGTAGGTAAGTATGCTCTCACCCTCATACGATGATCAAAAAACCAGACCTACTTTCTTTTATGTATAACCTTTAGAGGGCTTGCCTTCCCAATTTGCCTTGAGGGGACCAGTGAGAAGGGAATGACTTAAACTGGAAACGGGCTAATACTGAGTCCTTCCAATCCACTCTAAATAAATCGTGTTTGTGATGAAAGTCACAAGCAACATGTGCTAATAAGTTCATATCGACACTATGTTTCCCCATTAACCCTATGGAGCGTAACCTCTATAAGTTGGGAACCTACTGTATTTACAAAGCTGAAAGTGTCACATGTATGGCCACATGACCAGAAGCCTTTGCTAAAAACCACTTGTACTAGTTGCCAAAATCCTTCTAATTGTTGGCACAGGAGGTCGGGCCTCTGAAGCGGCTCGTACACATATGGTTCCTAGTAGAGATATAAAGGTTGCAATGGGGAGTTTTCATGGAAACTAGTGCTTGGTTGCCCCAGAGAAGTGAGTGTCGAGGGTGGAGCCAATGGGGTCAAGCATTTAAATATCCTCTTTGAATAGCATAGCCTCGGGGAAAACCCCATGTGAGATTCAACAATTATTGTCTCAGCCTGCCATAGGACTTGTACTTGCATATGCATTTTGTTTTTCAAAACATTGTGTCTTCTATGTCTATGACATGTTCAAAATGATCAAAAATTGAAGAAAATCATCATCTAAAAATGAATAAAAATCCAACAACTTGCTGAAAGATTTGAAAAGAATCCTTCAAACATAGTCAGAATAGCGCTTTCAAGCAACAAAATAGCACTTTTATCCCATAAGTTAACACTCTTTACCACAAGAGTTAGCACAAAGGCTTTTAACATCTAAAACAAAGCATATCAAACCAAAATTTCAGAATCAGTATCAAAACACTTCTTGAGTAGATTTGTCTTTAAACTATCACACATATTCAAACTAGTTCAATAATTGGGTCACTAATCCAACAGGCTATTTCCAAAAGGTTTCCATAAGCATAAACATTCAACAAGCTATTTGTGAGGCCTCACCTCGACTCAGTTTGACATTCAGTGGATTTTATATTTTAGACTACTATGGATACTTTGTTTTGATGCATTTTGAGACTTAGAAATTATACGATTTCAGGATATTGGATAACATTGCTATGAATTGATGTTTTACTTACATGCTTTATGTGATAGAACACTACATGATTATTAGATAGAATGATATTGCAATGATAGATGTCGTTAATGAATTTGCAGGACTTTACTTTGAATATAGAACTATGATGTATGTTTAGTTTATGTGAATTGGGATGAAAATTGTTTATGTGAACTTGCTTGACAAAAGATGTATTCAATCTGTGCAGATGAAAATTGTATGCAAGTAATGATGTGCATTGTTGTATAATTGATTATATTTTATATGAATATTTGGGAGTACTAATGTGTAAATTGAGATGCGCAGGAAATTTACCATGTGACCATGGAAAATTACGGAGAATCAAACCTAGACTTATGTATGTTCGTAAAGCCAGGGTTTGTCTATTTGGAGAGACAACACTCCGTTTGTGTTGTATTTTATTCGTATCAGTATATGCTGCATGTGTGTTGTGTGTTATTTAAATTTATTGTGTAAAAACCTCAAGAGACAATTTCATGTTTATTTTTGTAAAAGTATTTTATTAGTGCCACTTGACACATGTGTGGATTTAAATTTTAATATTTTATCTTGTCTCTTGATGGGAAAGTGTTAATTATTATTATTTTTAAATAAAATAATGTGTTGTCAAAAAGATATTTTGAGAATATAATATTTGGTGTGGTCAACTTATGTTTGACCCGAAAATAAACTCCAGAGGGGTTTAAAATGGGTTAAATGTACACCTAGGGGTAGTTTATTAGGGTTTCCTGAAGCCCATAAGGTATACCTAGGGGTTAGGGGTAATTTTAGGCAAGTTTCTACTTTATTGTGATCTTTTTAACGCTTTAAAAATTGGCTTTTTTGAGTTGAGCGAAAATTGAAAATTGAAGGAAAATCAAATCCAGATTTTTCCTCTTGGAAGGAAAAGTCTTTTTTGCATTTTTGCTTTCTTCCTTCTTTTTGTTGATTTTTCTTAGAATCCTGTGAGAACTCAGTGAGTGAGCTTCTTAAGGAGGATTTTTGGGAATAGCTGGTTAATCACCCACTCTCCATTTTTGGAGACAGAAGAAAAATTTGGAAGAAAAATAATGTTATGGGATAAAGAAATTGATTAAGGAAAATAAAGGATTGTGGATTGGGCAGCTCTTCTTCAGATATCATTATAACCTTTGGGCAGATTAAGGTTGGTTTCATTTTTACTTTTAATGACTTGTTTTTGTTTATTTCTGAAAGTTGTTGAATAAGAAAATCTGTATTCTTGAAAACGAATGTTTGAAAATCTTTTGGTTTTGTTTTATGAATGAGTGTGTTTTGGGAGTTTTCTCAAGATCTCTCTTTCTCTTGGGAGAGAAGAGGATCTTGAGGGTGGTAGCAGTGACAGCCCTTGAGTGAGAGACTCTCTTTAGAGAGCGATCACAAGGGATCTTTGTGTGACCCTTGCTGCATGGCCTGTTTGTGCAATGGGGGTCATAAGGAGGGTTATAAGGCTAGAATGCCTTTGGGGGGCATAAGGATTATGGGGTTGAGATTTGATATTTTATTTGTGCCATGAGGTGGCTTTCTTGTTATTACATACTTGCAGATTCTCCTCAGGGTATTTGGTCCACTACCACCCTTTGAAAATGTTCACCACCAGAGTGTGGTGCTGTGAAAGCCAGGTTGGGAATGTGTCTGGAATATTTGTATGTTTTGGGTTTCTTTGTGTTTGCCTGTTTGTTACCCGTCTAGGAATTTGGTTCTCCGAGCTCGGGGGTGGCTACCAGTTAGCCTAGGCTGGGAGGTGAGCACTCCGTGGTCAATTTTGTGTTTTCTATTATGCAGGAAATTCAGAAGAAAGAGGATAGGATTCATGAAAGATATTCAGAAGATTGTATTTGAAGATATCTGAATTCAGTTGCAGATGTATGTTTAAAGTTGTTGTAAATAAATGCCTCAATTCAAGAGAAAGGAGAAGCAAGTTGAAATTTGTATTAGTAGACTTGAAGTCTTAATGTTGTGACTGTTCAGAGAAATCATTCTGTAAATTTGGTAGAGTATTTAGAGATGTTTTAAAGAAAGAAAAGCTTGTTATTTCTACTTCTGGTTTTATAAAAAAAAAGGGGTTAAATTGTGTTGCATGCAAAAAAGCTTCTTGTATTTTGGAGAGAAATAAAAGATTTGTTTTTTTATTTAGACTTTAATTATGTTTCACTTGTGGCAAATAAAAGATTATTGTTGTTGATAGATTTCTGTATTTTTTTTATAAAAAAAGTTGTTTTAAGTAAATATTCTATTTTTTTTAAAAAAAGAATATATAAATAGATATCTTTATTTCCAGAAAAAAAAGTACAATGTATCTTTATAAAATACTTTGAATTGTATTTTTGTTAACATTGATTTAAAAGCTAGCTTTATAAATGAATTTATATATATATATATATATATATATATAAATATATATTTCTATTTTGATTAAACTTAATGTTACCTTTTTCTTTATTATATTAGTTTAGAATTTTGTATGTAAAATTCTCTTCAAAAAAAAACCTTATATAAATTTATATTGAAATAAATTTCATTTTTATTTTTATTATGCTTATTTAAGTTATTTATAAATATATATATATATATATATATATATATATAAATATATATCTATTTATATATATATATATATACATATATATATTATTATGTATTTTAATTAAAAAAAATTAAATTTTAAAAAAAAAGGGAAATGAGTTTTGGGGTCCCCGCGGACTCCACTGTGTGTTCACACAGTGGACGACCGCGCGGCGCCCACTGTGTGCACACACAGTGGAGCCGCTTGCGGCTCCCACTGTGTGGGCACACAGTGGACGGCCACGGCCGCCACTGTGTGGCCACACAGTGGTGCCGCTAGCGACGCCCACTGTGTGGGCACACAGTGGTGCCGCGGCGCCCACTGTGCGCTCACACAGTGGCGCGCGCGCGGCCAAACTTGTGTTCTCTCCGTGACCTGCAAAAAGAGGGGTTTATTTTTTTATGGCCGCCAAGGGCTTCGGCCCAGCTAAGATGTTTAACAGTTAAAAAAGAAATATAATAATTTATAGGGTTTAAAACCCTAACCGAGTGGAGGTTAGGGCAGTTAATTAAAATAATTATTAAAATATTTACCAGTTTAGTAAATATACATATATATATGTTTCCATAAATACATATGGAAATTATATATATGTATGTAAATGTATGAATTTGAGCATTTTTGTATAAGTAATTAAATTTTAAATATATAAATATATGCATAATCAATTATGTATATATGTATATATTTAATTAATCCCGATTTTAACTTTGGTTAAATTATAAAGAGAAATATAAAAGAATTAAAAAGACTATAAAGTCATATTGGAGGATAAATTAAAATATCTCTCCTAATACTTTTAGTATGAATAATTTAATAAAACTATTAATTAAATATCTTTTGGAGATAAAATTTAAACCAGTAGGTTATTCCGCGATTAGAATATAACCGATTGTCGATGCTTCGTTCGTTTCAGAATGAGCTCGAATTTATTAATGGAATTTTCGTTAACGCTTGTCGCAAGAGTGTGCTTGTTAATTAAATCAGTATCTTTTAAAAAAAAAATTTGTTCCGTTTTTGCCCTAAATTTTGGGCATGACATTTTGGTATCAGAGCAAGGTTTCCACACTAGGAGCCTTACTCACTTACGTTTCGCCTTAGAATATTTAAAAATTATTTTGTTAAATGGAATTTTGCATCTAAATAAATTTAATTCTAAAAGAAATAAATTAATTGTTTTGTATTATTTTCCTCTTAGGATGCCTCCGTTGACGCGACAAGCTCGCAAGCGCGGACGGGGTCCTAGACGTGAGCGCCTAGCTCGCGATGAGGAAGAGAGGGAGGCATCGGTTCCAGAGGAGAACCCAGGAGCACCTCCCGAACAGCCAAATGAACCTAACCGTGACCTTCTAGCAGCCATTCAGAATCTCATTGGCATTGTTCAGGAAAGGATTCCTGCAGAGAACCCTCCGGTTAGGAGTCATGACTCTGGGAGTCATAGATCTATTGATAGAGAACGAAGCAGGAGCCCGGCTCCGATTCCTGTAGAGAGCCAGGGTGGTAATGAGCCAGAGTCAGTGCATATGCCAGGACCACCTCCTGCAGTGGAACCAGTTTATTTTGAGAGAGGTCGTCGAGATCCAGGGGATCTCATCAGAGAGGTCATGCGCCTCCAACCACCATCCTTCGGAGGTTCTACAGATGGAGTAGAGGCCGAGGCATGGCTTCTGAGTCTTGAGAGGTGCTTTGCGTTGCGTTCTTATGAGAGCAACTTGAAAGCACGTGTTGCAGTTCATCTTCTGAGAGGGACAGCCTCCACCTGGTGGAGACAGGAAGAGTACAAATGCGGATTAGTACCTGATACACTCACTTGGGAGATATTCACCAAGAGGTTCCGTGAGAGGTACCTATCAGAGCACTTCAGGCAGCGTCGTATAGACGAATTTCATGATCTCCAACAAAAAGGCTTGTCAGTAACCCAGTATGAGAGTAAATTCTTTGAGTTGTTGCCATATGTAGATTATCTAAAGGATGAGAAACTTCTTGTAAACCGCTTCATCAGGGGATTGAATGCCGGTATAGCCGGGCCTGTTAGGATGTCCGCTCCAGAGAGCCTTCGGGTTGCTGTAGAGAAGGCACTGATTGCCGAGGAAATTCAGGTTAGACCACAGGACAATAGGGATCGGTATCAGAACCGAAATCCCGCACCTCAGACTTATGGATTCCAGAAACCACATTGGAAGGGGAACAACCGAAATTCTCAGGGGTTCTCCAAACCCCCTCCTCCACAACAGACACCACAGAACCAGAGGCAGAAGCCTCCACAGTATCCGCAGGGCTCCAAGCCCAAGCAGTGGCAGACTCAGGGACAGAAACGTGATCAGAGAGCACAGGGGCAGTACACACAGCCGGCGGGGAATCAGCAGTCCTCTAGGGGTGGGTACAGCGGATCCAGTAGGACAGGAGGACAGGGTTTTTCTAGGCCTCAGGGTGCCCAGTTCCAGGCACGGGGTGCTTGCTTTACTTGTGGAGCCATGGGGCACTTGGCGAGGGATTGCCCTCAGGGACAGGTAGCAGGGAGTCAGCGGATGGCCGCTTCAGAGCCGACAGTTGGTGATATGGGCAGGTCCCATAGAGTATTCGCAGCGGTTGACAACCGCCAGGCCGACCATCAGGCCACGGTTATCGAATCTTCAGGTATAATCAGAGGTAACAATGTATCTATTTTGTTTGATTCAGGAGCTACTGACTCCTTTATATCTCCATTGGTTGTGGAGCGTTGCGGGCTAGTGGCAACTAGGCAGGGTGTCAGTTGGGAAGTGGAATTAGCTTCAAGGGCTAGAGTGTCAGTGGAATCCGAGGTTAGGGCATGTCAGTTGCAGATTGGCAAGACCACCACTGTAGTAGACCTTAGAGTGACTCCACTTGGATCTTACGGAATCGTACTTGGCATGGATTGGCTTTATGCCCACATAGCCAAGATGGATTGCCGCCTGAAAAAGATCGAGTGTGAGGATGATCATGGTTCGCCCATAGTTATCACCGGGATTCAGAGGCCCGTGTCTCTTCGGATGATCTCCGCAATGCAGCTCAAGCGGAGCATGCGGAAGGGATGTCAGCTTTTTGCTATCACTATCAGTGACAAAGGAGAAGAGGAGGAAAAGGAAACATCGCTCGATGACCATCCTATCCTTCAGGGATATTCAGATGTATTTCCTTCAGAGTTACCGGGAATGCCTCCCCGCAGAGAGATTGATTTTCATATAGACCTAGTACCAGGAGCCGAGCCAGTTTCCAGAGCACCTTATAGAATGACCACAAATGAGCTTAATGAACTTAAAATTTAGCTTGAGGAACTTCTTGAGAAGGGTCATATCCGTCCTAGCGTATCCCCGTGGGGTGCACCAGTTATCTTCGTTAAGAAGAAGGATGGATCTCTCCGATTGTGTATGGATTATCGGCAGCTAAATAAAGTAACCATCAAGAACCGATATCCTTTGCCTAGAATTGATGATTTATTTGACCAGCTTCAGGGTGCCAAAGTCTTTTCCAAAATAGATCTGAAGTCAGGATACCATCAGTTGAGAATAGTGGAAAGTGATATCCACAAGACCGCTTTTCGCACTAGATATGGTCACTATGAGTTTACCGTAGTCCCCTTTGGACTTACGAATGCCCCAGCAGTTTTTATGAGTCTCATGAATGGGGTGTTCCGTACCTTTCTGGACCGTTTTGTTATTGTGTTCCTCGATGATATATTGATATATTCTCGGAATGAGAAGGAGCATGAGGAGCACCTGAAACAGGTATTGCAGTGTTTGCGAGATAACCAGTTGTTTGGCAGCCTATCGAAGTGTGCTTTCTTTCGATCTGAGGTCAAGTACCTTGGACATGTTATTTCCGGTGATGGGATCTCAGTGGACCCATCAAAGATTAGGGCTATTATGGATTGGCCAGCGCCTACCAGTGTGACAGAGGTCAGGAGTTTCATGGGTTTAGCAGGATATTACCGACGTTTTGTCGAAGGTTTCTCCAGAGTCGCACACCCTATTACCTCTCTTCAGCGTAAAGGGAAGAAATTTGAGTGGACAGAGGAGTGCGAGAAGGCCTTTCAGGAACTCAAGAAGGCACTTACTAGCGCTCCTATCCTTGTTGTACCAGATCCTTCAGCTGATTTCATGGTTTGTACCGATGCTTCCTTAGAGGGTTTAGGGGCAGTTCTTATGCAAGGTGGTAGGGCCATAGCTTTCGAGTCTAGGAAACTTAAGACTCATGAACTTAATTATCCCACTCACGACCTTGAGCTCGCGGCAGTAGTGCATGCACTTGTGAGGTGGAGACACTTCCTTTTAGGACATCACTTTGAGTTGCATTCAGATCACCAGAGTCTTCAGTATATCTTCACTCAGCCGAACCTTAATGCACGTCAGAGGAGATGGATGGAGTTTTTGTGCGAATATGATTTTGACGTTCACTACATCAAGGGAAAGGAAAATGTAGTTGCAGATGCCTTGAGTAGGAGACGTCATGAGGTTTGCACCATATCCATGGGCACAGACTTGAGGGACCGTATACTTCGGCACTTATCTGAGGATGGATGGTATGCAGAGGTTTGTCAGGTATTACGTTCTCAGGTCACTCTAGAAGGGAAATATGTGGATTATTCTTTGGAGTCCGATGGACTATTACGCCATAGAGGGCGCATTTATGTACCTTCCTCCGGAGGGTTGCGAGAGTTCATTGTCTCGGAAGCTCATAGAGCTCCTTATGCAGCGCATCCCGGGGTTAAGAAGTTGCATGCAGACTTGAGGCAGTTGTATCATTGGCCGGGAATGCGGCAGCTCATTGCTGAGATAGTAGCTCGGTGTCTCGAGTGTCAGAGGGTAAAGGCAGAGCACCGCCATCCAGGTGGGTTGCTTCAGTCTCATGCTATACCAGAGTGGAAGTGGGATACTATATCCATGGATTTCATCGTTGGTCTCCCTATGTCTTCTCGTCGCCATGATGCTATCTTGGTGACAGTTGACAAGCTGACCAAAGTAGCTCACTTTTCACCAGTCCGTACTACATTCACAGCTCCTACAGTAGCACAGGTGTTCTTGCGAGACATTGTTAGACTTCATGGCGTACCCCGCAAGATTATTTCTGACAGGGATTCTCTTTTCACTTCTACCTTTTGGAAGTCATTACAGGCAGCTATGGGCACAAAGCTCAATTTCAGTACAGCTTATCACCCGGAGACAGATGGTCAGACAGAGAGAGTCAATCAGGTGTTAGAGGATATGCTTCGTATGTACGTCATGGATCATCAGACCCGGTGGGAGGAGTATCTTCCCTTAGTGGAGTTTGCCTATAACAATGGGCATCACACTTCTTTGGGAATGCCACCCTACCAGGCATTATACGGCAGGCCTTGCAGGACACCCTTGAGTTGGGATCGCATAGAGGATAGAGTTGCTATTGGTCCTGAGTTAGTTCGAGATATGGAACAGCAGGTGGATTTGATTAGGCAGCGTCTCAGAGAGGCTCAGGATAGACAGAAGAAGTATGCCGATGCAAAGAGGATTGACCGTAGTTACTTGGTTGGAGACAGAGTTTTCTTGAGAGTGCGACCGCATAAGAGTCCGATCCGCTACGGAAAGGGTTCTAAGCTCGCACCTCGCTTTGTAGGACCTTTTGAGATTCTGGAGAGGACAGGCCCAGTTGCCTACCGTTTAGCTTTGCCACCTAGCCTGTCACGCATCCACGATGTGTTTCATGTTTCAGTTTTGAGAAAATATATCTATGATGAGTCTCACCTTTTAGATTGGGATGCCTTGCAGGTGGAGTCGGACGGGCAGCTAGCTTTGGAGCCCATTCACATTTTGGCACGCCGGACATTGGCCCTTCGAGGTCGAGAGCTGGACCAGGTTAGGGTCCAGTGGGATTGTTATGATGAGGTTACGGCTTCATGGGAGGACGCAGCACGTATGAGATCAGAGTACCCTCACCTCTTTGATGAACTCCAGGAGGAAGTTCATGCCTAGAGGGGGAGGATGTGAGGCCTCACCTCGACTCAGTTTGACATTCAGTGGATTTTATATTTTAGACTACTATGGATACTTTGTTTTGATGCATTTTGAGACTTAGAAATTATACGATTTCAGGATATTGGATAACATTGCTATGAATTGATGTTTTACTTACATGCTTTATGTGATAGAACACTACATGATTATTAGATAGAATGATATTGCAATGATAGATGTCGTTAATGAATTTGCAGGACTTTACTTTGAATATAGAACTATGATGTATGTTTAGTTTATGTGAATTGGGATGAAAATTGTTTATGTGAACTTGCTTGACAAAAGATGTATTCAATCTGTGCAGATGAAAATTGTATGCAAGTAATGATGTGCATTGTTGTATAATTGATTATATTTTATATGAATATTTGGGAGTACTAATGTGTAAATTGAGATGCGCAGGAAATTTACCATGTGACCATGAAAAATTACGGAGAATCAAACCTAGACTTATGTATGTTCGTAAAGCCAGGGTTTGTCTATTTGGAGAGACAACACTCCGTTTGTGTTGTATTTTATTCGTATCAGTATATGCTGCATGTGTGTTGTGTGTTATTTAAATTTATTGTGTAAAAACCTCAAGAGACAATTTCATGTTTATTTTTGTAAAAGTATTTTATTAGTGCCACTTGACACATGTGTGGATTTAAATTTTAATATTTTATCTTGTCTCTTGATGGGAAAGTGTTAATTATTATTATTTTTAAATAAAATAATGTGTTGTCAAAAAGATATTTTGAGAATATAATATTTGGTGTGGTCAACTTATGTTTGACCCGAAAATAAACTCCAGAGGGGTTTAAAATGGGTTAAATGTACACCTAGGGGTAGTTTATTAGGGTTTCCTGAAGCCCATAAGGTATACCTAGGGGTTAGGGGTAATTTTAGGCAAGTTTCTACTTTATTATGATCTTTTTAACGCTTTAAAAATTGGCTTTTTTGAGTTGAGCGAAAATTGAAAATTGAAGGAAAATCAAATCCAGATTTTTCCTCTTGGAAGGAAAAGTCTTTTTTGCATTTTTGCTTTCTTCCTTCTTTTTGTTGATTTTTCTTAGAATCCTGTGAGAACTCAGTGAGTGAGCTTCTTAAGGAGGATTTTTGGGAATAGCTGGTTAATCACCCACTCTCCATTTTTGGAGACAGAAGAAAAATTTGGAAGAAAAATAATGTTATGGGATAAAGAAATTGATTAAGGAAAATAAAGGATTGTGGATTGGGCAGCTCTTCTTCAGATATCATTATAACCTTTGGGCAGATTAAGGTTGGTTTCATTTTTACTTTTAATGACTTGTTTTTGTTTATTTCTGAAAGTTGTTGAATAAGAAAATCTGTATTCTTGAAAACGAATGTTTGAAAATCTTTTGGTTTTGTTTTATGAATGAGTGTGTTTTGGGAGTTTTCTCAAGATCTCTCTTTCTCTTGGGAGAGAAGAGGATCTTGAGGGTGGTAGCAGTGACAGCCCTTGAGTGAGAGACTCTCTTTAGAGAGCGATCACAAGGGATCTTTGTGTGACCCTTGCTGCATGGCCTGTTTGTGCAATGGGGGTCATAAGGAGGGTTATAAGGCTAGAATGCCTTTGGGGGGCATAAGGATTATGGGGTTGAGATTTGATATTTTATTTGTGCCATGAGGTGGCTTTCTTGTTATTACATACTTGCAGATTCTCCTCAGGGTATTTGGTCCACTACCACCCTTTGAAAATGTTCACCACCAGAGTGTGGTGCTGTGAAAGCCAGGTTGGGAATGTGTCTGGAATATTTGTATGTTTTGGGTTTCTTTGTGTTTGCCTGTTTGTTACCCGTCTAGGAATTTGGTTCTCCGAGCTCGGGGGTGGCTACCAGTTAGCCTAGGCTGGGAGGTGAGCACTCCGTGGTCAATTTTGTGTTTTCTATTATGCAGGAAATTCAGAAGAAAGAGGATAGGATTCATGAAAGATATTCAGAAGATTGTATTTGAAGATATCTGAATTCAGTTGCAGATGTATGTTTAAAGTTGTTGTAAATAAATGCCTCAATTCAAGAGAAAGGAGAAGCAAGTTGAAATTTGTATTAGTAGACTTGAAGTCTTAATGTTGTGACTGTTCAGAGAAATCATTCTGTAAATTTGGTAGAGTATTTAGAGATGTTTTAAAGAAAGAAAAGCTTGTTATTTCTACTTCTGGTTTTATAAAAAAAAAGGGGTTAAATTGTGTTGCATGCAAAAAAGCTTCTTGTATTTTGGAGAGAAATAAAAGATTTGTTTTTTTATTTAGACTTTAATTATGTTTCACTTGTGGCAAATAAAAGATTATTGTTGTTGATAGATTTCTGTATTTTTTTTATAAAAAAAGTTGTTTTAAGTAAATATTCTATTTTTAAAAAAAAAAGAATATATAAATGGATATCTTTATTTCCAGAAAAAAAAGTACAATGTATCTTTATAAAATACTTTGAATTGTATTTTTGTTAACATTGATTTAAAAGCTAGCTTTATAAATGAATATATATATATATATATATATATATATATATATATATATATATATATATATATATATATATATATATATATATATATTTCTATTTTGATTAAACTTAATGTTACCTTTTTCTTTATTATATTAGTTTAGAATTTTGTATGTAAAATTCTCTTCAAAAAAAAACCTTATATAAATTTATATTGAAATAAATTTCATTTTTATTTTTATTATGCTTATTTAAGTTATTTATAAATATATATATATATATATAAATATATATATATTTATATATATATATATACATATATATATTATTATGTATTTTAATTAAAAAAAATTAAATTTTAAAAAAAAAGGGAAATGAGTTTTGGGGTCCCCGCGGACTCCACTGTGTGTTCACACAGTGGACGACCGCGCGGCGCCCACTGTGTGCACACACAGTGGAGCCGCTTGCGGTTCCCACTGTGTGGGCACACAGTGGACGGCCACGGCCGCCACTGTGTGGCCACACAGTGGTGCCGCTAGCGGCGCCCACTGTGTGGGCACACAGTGGTGCCGCGGCGCCCACTGTGCGCTCACACAGTGGCGCGCGCGCGGCCAAACTTGTGTTCTCTCCGTGACCTGCAAAAAGAGGGGTTTATTTTTTTATGGCCGCCAAGGGCTTCAGCCCAGCCAAAACATTGCTAAAAAAAAATAGATGGATTCATGGCCGCCAAGGGCTTCGGCCCAGCTAAGATGTTTAACAGTTAAAAAAGAAATATAATAATTTATAGGGTTTAAAACCCTAACCGAGTGGAGGTTAGGGCAGTTAATTAAAATAATTATTAAAATATTTACCAGTTTAGTAAATATACATATATATATGTTTCCATAAATACATATGGAAATTATATATATGTATGTAAATGTATGAATTTGAGCATTTTTGTATAAGTAATTAAATTTTAAATATATAAATATATGCATAATCAATTATGTATATATGTATATATTTAATTAATCCCGATTTTAACTTTGGTTAAATTATAAAGAGAAATATAAAAGAATTAAAAAGACTATAAAGTCATATTGGAGGATAAATTAAAATATCTCTCCTAATACTTTTAGTATGAATAATTTAATAAAACTATTAATTAAATATCTTTTGGAGATAAAATTTAAACCAGTAGGTTATTTCGCGATTAGAATATAACCGATTGTCGATGCTTCGTTCGTTTCAGAATGAGCTCGAATTTATTAATGGAATTTTCGTTAACGCTTGTCGCAAGAGTGTGCTTGTTAATTAAATCAGTATCTTTTAAAAAAAAAAATTTGTTCCGTTTTTGCCCTAAATTTTGGGCATGACACTATTGATTTAAACATTTTAAGTGCAAAAATCAACATCATTGTCAAGTTTCTTATCGGGATATATCAAATCCTCTATCACGAAGCTTGCTCAATACATCTTGTTTTCATTATCTTGGATATATCTTTCCTATTTTGAACCTAGGTCATATCAAAATCAAAATTGCGCCAACATTGGAATCAAACAAACTTGTAAACTATCAGATGCTTATATGAATTTTAAGTATCGCCTTAAGAAAAGAAAACCCAGTTATAAAGCTACTCAGAAAAGAATAAGATTCTTGTATATCAATCGCAAGATCTTATTAAAACATAGGACATTCCTACATCGTTTTCATCACTATTTACATGGCTACAGGACAGAATTTGATAGAGAAATTTTGCAAGGATGTGCTTTTCAACAAAGAGATGCTTTATCATGATGAACAAATAATAGTGGTCAAATAAACAAAGCATATCTTCCTAAACCAATAATCACCTATTGACTTGTCTTTTGGAAACTTCAAAAATTTCAAAACAATCACATGCCAGTTTGGACTAGAGCTCAATACGAACAACTTAGAAAACAACAAAAACAAATGGAGGAAGAAGATAATTTGATTCTCCAAACTTTTGGGTATACAGTTTTTGACAAAGAAGCGATCAATAACACCATTAGAGACCTTGAGCGAGATTTCAAATTTGATAAGATAATAGAAAAATTATTGGCAAAGCAAAAAGAGAAATATCTTTTGATGTTGGCAAAATCAGAAGCTAAATTGCCACAAGACTTTAACATAGAAAGCTTGAAACAAGATGCAGAGGCAACTAATACCCAAAACACAAATGATCCAAATAACAAAGATGTAAACAAAGAAAGTCATGAAGAGACAAGAAAAGAACGTGATGACACAAGAAGAGAGCGTAGTGATAAAAGAACTTATGAAGAAATAAGGAGAAACTGTATCAATAATCTGTTGTTAAACCTCACTCAACAAATGCAAACTCTACAACAACAGATACAAGATAGGCAGAATGGAACAAGCTCCAAGAAGTAATCATTGGAAGATATCTGCCTATATCCTTTTGATAAAAATTTGAATATGATACCATTTCCACAGCATTGTGAGATCCCTAAATATGACAAATACGATGGAAAATCTGATCCTCGGGATCACATTTAGGAGTTTTGTACTATGAGTATGGAATTTGCGCACGATGAAACTTACCCGATGCATCTTTTCCCTGGGAGTTTAAATGAACAATCAATGGAATGGTTTTTAAGATTACCATCTGGAATCAAATCTTTTGAATAACTCACAAATATATTTATTTCACAATACTCTTACAATGTAAGGAATAAGATAACAATGTCGGATTTAGGCAATGTTAAACAAAAGAATGGTGAATCTTTTATGATCTTCTTATAGTGATGGAAACAGATATTTAATAGGTATCCAAGAGATGTACCTGATCAAGAAAAGATGGACATATTCATTGATAATCTTATCAGTGAAATGAGTTATCGACTAAAATTGCAATGTCCTCCCTCTTTCACCAAGATGATTGAGAATGGTCTGAAAATAGAAGACGCGATGGTAAAAAAAGGAGAGCTAAAAATTTACAATAATTCTTACAACAACAACAACAACAACAGCAACAATGACAAACCCAAGTTCTAGTCAAAGAATAGGAATGTCATCAATGGAGGAAATAACGATAATAGTGATATGAAACAATAACCAATCTTTAATCTATCAAGTCAAATCGCAAACAATAACAATCAAGAAAGCAATAAATCCAAGTCTTTCTTCTCTGATCCTCACAGGAAATTCACAAACATTGGAGAACCCTTGGAATCAGCTTTAAAAACTCTTCTTACAAACAAACTGATTGTTTTACCAAAAGAAAGAAGTTATGAACCACAAGTCAAGCCTAATTGGTGGAATGACAATCATTTTTGTAATTACCATCGGAATAAAGGACACCAAACTAATGATTGTCAGAGATTGAAACACCTTATCCAAGATCTAATTGATAATGGAACTATCACAGTAGCCATAAGACAAACGAATCACACCTAGCCTTCAAAACTCCACTTCTGAATTATGAAAAAGGTGGACAATCTCAATTAAAAGATGACAAAGGAAAATCCAAAGTGAACTACACTTATACATATGATGATGTGGTGAATGTCATCATTGTTAAAGATAACACACCTTCAGAGCCAATCAATGTCATTACGAGAAGCAAAGCGAAGGTCACCTTTCCAAGTATAACAAAATACTCAACATCCACTTCACAACAATACAATTTACTAGAGAAATTACAAATAATACCTACTCAAATATTAATTTTGAAACTTCTCAAAGTTTCAGCTATGCATAAGGAAATTTTGGAAAAAGCTTAAGTAGAAACAAAAGTTTCAAAAGACTTGGATGTGGACCGATTCCAAAACATGGTGGGACACCTTATATCCCCTCATTGCTTATCATTTTCTAAAAATGATGATGCGTCATTGCAACATCCTCACAATGCTCTCTTACATGTTGAAGTCACCATTAATAAAACTCATGTCAAACACGTACTCATAGATGGTGGAACAGGCTTAAACATTTGTGCCTTAAGTTTAATAAAGGATTCAGGTTATTCTAAAAATGCAGTAGATCCAAAGAAAAAAATAACCATTAAGGCTTATGGTGAAGCAAAGCATTCTTCTAAAGGAACTATGGTGTTACCAATCAAAATAGGACCTGTGGAAAGGAATACATTATGTCAGGTTTTAGATTTGAGCCTCTCTTATAACATTCTTCTGGGAAGATCATGGATTCACAGCATGCATGTAGTTCCTTCTACATATCATCAATGTGTAAATTTTCCTCATGAAGGACAAGAGGTCACTATAATTGTAGACTCTAGCCAATATTGCAATAATCTGAAGCCAACACAAGATACAAGAGTTCCACATAATAGAGAATCAGTATATCCTACCAAATAAATTCAAGAAAATTTATGGGAAACCTTCGAGAAAAAGCTCAAATTAAATGATGAAGGAATGGGAAAATATTCTTTGCATAATTTTCCACTTTTACCTAAATCATATGGAAATCCTACAAATATCCAATCATGAATCTCAAAGAAATCAAAAGACATGCTTAATGGAGCATTTGTTAGAGATGGAACACTTGAAGAAGAAATTGAAGACAAGGACATTTTTGGTTGGTTGTACAAAGATGAAAATGAAACTATAGCAACAGCTACAGAAGTCAATATTCCTATAGAACAATATGGAAATGGTTATAAGATTGTGCAAAAAATGGGATATGAAGGAAAAGGACCAATTGGTAAGCTACATCAAGGCCTTTCAGAACCTATTTGTTCTCACTCGCAATCTAAAGAAGATAAATTGGGACTTGGATATCTAAAATCAAATCAAAAGCACATAATTATCAATAGCCAAAGTGGAGAAATAAATCAGTCTCTAAAGAAGAACAATGACAAGAAAAGCTACATCAAGCAGCAGAAATAGTAGCCAATAAGCAGAAACAAGAAGAACATGAGAAACAAGAAGAGGAGATTGCAATCAAAAGAAAAGAATAATTTTGTCAACAAGTTCAAGGACTATGAGAAAATACAAAATCTGAACAAGATATTTCGGAAGCAGTGAAAGTAGAGATGGCAGAAATCAGGGAACTTTTTGCACCATACAACATTCCTGTGTGGTATAGTGGTGTAGTCCTAGACATTGGTTCAGAGATAGATTCAAATGAATATGAATGGAGTCTAGATGTCTCATCTAATATATCAAGTGAATAAAAAAATAAAGAGCAAGCAGCTATCACAGAGGAAGACTTGTCTATTACAAAACAAAAGATAGAGTTAGAAAGAAGGCAAGAAGAACTCAAAATCCAAAGAAAAGAGGCATATACAAGACAACAAAAGAAAGGGGATTAAAAAGACCAAGAAGTAATGCCACAAGAAGCACAAATAGATATGGATCAAGCATCTAGAAATATCATATTTCTATCAAATGAGGAGCGATATATACCAAGGTATGGCAGAACCATAAAAGAACTAAGAGATAGTCAAGTAGGATTGACTATTAGTCCAAAACAAGCTGAATTTGAAAGAAGACAAAAGTTGGCAAAAGAATCCTCTATATTATGTACACAAGTATGTCAACTTCAAAATACAAATGAATTTATTGAAAATAATCAAGAAGGAACTTGCAGTACTAA
Organism: Cryptomeria japonica; assembly: GCF_030272615.1. Classification (NCBI taxonomy): domain Eukaryota; kingdom Viridiplantae; phylum Streptophyta; class Pinopsida; order Cupressales; family Cupressaceae; genus Cryptomeria; species Cryptomeria japonica. Next base: position 432,851,026 of record NC_081409.1, on the reverse strand, counting down.
AGACGTCTGTGTTAATATAATTCATTCATTTAAGGGACAAATGTCAGATGAAGAGCCATTTGAGTGTGAACTACAAAATACTAATACTGATTTTGTTAGAACTAATTGGAGAAAACTTGGGAGAGACTATCCTCAAGATCATTCTATCTATGACATTACCTACTCTACACCAAATTATGACCATTATGTCATGAACTTTGAAGCACCTAACAATGACGATGATTATGACTTACCCCTTCTTCATCCAAAACTAATTGATTGGGATAATCTAGAAAACCCTAAATTGGATTTCTTTTCCTATTATCATGACTTAGTTGTGTATCTTAATGTTGTCGAACCCATAACACCTAAGATATCTTCCATTGTGGAATCAAGTAACATTTCTTGCAGTCAGGAGAATGCCAAACTTTCTTGTCGCAAAATTGAAATAAAACAAGGAAATAGACCTAGTGTTGAAAACCATTTCATGGCAACACTAGATCAATCAAGAGGAAAAATAAAGGACGTATCTGATGGTGAAAACCTCTTTAAGGTGCCAGAAGATGGAAATTTTGCCATCCTCCCTAAATATTTTTAGGAGAGATCTGCTATTCTAATAGAACCAACAGAAGCAATAAACATTGGCACATCAAAGGATCCCAAAATACTTCATTATGTTGCCTCATTATCAGATAAAGAGAGGAAAGAATACATAGAATTCTTGGTCCTATGCAGACATGCCAAGACTTAATCCAGATCTTATAATGCATCATCTCAATGTGGATTTAAAAGAAAAACCAGTTAAATAAAAGCTGAGGAAGATGCATCCACACATCGCTCTTCTTGTAAAACTCGAGCTAAACAAACTATTAGATGTGGGTTTCATAAGACATGTTGCCTATCCATAATGGGTTTCAAGCATTGTGTCAGTGTCAAAGCTAGATAAAAGCATAAGAGTCTACACCAATTTTAGATATTTGAACAAAGAGTGTCCCAAAGATGATTTCCCACTACCCAACATTGATATAATTGTGGACTTATCAGCAGGGCATGAGATGTTTTCATTAATGGATGGATTCTCAGGATACAATCAAATAAGAATCACCCTTGAAGATCAAGAAAAGACAACATTCACCTATACATGGGGTACTTATTGCTGGAATGTTATACCATTTGGGCTTAAGAATGCAGAAGAAAATTATCAAAGAGCTATGACAACAATTTTCCATGATATGATGCATACATTTATGGAAGATTATGTAGATGATATACTTGGAAAATCTCATACAAGACAAGAACATTTAAACATCTTAAGCAAGATCTTGGATAGGCTTGAAAGATATCAGTTGAGATTAAATCCAAAGAAATGTGCATTTGGAGTAACCTCTAGAAAACTTCTTGGGTACATTATATCAGCTCATGGAAATGAAGTAGATCCTGAAAAGGTCAAATCCATCATGGAAATGGAGTCAGCTAGGAACATAAGTCAATTGTGATCTTTACAAGGAAGATTGCAATCAATCAGAATATTTGTCTCTCAATTAGCAGATAGATGTCATCCATTCACTCATCTTTTACATAAGAACGCTCCATTCAAATGGGATCAGAAATGTGGAGAGGTTTTTATGCAAATCAAAGAATATCTTATGAATCCTCTAGTACTAGTATCACCAATCAAAGGGAAACCATTATTACTCTAAATCTTGGTAACAAATGTCTCATTAGGCACTCTCCTAGCACAACATGATGAAGAAGGAAAAGAAAGAGAAGTGTATTACATCAGTAGAACACTTGTCGAATATGACCTGAATTATACATCAATAGGGAATACATGTCTAGCAATTGTATTTGCAACTCAGAAGCTATGACATTATATGCTGACTCATTCTATGAAACTAATAGCAAAGATAGATCCACTAAAGTATTTGTTGAACAAGTCAACTTTGACACGCAAACTAGCCAAATGGGTTATGATACTGAGTGAATTTGATATAGATTATGTTGATCGAAAAGCTATCAAAGGACAGGTCATTGTTGATCAATTAGCTAAAGCACCTTTACAAAATGATATATCATTGCACATTGAATTTTCTGATGCAGAGATTCTGACAGTAAGTACAAAATTTTGGAAATTGTACTTTGATGGCTCTTATACACAATATAGATCAGGCGCAGGAATTTTGTTCATCACACCTCAGGGACACACAATTCCAAAATCATATAGACTGTGGTTTCCATGCACAAACAATACTACAGAATATGAAGCATTGACTATTGGGCTCAAAATGGCTATTGAATGGAATATCAAGGAATTACATGTCTATGGTGTTTCACAGCTTATCATCAACCAAATAAATGATGATTATCCAACTAAGGATGACAAGCTTATGCCCTTCAAACAGTTGGTAGAAGAGTTTAAAGAACACTTTGAAGAAGTATCATTCACTCAAATCCCAAGAAATGAGAACAAAGCAGCAGATGCAATGGCTACAATAGCATCTATCTTGCAGAATCGGGAGAATCAACAATGTTATGAATTCCTCGTGGAAGATATCTTAACCCCTACCATTCAATCCCAGCATACCTACATGATCTGCCATATATCAGGAACCAGTCAATCCTTATATGGCTAAACTTATCAGTACTTAAAGGAGAATATCCTTCCTCCTAACCTATCCCACAATCAAAGAAGAAAATTTATCTATCAGTCATCTCACTATACTATTATTGTCGATACCTTATATAGGCGAGGTCTAGATATCACTTTATTGAGATGTCTTGAACAAGAAGAATCTAAGAAAGTTCTTAAAAAAGTTCACGCAGGTATTTGTGGCACACACTCAAGTGGATTAACACTGGCTAAGAAACTTCTTCGTATGGGTTTCTATTGGCCTAGTATGGAGAGAGATTCATTCACATATGCTAAGAAATGCAAACAATGTCAAATCCATGGGAATCCCATTCACGCACCAGCATAAGAATTGTATCCTATGGCTGGATCATGGCCATTTTCTCAATGGGGCCTTGATTTGGTAGGAAAGATAAATCCTTCATCCTCTAATGGACATAAGTTCATTCTAAATGCTACTGAATATTTGACTAAATGGATTGAAGCAGTACCTTTGACAAAAGTGACAGGAAAATAAATATCATCATTCATCTTGAATTATATAATCTGTCACTATGGAGTTCCTATGACCATTATCACTGATAATGGAAGACCATTTAAGAATCAAGATGTGAAGGAACTATGTGAGAAATTTCATATCCAACATAGGTTTTTTACTCCATATTATCCACAAGGAAATGGTCAAGCTAAGGCATCAAACAAGACTATCCTGAAAATCTTGAAGAAAAAGGTCAATGAAGCTAGAAAAGACTGGCACATTCAACTAAATCCTTCTCTTTGGGCATACCGAACCAACATCCACACACCAACAGGGGCAACTCCATATTTCTTAGTCTATGGATTAGAAGCCATTTCACCCATAGAAGTAGAGATACCTTCTCTATGGGTTTCCTTGAAAGGTATTATACCAGAGGAAGAACAATGAGTCTCTAGACTTCAAGAACTTGAGTTGATCTAGGAATGTTGCAAAAATGCAATATATCATTTGAAATTATATCAATAGAGAATGGCAAGAAGTTATAATTAGAGAGTCAAGCCACGCAATTTTTTAGATTGGAGATATAGTTCTAAGGGAGAATCCAAGAAATCAGCAAGACCGAGAAAAGGGGTAAATTTGAACCAAATTAATTAGGTCCTTTTGTCAGAGTAGCAACATATGGCTCAAGAGCATACAAGTTATCTACCCTTGAAGGTGATTGGTTTGATGAACCTATCAATTCTATTCATCTCAATAAATTCTATGCTTGAGATTTAAAGTCCTGAAAAATCATCAATAAAAAGCATATAAAGTCCTGAAAAAAAAGCATTAAAAATCAAAATACAAAAAAAAAGAAAAGAAAAAAATGCAATAAATTTCGATTGTAAAAACCTGGTAAATAGGCGCTATCTAAAAAAGTGAGTTCTTCCATCTATGAGATTTCTTTGTGCACCTATCCACTCCATCCTATCACATTTATCACTTCCATCTATGTTAGCTTATCCATTCCATCTTTCACATCTATTGCTCTGAACCATTTAGCAGTAAATATGCAGCTTACCAACAATTATCAATCTTTGACATACTTGTTGTAGTCACTTCTCAGAATCAATCATATCTGGATTTGTATCCCACCATGGTTTGGATCTTGATCAATTCATACATCCATAATAAATTTTTGTTTCCGCTGGGGGAAAAATCCTAATTCCTTTTGCTAAGGTGATCTTTTGAATCTTTGAAAATCCAAAACATTCGGAAAACTTAGAAAAACCAAAAACACCTATGGTTTTGAAACAGATAATGAGCAACAAAGCAACGAAGATCAAGGCATCTTATAACAACTGAATTGTGAAACTCGAAAAATGAAGAATCAACCAGAAAGTAATAAAGGATTATCAAAGATCATTCATCAAGATGATTATATCAGTTAATGACCATGAGAACATGTGAATGACCTACAAGATTCAATGTTTATTTATTGATTTTATTGCTAATCATGTACTCTATGCAACTCAAGGATGTCCATGATTAGAGAAGCTATGATGGGGCATGATTATTTTATTTGATTATTGTCTGTGATTTATCTCTTATTAAGGTATGTACTTATCTAAGGATATGATCAGCAAAAGATCAAGGAGGACATTCTGAGTCATGCATGAAAGGGGATAATCCTTGTCTGTTCTACAAGAAATACTTAGGTCAACTTGATTCATTATATCAAGTTGTTTTTATTAACTTGCTATATCAAAATCCATGTAAGAAATACTCAGGTCAGCTTGGATAATTATGTCGAGTTGCTTGTATTTTCTTACAACATTTTAAATCTCAATGATGAAATCAAGAACTATTCCAAGATAGCATATGAAGAATGGTAGTATCATTTTTTAATTAGATCATTTTTAGATTATCTCATTATTCATCTGCATTATAAGCATTCAATGTTAGTTGCATTATAAGCATTTCATTTCATTCACAGATCAACGGTCACGAATAAATATTGAGTATACTTGGACAAACAAAAACAATTTGCATTTGATAATTATAGGTGCATTCATTTTTAGAATCATTTTAATCATCATCCATTTCATTTAGTTGCATTTTAATCATTGCATTAGTTTGCATTCAATTAAGTGCATTTCATTAATCATCTAGTGTATCATCATTATTATTTGCATTATCATTTAAGATCATTTAGTTGCATCTTTCCACTTAGATTCGTAATCATTATAAGCATTACATATAAAAATCAAAAACATATCATGTAGATCATTTGCATTTGCATCATCCTACACATTAAAAAAGAGAAATAAAATCACTCATTCATTTTCATTCCCATTTAGATCATTCCATTTGCATCATTTAAGTACAACATATCATTTAAGTTAGTAATCATTTTTTTTGCATCCAAGGTCATCAAAATCAAAAATCAAAAGAATTTATCATTGCATCATCATATAAAGCATCATCATAATGAAGAGAAAATATCATAACATCATCCATATAATCAATGCATATAGATTGTCATCATAAAATAGAGCAACATGCACAATAAAAGATCATCATATCAACAGACTAGCACTCTCATCCTATCAACAAAGTGTGCATCCTATCAACAGACTAGCACTCTTATCAAAAACAACCTGATGAAGATCATGATACAAATGAGAGAGCATACAAACACCCCATGCATATTGAGTCTGATGTTGCATCATGCTCTGAACAATCTCACCCCACCCAATAGCAAAACCTCAAAATCTCTTGTCTAGACAGATGAATACCCCAATCAAACCTGCAAGAATCATAGGGAGAGTCTCGTAATACATAATCATATCCTCACATCGGATCTCTCCTCTCAAAATGCTCTCATCACCAAATATGGCTTTGCAAGCCTCTGTCCCTCCACGATCCTAAAAATCATACTGAACTAACTCACTGCTCACTAGGATGTGGAGAATCTTGTAGACATCGTCAAGCGTCACACTAATCTCACCTGTGGGTAGGTGGAAAGTGTTATGCTTGATATGCCATCTCTCAGCTAAAGCTGTCAACAATCCCCTATTATGGGTAATACCAGGCATGTATAACAAGTGGCATAATCTGCAAGCATCTGTATGTCTCACCTCTGCCTATGTTAGCTCTGGCACTAAGTGTTGTATCACCAGGAATTTCTCCCAACATTGGAGAACATCAAGTTTCTCCTATTTACTAAGAGAATTCAATCAATCATCATTCATTTATCTATCAAATCAAAGAGATCGCTAATCTATCACATCAACAATTTGTAAATCTTTTCAAATGAAGAAAATCAGGCTATCAAATCAATCTAAACCTATCAATCATGGTTTTATATCAATCATTGAGTTCAATCAAACTCTTCTATGCTCTTCATCAGAAATTAAATCGGTGTCTTAGAGCTAATCTATCCAATCAAATCAAATCAATCAATCGCTTCTCCTATCAATCAACTTTATCAAATCAATCAATCAAGTACCTATTCATCACAATTGCACATCAAAATGCCTAAATCTAATCATCACAATGAATTTTAACATGAACAACATCAAACAAATTCAATTGAAACACAAGCGCTAATCTTTTTAACAAAAGTGCTATTCTATTCAACATAGGCACTAAATCGAACATATGCTTGAACCTTTTTTGCACAAGCGCTAAACCTTGGAACAAAAGTGTGAAACAATCAAAAGTGCTACCCTAAACATCAAATGTGCAAAAAATAAAAGAAAAAGCAGTGACAAAACAAAAGCGCTAACAAAACAAGCATATGCACTAAAAATATCATATGTGCTAACTTTACATGCAAAAGCACTAACAAATAAAACAAAAACGCTAACCAAAGATGCCGAAAATTGCAAATATTCAAAATAGCCAAAAACATGCCAAACAAACATGAAACATTATACGACATGTTGCAAAAAGGCTCGAGATAAGGTACATACCAGATACCCATACTCAGGAGGTCGTTGATATCATCGAACGCACTCAAATCGATGGTTCTCCAAAGGAATCACCATTTTTCCACCTCATCAAGATAATTTCTTCACAACCTGCCAACGATGCAAATGAAATAAAAATTAACTTTAGTTAATTTTATATTTACTATTTGGAAGGGTAATTAATGTTTTTCAATGGGGCAGTTATATTTATTTTTCATAAATAAATTTAATTGAAGGACCTTTTCAATTATCGTGAGATCAATCGCTTATCCAAATTTTTTAAGAATTTCACGAGAAATCTCCTAAGGGGGCACACAATCAAGATTTTCAATCTTCATCAGGCACATTATCGAGACTTGATTTAATCTTTGAAACAATTTTGTCTCGACGTCATTTCAAAGAGGGGCAAAATGTATACATATAAAAATGGCTATCAGCAATTAAATAAATATTTTATATTTATTTAATAATTATTCTTCTATTAAATAGTTAAATTGAAAAGATTAATTTATTTAATTCATTTCATGTCTTTCTATTAATTAATTTAACTAAAATATATTAATTCATTCATTTATCCTAATCCTCTAATTAATTAAATATCTAAATATTTAATTATTTCCTCCAATAATTTGAATATCTAATATTTAATGATTATTCTTCTATCCTATAGTCTCAAATATTAAATAATTTTTAAATTATTTAAATCCCTTTTCCAACTCACCTTCCATCTCCACTTCATCTTTCCTTTTCCAACTCATCAAACATGTGGCTAAAGATATTAATATTTTTTAAATATTAATTCATCATTTTTCTCCAACCTCCAAATTTAATGAAATATTGTGTACGTACATATATTTCTTAAATTTTCTTCTATATTCCCTCCAACATCCCTACATCTTAGGAAGGACTTGAGTCCACTTGTCTTCTCATGCCTAAATCTTCTCCAACCATCCCTAGATTCCCTCAGTCAGCAACCCAGTCAAGGTGAGATGAGTGACACTTGTCTTCTCCTTCCCCCTTTCTCTCAACCTTCACCTTTACTCACAGCCATCCAAATCTGTAGATCTAATCATGACTGTTGATCCAGGCCACATCATCTTATCCTCTCAAAGTCTATAAAATCAGGAGTTTGAGTTGAGAAAGAGTTAGTCTTAAAGTGAGTTTTCAAACTAACCATTTGTGAAAACTTATGCATCCGTGAGTTTTAATCTTGAAGCAATTTAGCATAATCATTTAGTATTGCATATCATAGTATCAATTAACTATCAATTATCAGTCCATTCTTCATATGTCATCTTGGAAGCTATTAGTGCTTATATGAGATAACACCATCTGCAACCAGGAATAGTGGAGTTAGGACACAATGAGACTTAAATCATGAAGGTAAAAATAGTGTTTTTATTTTAATATCAATTTCATGTAGTTTCATTGGTTGAGTTTGGATTTCCTGTAGCATTTCCTTTGTATTTTGTGAAACTTATATGTTGCAGGTAGTATTCTGATGATGAAATTCAAGTCGGCACAACCATTATTCATGTTGTTGATGATATTCAAGATACAGTTTATCTATCTAGAGACATCACTGCACCAGATATGGAGCCACCTGAAATCACTGTCTTACGGGTTACTATAGTTGGGGAACCGGCAACTCAATAAGGAGTGGATATTCCACCAGAAAAAGATCAACCTAATAAACCCCAATCCCCACTGGTCTTACAAGATACTCAAAAGGAATCTAATAAGAATGTTGACACATAGACTTCTAAACAGGAAACAAAGAAAAAACCAAGAAAAAGAAATCGTTAAGGTAACATCTTCTGAACCAACAAAAACATTAGTCACTCAGCAGACTGATGAAGATGATGATGATTCATTAGGAATCTCAGGGCCTATCAATGTTGACAACATGAGTGCATCTGAAATGATGAAGATTGCAAATGTTATACAATCTAAAGCGCACAAAAAGAGACGTAAGGAGCAAAGGATTGAAGCAGAAACTATTCAGAAAGTAGTAGACATTTTGACAAATCTACTACTGAAAACTTCTATTGGACATCTGTCTTCACCTATTAGAAAGCTTGGTAAATTAGTCACTGATGCATTTGATCAACTCACATCACTTGAAGAGTCAGCCCATGCTTATGAAAAAAAGAGTTATAGGAAAAAGCGTGGAGAGCAGATCATGAAGGAAATTGATACCAAAAAACTGGCTCTATCATATAATAAAGCTTTATTGGGAAAAGCTATTGAAATAGGAGGAAAATATCTTACTTCTACCTCTAATGTTTCATTCTTTTATTATGGTATCACAAAAAGGCGAACAGAAACAGAGCAAGAGCTAGAAAAGATATGCAATAAATATGTCCCACTTCAAGACTCTATATTTGCTTTTAGCGAATCTGTAGATGATTTGCACAAAAGGTTGGATACTTATGATCATGATAAATCAAAGTGACTCCGGTCACTAAAGTAATTGAAGGGTCAACTTACAACAGGAGTGGACATCCCACAAAGAGCCTACACTAATATTGAAGCTATTTTAGCTACCCCAGAAACCTGTTCACTAGATTCCATGGAAGAATTCAATTCACAGATTATGTCTACACTTGAGTACACTAAGAAAATTCTAGATACATGGACAAATTACATATCACAGTTGAAGAAGAACTTTAATGTTGTTTTCATGAGACTAGCTTATGCATGAATCTTGATTCAGTTTTTTTTTTAAGTTGTTGTTGTATATGTTGAACACTTTGATACAAATTTTCTATATATAATATATATATATATTACTTTTCAATTTGGAATTCTTTTCAAAGGGGGAGTAGAAATATGTATGTTTATTTTTGAAAATTTTGTATAATGTATGCATTAAGGGGGAGCATGTGTATATGTGTAAATTTGTTTTGTATGCACACTTAGCGGTATTGTTGTAAAAAATTTCAAGTGTTGCCATCAATGTCAAAGGGGGAGATTGTTGGCTTGATGATGATTGTTATGAAATCATCATATGTTGTCATTGATGAAACACATACATACACATATGTTTATATTGACTACCGGTGTAACTTCAAGGTTATTTACACTACAACTAGTATACTAAAGATTTATTTCTAACCGGTGCTTGAAGACAACTTGGGTATGCATGGAGATAACCACTTAGTTATACAAGTCTCAACATCAACAAGAAGATCCAGTGGATACTATCTCAGAAGTGTCAAAGTCAAGCGGTTTAACTCTAACCGGTATTTAGTGTTCCAACCGGTAATCATAGATTGTGTGATGAGTTATCACCACCGACAATTTTTGGCGGTATTTTTGTGATGAGTTATAATCACTTGACCAGATACACTGCATCTAGGTAATTGTGTTGTGATTTCTTGAGGCCGACATAAAATCTAAATGTTTATATATTGACATCACAATGAATCATTTTATATGAGTGAAAGTGATATGTTGTGTGCGAAAGGAAAAAGTATTAAGATGAAGAGTATGTTGAAAAGCAGTGTTGATTATGCTTAGAAGGATCTAATCAAGCAAGTATTATGCTACACAGTTAGATCAAACAAATCCTATTGTCTTTTAACAATTATAACAGAATTAAAATCCCCTAACCGGGTAATCTCTAACAAGCTTCATTGTTCAAATCCTCTAACAGGGTGATCCATTAGTTTGGATTCAGAAATCCTCCACCAAGGTTACTCCTAATAGGGTACTACCTTTCACAGGGTATAAGCTTTTAATCAAGCTTTGGGATCTCTAACAAGATTCGCTCCTAGTAGAGCACTTTGTAGACCTTAACCGGTCAGTTATCTATTACTGCAGATAGTTAACTTGTGAGTTCCATCTCACTGTGGTTTTTACCTATTTGGGTTTTCCACGTACAAACACTTGTGTTATGGTGGATGTTTTACTTATTATGGATGTTGTTATATCATTTTGGATTGCATGCATTGTGTTTAAAAGTTTTCTTAAGTTCATCTACCGGTTAGTTTTTGAAGTAGTTTTATTTCTGGTGTCACTGATTCACCCCCCCCCTCTCAGTGCTTCTCAAGTCCTTCAGTTGTTTCCTTCTCGAGGTCCTCTTGCGGTCTGATTTCTTTTCTTCGATCCTGGCACCAACAACTCCCTGATCTTTCTATCACTCTTTCTTCCTTGAGCCACATCAATCTGTTATCATCCCATAATTTTTGGTTGTTTCATTAATGTCGACTTAGCTGTTTCAACAACCATATCGATGGAAACTTCACCAACCTCTGCATGTTTGCCATCTCATCTCCACATGGCATCACATCGGTCATATACTCAGCTCATCGACAAAAGGTTAGTTTACACTTCAACATTCACCAAACTCATACCAGCACAAGCCTTTACCATTGAGACCTTCTCCTCCTACTACCCGGTAGTGCATACTACACCGGTAGCACATGTTCACCTCTGGTGGTTTGTGATCATTTTAACATTCTGCCTCTTCATCATAAATGGGCAACCAAACTCCAAACCAGTTTATGCTCTCTCGGTTGTCACTTAACATGCTAACATACACATGCATTTCTCCTCATACCGGTAGGGTTACTGATAGTCTCAATAACTACTTGTCTTCCACCATACCGGTTGACAAGCCTTCATATTTTTTATTAAGGAAAATTAGGTTTTAAGGGACCCGAAACCCGCTTACATAACGAAGATATAAGCAATAGAGAAACTAGATAAAATAGAACAAAGAGAGAAAGGTTGCAAAAGAACAACAAAAAGAATAGCAGCCAAAAAAAAGAATAGCTCAAGGCTAGCGAGAGACTGGCAACCTAAAACCAAATTACATTTCAGATGAAAATCTTTATAGTCTCTTATGCATCCTTGACCAGCATCATCATCGCATTAGCTGCCTCTTTCAGTTCTTTATTTTCCTGCATCTATTGATTGTCTTTGGTCTTCAACTCCAGCTCACTTGCATTTTGTTTGGTTCTACGTCTAGAGGAGTGTAGAACAGAACTAGAAGACGGCTTGTCATCAATAATCTTCCTTATGCCGGTGCAATCTTCTTCATACCATTTTGACATATTTCTACTGGTAGCCTATAATACCGATTGACATCAATGATAACTCAATGCCAACAATCTCCCCCTTTCGCATTGATGTCAACATCCAGTTTCTCTCCCCTTTGACAGCAATGGCAAAGGGAACCTCAGTCTAACATCAATAATATTTCTCTTGACTACACCCGATGAGGACACAATCTTCCCATGTGTCCATGCTTCATGATTCAAGAGTCATAAGATAGTAACAATGGTTGACTCCCCTTGACTCATGCAATCTCTTATACATTTAAGTGTTGCCATATGGTAGGACAACTCCCATATTTTGTCTCAAATACTCAAATGGGCCCAAAGGAAGTGGCTTGGTAAATATGGCAGCAATCTGCTCAACAGTTGGAACATATTCTACTATGACCTCCTTGTCTGCTACCTTCTCCCTCAAGAAGTGATACTTGATTGCAATGTGTTTTGTTCTTGAGTGCATTACTGTATTCTTGGAGATATTGATTGCACTTGAGTTATCACACCAGATTGGAATAGGTTGCGGTATCTCCACCTGTATGTCTTTTAGTGTCTGCTTCATCCATAAAACTTGTGAACAACATGTAGCAGCTACTATATACTCTACCTCAGCAGTAGATAATGACACTGAATCTTGCTTCTTGTTGTGTCATGATACTAACTAGTCTCCTAAGTAGAAAGCACCTCCACTTGTACTTTTCTGGTCATCTATACTTCCTGCCCAATATGTATCAGTATAAGCCTGCAAAGCAAAGTCTCCTTTCTTCGGATACCACAAACCATAGCTGATAATTCCTTGCAGATACTCGAAGATTATTCTGACTGCATTTAGGTGAGATTGTTTAGGAGTATCTTGGAATCTTGCTACCATGCAAACAGCTTGTACAATATATGGTCTAGATGTTGTTAGATATAATAGACTACCAATCATAGACCTATACAGTGTTTGCTCAACTTTTGGTGACTCATCTAGTTTTCTCAACTTACAACCAGTTACCATGGGAGTACTTACCGGTTTGTTGTCCTCCATTTTAAATTTCTTCAGCATGTCCTTAGCATACTTGGTTTGGGAGATGAAAATTCCTTTCTCTAGCTGTGAGATCTACAAACCAAGAAAATAGGTCACTCACCCAGCATGGACATCTCAAATTTTGTCTTCATCTGATCTGCAAATTATTTGCACATGATTTCCTTGTCTCCCCCAAAGATAATATCATCCACATATACAACAACTATAATCACGTGATCTCCATTTACCTTGACATACAAGTTGCTATCTGCATTCCCTTTCCAAAATCCTTGCTCCTTAAAGTATTTGTCTAACCAGGAATACCATGCTCTAGGAGCTTGCTTCAAACTATACAAGGTTTTCTTCAACCGACATACAAAACTCTCATCTTCATGCAACAAGTACCCTTCTAGTTGTTCCATATACACCTCTTCTTCAAGATTACCATTGAGAAAAAGCAGATTTTACATCCATCTGATACACTTCATATCCCTTGTAGGCTGAGAAAGATAGAAACATTCGTATTACCTCTAACCTAGCAACCGCTGCAAAGGTTTCTTCAAAATCAATACCTTCCACTTGAGCATACCCTTTGCAAACTAACCTTGCTTTATGTCAAGCTATCTTACCTTCTTCATTCATCTTGTTCCGATAGACCCATTTGGTACCTATGACATTCTTGTATATGGTCTAGGAACAAGTTCCCAAGTCTTATTTTTCTCAATTTGTCTCAACTCTTCATCCATTGCATCTACCCACTTCTTACTTTTTCTAGCATCATCAAAAATTTTGGGCTCTACTTCTGTCATGAGGCAGAAATTTACCTGCTCACTTTCCCGAGCTAATCTCCTTCTGGTCTGCACACCTTCATTCCTATCTCCTATGATCTATTCTTCTGGATTATTCTTCTACATATACTAGTTAGGGATCTTATTTTGTGCATCTTCTATTGGTCCATAGTCAGATTGTTCTGCATTTTCAACATCTGAATCATCAATGTAAGGTGTTGGTGTAGATTTTTCTCTATCTGAGTCTTCATCTATTCTCACATTTACACTCTCAACCACCCTTCTCAATCTCTTGTTGTATCATTTGTAGGCTTTACTGTTGGTTGAGTATCCCAAGAAGATTCCTTCATCACTTCGAGAATCAAAACTTCATAATCCATCAGCATCTATCTTCATGAAACACTTACTTCCAAACACTCTGAAGTGCTTGAGTGATGGTTTCCTTTCATACCATAACTCATAAGGAGTCATTATATTGTTCACTCTTAACTGTACCCAGTTTAATGTGTAGATTACAGTATGAATGGCTTCCTTCCAGTACATATTCAGTATGTTGGCCTCATTCAACATAGCCCTAGCCATGTCCTTCATTGTCCTATTTTTCCTCTCTACCACCCCATTTTGTTGAGGTGTCCTTGTAGGTAAATATTGTCTTTGGATTCCATGTCTCTCACAATATTCAACAAACTAATTGGAAGAAAATTCTCCACCCCGGTCTGATCTTAAGAATCACTTTCATTTTCTACCATATTCCTAAAAAATCTTGAATCTCTCAAATGCTTGTGACTTATCATGCAGGAAGGTTACCCAAGTCATTCTTGAGTAATCATCTATGAAGAGCATGAAATACCTTTCTCCGGCCAATGCTCTTGTCCTTGTTGGCCCACATAAGTTTATATGTATCAACTCCAAAGGTCTTGAGGTGTTATATTCCTTTGTTTTAAAGTTGACCTTTGCTTGCTTTTTTCTGACACATTCATCACAGAATGTGCTTGCCGGTTTTACGATCTGAGGTATGTTTCTCACACACCGGTTCTTGCTTATCTTAACCAAATTATCAAAATTCACATGGCCTAATCTCTGGTGCCAAAACCAGCTTTCATCAACATGTCCCATCATGCATTGGGACTCATAGCATTCCTTCAAAATGTAGACATTTTCCTTTGTTCTCTTTCCTTTTGCTACCACCTGACCGATACTCTGCTTTCTTATCTGACAATCGGTAGAGTCAAATGAGAACTTGTACCCTTTGTCACACATCTGACTTACACTCAGTAGGTTATGCTTCAGTCCTTCCACATAGTACACATCATGAGCCTTGAGCTTGTCATCAATATTCAGTGTACCCCGGCCTTTGATCTTGATGGAGGAGTTGTCACCAAACCGAACTGAACCACCATTCCAATCATCAAGCTTGATGAACTTTTTCTTGTCTCTGGTCATTTGATTTGAGAAACCACTATCAACTACCCATAGATTCCTCCTTTCAGCATGTAGAGCAGTCTGCACAATCAAGCTGGACTCTATCTTGTTTTTCTCCTTCTCTACCCAAACCAGTTTCTCTTCTTTCTTTTCCTCTTCTTTCACTTTGTGTTCCGGTTTTCTTTCTAACTTCTCATCCAGTACAATTTTATTTTTCTTGTCAGTTCTTAGCTGACAATACCTTTCTATTTGACCAAAATTTTGACACTTATGACATTTCACATTAGCACTGTAAGATGTACTCAAAGCATTCTTGTAGGACATTTGCATATTACTCCTACATTCATAACTCTTGTGACCAAACTCATTACAATTATAACATGTGACATTTGTACTTTGTAATGCAGCAAATGAGTTTCTACTCTCAAA
Organism: Cryptomeria japonica; assembly: GCF_030272615.1. Classification (NCBI taxonomy): domain Eukaryota; kingdom Viridiplantae; phylum Streptophyta; class Pinopsida; order Cupressales; family Cupressaceae; genus Cryptomeria; species Cryptomeria japonica. The sequence continues at coordinate 432,835,282 of NC_081409.1, read as the reverse complement.
ACTAGGGTTGACATTCATTTTCCTACAATCTTGCATTCTATGACTGAACTTATTACACCGATGACAATAACCATGAAAATTTGGAACATACCGGTTAGATTGTCTTGAACCTGCAAATGGTTGCCTCACTGGGGGTCTTATTTTCATGCTGCAAACTCTTATGAATCCTTCATGATCAACACTTGCATTTCTCCTTGGATCTGCATGTCGGTACATTGAGTATGGTCTTTGGTTCATTGATTGTGCATACTGGTTTGTATGGCAGTTTCTATCAGCATCTGCATATGTCTTTTTACTGGTATCCTTGCTCACCGTGAATGTCTTCCTCTCTTCACCATCATTTAAAGAGGTGAATTGTATCTCCTTACCTGATTTATCTTTTTTATTTGAACTTTGTCCTTCCTGAAATCCTAAGCAACCGGTATCTTTAGATTTCTTATGTTTACTTAGCATCTTATCAAGGGCCATAGTGTTGCCTTCATATTTGTTTCTCAATTTTATCTCTTCCTGACTTTTCTCTAATTCCTTATGGAGCTTCACTATTTCAGCTTCCAGATTCTGATGCTCCTTCTCCTTTTCACTCAGACTAGTGCCAGTGGCTTCACAGGTCCTTTTGGCTTCTTCTAGTTGGATTTTTAGATCTACAATAGTTTTCTTGGACTCTTCAAGAGATTTCTCCAACAACTCTTGTTCTTCAGTTGCGGTCCTTTTTACCTTCTTCAAATCTCTCCTTGCTTTTTTTATCTCATCTAAGGCACTAATGAGCTCTGCTTCAAGATCTAATTCTCCTTCTTTCTCTTCTACTTCTCCTTCTTTAGGTACCAAAACCTCTTGAGCCATGAAAAGGTTTGCTCTGACTTCATCTCCACTGTAACAGTCATCTAAGGCACTTTCCTCATTTGTGGTATCATTTCCATGTGTGTAAAGATTGTTCTACTTTTGGTATCCTCTTCTACCATGTTGGTAGACATTCTTCTTCCTATCCTTACCATATGATCTGCTACCACTTGATTGATCATCTTCATTTTTATCACCATAGGGACATTTAGCAACAAAATGCCCAATCTTTCCATAGTTGAAACATTTCAAAGGCATCTTGCCTTTGTATTTGCCTGAACCCTTCTTGAGTCTTCTGACAAAGTTTTCCATGATGTCATCAGAGTCTTCACAGGTTGCATCATGAGAAGATTCTTATTTTCCTTTTCTTGATGTTTTGAATGCAACTTCTTTCTTCACAGCATCAGTACCAGTAGACCTCATCTCATAAGCAGATAGGGAACCATACAACTCATCCATTATAAAAATTCCAAATCTTTTTCTTCTTCTATTGCTGAGACCTTTGTATCTTACCTAGATGTTAGAGATCTAAGTACTTTCTTCACTACCACCTCATCTTTTATTTCTTCTCTAAGACCTCTAATGGTGTTTGTTGTTTCATCAATCCTTTGCAGATAGTCAGCAATTTTTCTTAATCTCTCATTTTCAAACCCTCAAGTTGTGCTCTCAATGTCTGTAACTTAGCTTCCTTGACTTTAGCATCACCTTCAAATATCTTTTGCAACTTATCCCAAGTTTCTTTTGCAGAGGAGCAATGCATGACTTTAACAAACTCATTATCAGATAGCCCACTAAGAATGGCATTTTTAGCTTTAGCATTGTTCTCATATTCCTTCTTAACATCTGGATTAGTAGGGGGATTATTAGGGAGTGTGTACCCATTCACAGTCGACATTCATACATCACAACCTAGAGAGGACAAATAGGTTTCCATTCTTCTACTCCAAAATGCATAGTTGGCACCATCAAACATAGGGGCTTTTGAGGAGGTGGATTCATTTCTTGCCATTGTAAACACTTGATAGGATCTACCCAATCTAGAGAACACTTTTGACAAAAGAGGGTACCTATGCTCTGATACCAATTGTTGGACACAATGGATCACTGAGAGGGGGGTGAATAGTCATTTGAACACTTTTCCTTCAACAAGGAGATGCCCGTAATATATAAAATAACCTGAGTGCTAATCGGTAGCTCAAATAGTGCAAACAAGGTGTGTGAAAGGACTTGCTAAAACATTAACATAACACATACACAATAATAAATCACACAACACCAGATATATGAGGAAAACTCAATGTGGGAAAAACCTCGATGAGAATAGCTACTGGAGATCTTCTGCTTCAATCCAGCCTCACAAAGAATCTCTGATTACAAAATTTAGGGCACCAACCACTGCACAATTTATAGGCTACAACCTAAAGGAGCTATAACCCCTGCACTAAGCTCCAACTTAATGAAAAAAATATAAAACTTAGTTATACAAATGAAATCACTGTTGCAAATGAAGTTTTGTAACCTTAAAATATTATGCTATGTCGGTTTCAACCTTATTGGTCTGTATTCTCTCCACCCACTCTGCAACTTTGCTTTGTTGATAAATTTTCTAAGTCCCCTCTCACAATGTCTTCACTCCTCAACTCACACTTGATCACTCTTTAATAGGTACTGCTTTTGTTGGCTTGTCACCTCTATGCTCTATGCTCACTCCACCGGTTTGTTCCTTACATTAGTTTTGTTGGCAATTGACACTCATTGGATTCATTTTGTTGTCATTGATGGCAACAAGATATGATGGAAGTCATAAACCGGCACTAGGAGGCATATACCAGCAGATACCGGCTTTGGAGCATTCAAGGCTACACCGGCACCAGCATAAATAATTCTTTGGAAGTCGACATCATGGAGGATTTACTTAAATCATTTTGTAATTATTATTGTCAAGGCCGACATTTTTGTAAATGTATTGTAAGCCGACATAAGGCATATCATTTTTAATAGGTATATAGGTCAGTCTGCTAAGTTATTTTTGGAATGAAGAAAGATATATAAAATGTGTGAATATAGGAGAATATAGCAGAACTGTATGATGCAAAATATATGTATGGAGATCATTTTGTATGCGAATGCTATATCATGCAATGATCTATAGATAGCTTGGAAAATATTCTTGGGGGAGAAGAGATATTTGTAGCAGTTCAAAGTTTATAAACCGGTACAGAGAAGAACCAAAACCAGAACTCTATTTGGCATAGCAAATGCATTCTTGAGTTCATTTTTAGTAATTTACTTTGGCAGAAAGCTTGTAGTCAGTGAGGCTCTTTAGTGGTGAGAAGTATGCTCTAGGCAGTGTGTCTTCCTGCAAGTGCAGGCCCATATTATATGTAATATCTTTTTATATGGCCAGTGAATTGATATTGTGGGTCACAAATCCCACTGTGGTTTTTCCTCATTGAGGTTTTCCACGTATAAATTATGTGTGTTATGGTGTTCATTTATGTGGATGGTTTATTTACTTCTTGTTATATGTTTATTTGTTTACCGGTATATATATACATGGTCTAGAAAGTTAAAAATTATTCATTCCAACAGAACACGGATTCACCCCCCCTCTCAGTGTTCTTGGATCCCAACAGGTTTATCCTACTTCTCCTTACCAATCTAGTCTTTACTCATAAACACTTTAAGTTTCTATCTCTTCGGCTCTCAGACAGCGATTTCACACTTGCCTTCACTCTGCATCAGCAACAATCACAGTCTCAAGTCATAATATTTAAACTTGAGCTTTGCTTCCAAGAATCAATTCAAACTGAGGGTGGTTAGGGTTTCCTTCACTTGATCAAATCTGCATCAGATCTGATCCAATCTACCTTGGATATATCACATATACTTGAGGAATGCATTTGTACGCATTTTCATTATCCAATGCATATTTGCTAAAGATAGCAATCCCGACCATGATTTTCGGCCTTGAAATCTGTCAACTTATTTATGACCCAGTTGTTTCCTTCTCGACGTCCTCTTGCAATATGATTTATTTGCTTCAATCCAGGAGCCAACAACTCCCTGATCTTTCTATGTCACTCTTTCTTCCCGAGCCGCATCAATCTGTAATCATCCTATGATTTCTGGTTGTTTCATTAATGTCAACTTAGTTGTTTCAACAACCATGTCGATGGAAACTTCACTAACCTCTACATGTTTGTCACCTCAGCTCCTTATGGCATTACATCGATCATATAATCAGGTCACTAACACAAGGTCGGTTTATACTTTAACATTCACCAAACTCATATCAACACAAGACTTTACCGATGAGACCTTCTCCTCCTGCTAGTCGGTAGTGCATACTACACCGGTAGCACATCTTCACCTCTGGTGGTTTGTGATCATTTTAACATTCTTCCTCTTCATCATAAACAGGCAATCAACCTCCAAACCGGTTTATTCTCTATTGACTGTCACTCAACATGCTAACATACACATGCATTTCTCTTCATACTGCTAGGGTTACTGACAGTCTCAATAACTACTTGTCTTCCACCATACCGGTTGACAAGCCTTCATGTTAATCTTCCTTTACTGGTTAAATCTTCTTCATGCCAGTTTGACATACTTCTACCAGTAGCTTGTAATATCTGTTGACATCAATGCTAACAGATTGAAGCCGACTTGAAGCTACACGTTACATTTTTATAGCCAACTTGGAGGAGATTATTTTTTATATGATCAGATATATAAGATTGAATTGGTGATTGGTTTTAGTGTATTACTATTGTGGTGATCCATTTTGGTGTGATTGAGTGTAGTTTCACATGCGCATTTGATTCCCAAGTGATCCGGTAGTTGATTGAGATGGAAATAGAGCATATTGCAGAGCGAGTATAGTCAGAGTTCTTGTGCTTAAACGGAACTCATTATTGCACTGTTAGATGCTATTTCAGAGTTCTTTAATTGTATTTCCTTATTGTAATTACTTTGTAAGTCAGTGAGACTTCCCTGAGGGTTGTAGCCTTTTGGGTTATTGTAATTGAGCAGTGAGCTCTAGGCAGTGTACCTGAATGCCTGTGCATTTCCATTTTGTAATATTATTTTGATACTGGCCATAGTGGAATAATATTGTGGGTTCAAATCCCACTGTGGTTTTTTCCATTTTGTTTTCCACGTAAAATCTGATGTTATGATCTTGTGGATGTATGTTTCATGTTTCTGCATTTTATTTTTAAGTATTTTCTTCCAGTGGTTGAAAGTTAAGTTTGAAAATTTATTAACCGATAGATCACTAATTCAACCACCCCCCCCTCTCAATGATCCCTAATTCCAATAGTTCTTCCCAAGATGTGCTCTCTCTTTCATTCTTCCCTTGATCAACATTTGATCCTGGCTGTCGGTTTCCAAGCCTCAAACTCTATAAATTGATCACTTATCTCTTATCAATTCATCCACTTTTCATGCATCCTCATGTTGGCATTTTATCCACTTATAATAGCACAATCATAATGCCCATTTTGATCCATCATATCCACATCCCCTTATCCATATTGTTATGCTAGTTGAGAGCATTCCACATTCAATCCATCTCTCTTTCACTCTCCATTAGTCAACTTTGGAGCTAGCAAAGTTCGTGGAGACGAGGAGGACAAGGAAGAGTTACTTACAACGGGATATTCATGAGTATATTTCATTGATTGATTTTGGTTTATCTCTCATTGTGCTTTCATTTCAAATCTTTCTTGATAATGTCTTTAAAATGGTTTGATTTGCTTGATTAATCATACTAACCATTTTATGATGTTGCATTTGGCACGCCCGATTTCAAATTCAATTTACTTTCGTTGGCATTAATTTTTCACCTCATGTGATACTTATTAATCATAAATTTATTGGGTGGAGGAGTTAAAATGTTTCAATTTATTTTGTAGTCTCTCAAGTGTAATAAAGTCTCTTTGTTGTAGATTTTAATGCACACCCCATTATGCGCTTATATATCATTTTTAGTTTGTTTGTTTTTTTCATATATTGCACTCATTGTGTTCCATGAAGAATCACACATGCATACACTATTTTAAAGCTCCATTTTCATGCAGATAGAGTAGTCGTTGGCCATCAACATTTGTCTTTCACATCTCTAAAGTGCATTTGCTTTACATATTTAACATCTTCATCACATCCTTTTGTGCATATCGTGTCATCATTACTAACTATGAGCTAACCTCTCTGTGAGGCATTATATTATTGTGCTATCTTTTATGCTCTATGTACCACTTACATTTAATAATTAAGCATATGATTATCTATCATATAAGTTTAAGAATACAGTTGTCATGGCTGACTGTGGAAGAACATGTTTATGTTTCTAGGTTAAGCACTTTTTCCACAGGAATTGAATGCAATGGTCAACTGGTTGCAGATGTGACCAGGCATTGACAAACAATGATTTATTTATCCTATATACATTTTGTATGTAGGTCCTTCCTCTCTATGATATTTTATGTCTTGATGGTTGTTCATAAACTACTCCCAATAGTCCCTTCATGCACAGGAACAGAGGCCACTAGAAAAAGGTTGAATATGGCTTTACACTTGTCGACTACATTTCCTTGACATTCAGGAGCGTCTTTGTAAAACGTTGTTTTTTGGAGGTGTTAAAAGTGTCAAATTTTCAAAAAAAATCCTTAATGCATCTTAATTGGGCAAACTGATCAATCCTAGGATAGGAAATTTTTGCTTTGCGCAATCTAGTTTAAAAAGAACATTCATATCTTGCTATCTTGGCTAAAACAAACAATCATTTTGCAATATAGGTTAAAATGAACATTCACATTGTCTCATTTTGCGCAACAATTTGGTCTAAAATGAACAATCTCATTTTGCAATCTTTGTGTAAAAATTAACAATCATCTTGCTATCTTGGTCTAAAATGAACAATACGCACATTGCTATCTTGGTCTAATACGAACAACACATTTTTCAATCTTGGGATAAAAAGAACAAATCACCTTGTCACTTTCAATTTTCTAAAATGAACTCATATTTTGCGATGAAGGATTAAAACAAACGAGTACTTTTTGTCTTTGGTGCACTTGCACACGTGTAGGGTGGACCCACCGTCATGTCTATTATCCTCTCCCCTCACCTTTGCGGACGTTGGGTGATGAGAAAAGCGATTGACAACACTCAATTTTTCTTTTTGTAGAGAGGGATATTCTTGATTGGGTATTTCATCACCTCACAAGGGTAGTTCAAATAGGGACACGTCAAGGATATCGACTCTCCCAGGGTAATCATGAGTGATTTTTCCGAGCTGCTATATAAATATATTGCTCAGGAAGCTGAATTTTTGAGTGAAATTGATGTATGTGGAGGCCCCCTCTGCATCGATAAGCTTAGTTAAAGCCTTAAGTGGCTTGCTTCAAGAATCCATTGTTGGATCGGTGATCCCTCGGAAATTACACTAAAGACCTTTGTTTTAGTAGCCCAAATCCTACATTTGATAGTGCAGGGGATGTGAATCATACCATGAAGTTACTCCTCATGTATCCACTCAAGATGAGACATAAATCACCCATGTAATAGATCCTTAGATATTTGAGGTAAGAGAATATGGTATGCCCAAGAAGTGAGTGTCATGCAGTGGAGCTAGTGCTACCATAATCTCTATTTGTCTGCCTTAGTGAGGAATTGCTTATACGAGTAGCCTATCAAGTGGTTTCCACTTTCTAGCCTAACTTATATTGTCTTCAAGTATCTTCAATTGTGTTATACCTATAATATCAATTTGGGATAATCTAGGCCCCCCATCACATGCACACTAATTATTTGGTGGTACACTTGGCCAATCTATTTACTATGCTTGATTTTTTCTTGCCAAGAGTAGATTGACAAACAACCTCCTCATTTTTTCACATTTGACAAATATTCCAAGACCAAATTTTCCCACTTGCAAAGTCCAAATCAAGTCCACCTCATGTTCCATAAGCTAATTTGTATAAGCATCCCAAGAAGTCTACCCATCATCAAGCCAAGAAGAAGAAACTCACCCAAGCACAACTCATTAGACATCCAAAATTTTGGTATATCAACCACAAACTCTTGCTTAAACATAGGACCTTCTTGCACCAATATCACGACTACACTCATGGTCATAGCAAGGAGTTTGATGCTAGTGATGAACTAAGAGTCTGCACCCTCCACCAAGGACCAGGCTTGTCTTTCAATACCAACTATCATCAAAATCAGGGTGGTTGCATCCCCTCATATAATTTCCCAGCTGAACCTATCACTTATTGAGTCATTTTCTTGTCAAGAATAAACTAGTCCTCAATTTCTTTTACTCGTCAACACCCCTCTTTAATTTTTCATCATCAACTTTTTCTAAGGACTTAGCACATCAGTCAATCAATCCAATAATCAAACCTTAATCAAATCAATCTTCAATCATCCAACCTTCAATCAATCATCCAAATAAAATCAGCCTCACTCTATGGTTTGTAACTTGTGAAGTTTTATTTAGACCTCATCTTAAATCAATTAATCATTTGGCTATTGTGCTTGGGAAAGAATCTCCCCCAAGTACCTTTGCCTCATCTTTTTGGTCAATCAAGACCCAAAGTCCTACATATTTATTTTTCTTAGGATCATTAGTCAATCCTTAGTAGAAAAAGACTTTGATCATTATCCTAAGGTCTAAATTTCACCCAACTTGGTTGTCACCTCCTTTGTGGTTTTCATCATCAACCTCCACTTGAAATACTCATCCAAGGACTAAGGTGCGATCTTAATCAACATTGTCCTAATCTAAGGACCCAATAAATAATCCAATCAACTATCCAACATCATCAAATCCGAATTAAATCAAAAATCCAAAAATTTTACTGAGTCCTTTCACTAAGCTTTTCTTCAAAAATATTTCCTAAGGTTATTCTTGTATGGTCACAACTCAAAAGAAAAACATGGTCAAAGAGTATGGAATGTCGGACATTAATATCCTATACAATCAAGATCCTACCCAAGATCAAAATCCACAACCACATATTCAAAACACACAACCACAAGTGGATCCTAACATGGTTGATTAACCCGACCTCCCGTCGAAAATGTGAACATTTTTAGAGGATCCCTACAATTATGAAATGATGGAGAAATTTATCCGACATAATCCCATGGGTCTCTTGACCACCCTTATCGAACAAGGGGCATGTCTCCCTCTTGATTTTGATAGGTCCATTCTTGATCAACAACCATAGGGAGAATTAGCTCCTAGTCACATCGTTGACCCCATCCTTCACCCCAAATCAGTGGCACCCGTGGTATCCGTTCCAATAATATTTCTTCCTTTTGTTTCTAATTCTATGTTTCTAACATCTATACCTTTATCTAACCCAGTCGCATCTATTCTTCAACATTCTTCTATCCCATCTTCCTCCACCCATCCAAATGTCTCTATTCCTCAATCTTCTATTCCCCTCAACAATATCGCTAACTTCATTAATGCTTCTCTTTCCCAAACTACCACAATCTGCAGGTTGTGGCCCCTCGTCACATCTCAAGTCCTTGTTTCTTCATCATATCAATACATTGGTAGTGGTGGTATGACATCCGCAATCCTAGGGGCAAATACAGTCCATCATCCACAACATGATCTAATCAAAGAAATTCAATACATGAAGAACATTATCAAAAACATGAAGGAAGGGACTAACAAAATAAAACCTTATTCATTCGAGGAATTTTGTCCCTGTCCTTATGATTCATCAATGTTAGTCACACCTTACCTGCGAAGGTTTGAAATACCTAAGTTCATGAAATACGAAGGTAAGGGTGACTCCCGAGACCACGTCTGTGAGCTTCACATCTTATGTCAAGAGGTCTCCTACAGTGGTTTGTACCTTTGTATACTTTTCCCTAAAATTCTTATAGGAGACGGCCTCGTGTGGTTCTCATCCCTACCTTGAGATTCTATCACTTCTTTCCCAAACTTAGCAAAAAAGTTTGTGTCCCACTACACTTACAATATCGTCAATGATGTTTCCATGATGGACCTATGTAACACAAAACAGAGGCTTGAAGAAACCTTTGCCAACTTCTTGCATAAGTAGCGACATCTTATCAAATTGTTTTAGTGGGATATGTCAAAGTCACACCAAATTGAAATATTCTAAAAGAACCTAGTACCTGAACTATCAAAACCTCTAACAGCTCAGTTTATTAAATCTTTCCAAAAGTTGACTAACAAGGGCTTGGCCCTTGAACGTGTCTTGTTAGAGGAAGGCACTCTAAAACATTATCTAAAATCAAATCAGAACACTTCCTCTTATAACAATGGTAAACCAAAATTTTGGTCCAAAAACAAGATCATAGTCAATGACAGTGCGAAGCAGGTTCAAACTACGGTTGGACCTTCTAAACCCACCACCACTAGCAATCAATTCAACAATCGGCAAAACAATCAGATTCAATCTCAAAGACCCCCCAACAACGTCTCAATCCAAGGGCAGCCACCCCGATCTAGCAATCAAGTTTTGAGGGAGTATACTCCTCTTGTTGAGCCCATCGAGGTTGCATTCCAAAAACTTGTCCAAACTGGTACAGTTGTCTTCCCGATAACTCACATGTTTGATCCTAATCAACCCAAACCTAGGTGGTATAATGAGAATGAGTATTGTGACTATCATTGCATCAATAGGCATGATACACAAAAATGTATGAAACTGAATAAGTATATTCAAGATCTCATTAATAAGGGTGATATTGAGGTAGAAATGGCAAAACCTGGTAATAATAATGATAAACTCAAGATGTAATAAAGGCAACGCCTTATCATCTAACATCGTTAACTATGATTATACTAATCATATATCTAGCTTTGACTCAACATCATCACTATCTAGGGAGCTAACCCTCCCCCTTCCCCAAACAGACCTAGGGTCACTATTCAAGGTGGTCCTCCCCCTTCACAACTAGCAAGCAGGCCCAACCCTACCAAAATATTCATTCAAGGCGTCGCGCCTTTCACTTCCCATTCTTAGAATGATTGAAATGCAACCACCCATCGTGGAAGAGTGACTTTCCAAGGAGCTCCTCCCCCACCCAGTCCTCCCCCCACTTCATCCACCTACCGATATGACCTCCTAGATCACCTCAGAAAGACTCCTGCACAAATTTCCATCCTAGAGCTCCTTAATACCTCTCCTGTTCACAAAGAGATTTTGGAAAAATCCCTTCTTGAATCATGTGTCCCCAATGACATCAATGTTGCTCAATTCCAAGCTCTTATTGGAAACCTCTCCTCTCAACACTACCTCATTTTCACCTCCAATGATGCTCCCTCTGATGATGATCACAATAAACCATTGCACATTGAAGCTATTATCCAGAAACACAAGGTTAAATGGGTCCTGATAAATGGTGGATTTGGACTCAATCTCTATACATACAGAGTAATAAAGCAATTGTGACTTTCTAAGGACTTGGTTGACCCATCAAGCTGAATCACAATAAAGGCCTATGATGATGCAGAAAGAGTTTCCAAAGAAATGATCATCTTACCTCTTCAAGTGGGCCCTGCGACAGTTGAAACCACTTGCCAAGTCTTGGATCTTGACCTCCCTTATCAAATCATCCTCGATCATCCATGGATTCATTCCCTTCAAGTTGTTTCCTCCACCTATCACCAATGCCTTAAATTCCCCTTCAATGGTAGAGAGATCACTATCAAGGGTGATCTGCAACCTTTTTAGAATTGAAAACTTCTACAGGGGAAGCATCTATACCACTGCTCGCTTAATAGACCCGCTCCACCTCCTCCATTTGATACATTCAAATTTGCCTCCACTTCATCCCAACTGAAACTTAAGGTCAAAATTGTAGATGATGGCTGCAAAGAATAAAAACTTGAGGATGTCCTATATGTGCGAAAACTCCCATTATCTCCCAAGTCATTTGGCAAGCTCAAGGAAATAAAAAAGGATCTGAAACTCACTATGAAATGTAAAGACACCACCTTCAAGAAGTCGGGCCCACTTGATGAAGAAAGCCTAGAGACAAATGTTTCCTCTTGGTTATATTGTGAAGAAGATGAAGACCCCGCAAAGTTCCCCAAGAAGATGTATCCAAAAGCATTAGCTATACTAGATAAGATGGGCTATAAAGGACATGGCCTGGGGCCGAAAGAGAAAGGAATCAAAGCATCGATAAATCCCATCTCATACAAACATAATAGGGGCTTGGGTTACTCTCCAATACCTAAGATCACTATCGATGGCACCCCTTCAGACCCTTCTTTAGATGTCAAAGACTCTAATGAAGAGAAATTTGATGAAATGCCTTTTCAATACCAAGATGACATCTTCTTAGACACCCATATCAATACCATCACCCCTATAATTCCTTCCACTCCACATGAGTTGCAACTTGTCCACCCTGAGCTTATAGAATGGGACCAATGAGGAAAACCTACTTTGGACGTATGTGTCGATGATAATGCTCTCATGACTCTGCATACTATGCACAACTTGGAAGATTGCAATAGAGTTCATAGGATCCAACTACATGAGGAAGGATACTATGGTAGTTAGGTAAATACCCTTAGCTGCACAAAAGACAATAAAATGAAAAATCATGATTCCTTAGGTGAAAACCTCCCTGAGGCACCTATGGATGAGGAAAAAGTAAAAATAAAGGGCGTATCCTCAAGCGAAAAACTAGATCAGGCGCTTGAGGATGAGGGACTTGACTTCCCTACTATGGTTCCCCCACAACAAGACAAGTCAGCTCTCCTTATGGAGGAAATAGACACTATCAACATGGGCACCGAAGACACCCCTAAGAACGTGTTCATTGCTAAGTCTCTGACAGATCAAGAAAAACATAACTTCATCAATTTTCTCATAGAAACATAGATCAACTTTGCTTGGCCGTATGCTGACATGCCAGGCCTTGATCCAGACTTAGTAGTCCACAATCTTGTTGTCTGTGCAGATGCCAAACCTATGAAGTAGAAGTTATGAAAAATGCATTTGCATATCGCCCTCCTTGTCAAGGTAGAATTACAGAAAATGTTGGATGTCGGATTTATAAAACCCATTGACTATCCTGCATGGGTATCCAATATTTTGTTTGTTGGTAAAGCAGTTGGGGGTATCCGAATTTTCACAGACTTCTGGGATTTGAATAGAGCATGTCCTAAAGATGATTTCTTGCTCCCCAACATAGACATGGTCATAGATCTCATAGTGGGACATGAAATGTTGTCACTTATGGATGGATTTTCTAGATATAATCAGATCAGGATAGCAAAACAAGATCAGCACAAAACAAGTTTCACAACACCTTGGGGAACATTTTATTACCTATTCATGCCCTTCGGTCTCAAGAATCTCATAGCAACATATCAGCGAGCAATGACAACCATCTTTCATGACCTTTTGCGTAAAATTATGGAAGATTATGTGGATGATCTCCTAGGAAAATCCAAGATAATAAATGAACATATTCCTATCCTAAGGTAGATCTTTGAGAGATTGGAAAAGTATAAGCTACGCCGAAACACTAAAAAATGTGTCTTTGGTGTTACATCTGGGAAACTGCTTGGTTTCATCATTTACCACCAAGGTGTAGAAGTTGATCCTGCAAAAGTGAAATCCATCATGAAAATGCCTCCCCCAAAGACTAAAATAGTTACACAGCCTATAGGGAAAGCTCCAATCTATCATACGCTCCATTGCATGGCTCGCAGACAAGTGTCACCCGTTTGCACACCTACTATGCAAGGATATCAAATTCAAATGGGACTGCCTATGTCAGAAGGCTTTTGGGAAACTAAAAGAATATTTAGCATCACCTCTGGCTCTTATGCCTCCAATTCCAAAGCAGCCACTCTTTTTGTACATATCAGCAACCACAGTGGCACTGGGGGAATTACTGGCACAGACAGATTATCAAGGAAAAGAGCATTCTATTTACTACATCAGCCGCACTTTAGTAGGGTATGAGCTCAATTATACCCCTATTGAAAGAGCATGTATGGCACTTGTTTTCAGTACTCAGAAGCTTCAGCATTACATCCTTAATATAAAAAACAAAATTTGATTGCTAAAATTGATCCCCTCAAGTACCTCTTATCAAAGGCTTCTCTCACGAGAAGAACTGCTAAATGGGACATGTTACTGAGTGAGTTTGACATTGACTATGTGGATACAAATGCAATCAAAGGACAAATGATAAAATACCAATTGGTAGATGCCCTACTCCAAGGTGACCACCCCATCCTCACAGAATTACCCGATGAGTTCATAATGACTATCACCACATCTTCCACATAGAAGTTATAATTTGATAGTTCCTGCATACAGAACTGATCGGGGGCAGGCATATTGTTGGTCACACCACAAGGAGATTTGTTAAACCTCCCTACTTTCATTAAACATTTCAAACTCAGAGGTCGCCTTCAGTGTTTATTTCCTCTTTCGGTCATATGTTTCCTCTCTTTGAACCCAAGTCATTGAACATTTTAAAAGTTCAAGGTTCAAAATTCAAAGGCGCTTTAAAGAATTTTCTTCGTGGCTTTGTTTTATGGTAAAGCGAGCGCTTTGTTGCAATTCATACTGAACTTAAACCGTTGAACCTTTTTAATTCAAGGTTTAAGGTTCAAAGTCGGTCATGCGTCAGTTTTGTCTTTTCTCGTTAACCATTATTTATTTTGTCGCATACTCGGTGTTTTGTGTTGCTCTGTGTTATTTCTCAATATTGAATTTGAACCTTTGAACCCCTTCATTCTTGGTTCAAAATTCAAAGTTCAAATTCTTAAAGACCGAAGTTCTGTGTAGAATTGATACATGCATCATAAAGTGAATGTGGCAGTGGGAAAAGAGAATATTTCAGGGATTCAAAATGTTAATTTATAAAATTATGACAAGCAATCATGATAATTCGTGAGTCATGTGATAGAGTGATCCAAAATTAAATGCATGTCAGCTATACATCAAATTAAGTGATAGCTCACATGAACTTACTTAATTAGTACAGCCAGCTAAGTCTTGAGTGTAATTTTGTCTATCTTTGTTGCGAAAACTAGCAATTGTTTCTAGAATTTTCTAAATACCAATGTAGGTAAGGAAAATTGGAGGTATTGTATTTGCACGCAGAAATTTTCTGAGAATTTGTTGTTGAAATTAGGTTAGTTTTAGTCATTCTCTCTTTTGTTGTATTCACTTATTCTGGAAGATAGTTGTTGTTCGTTCTCCTTTGTTGTGTATAAAAAAAATTTACATTTATGTAATTATTTGATTAAAATGAGAGGGGCCATCATGAGGCCTACTCTACCAAAATTAGGTCTCACTTCTTGCCTAGTTAGTTCACTCCCAGAGATGGGAGATACTTCATTAGCCCGGGCGGATCTCTCTAATTTTCTTGAGAGAGCCAAAAACCCAATTAAAAATTCAATGATGGAGAGAATAGTGAAGAGTGGTTTGATTGAGGCTGTCTCATTTCACATTGTTGCACCATGCCCGGAGTTAGTATTGGAATGTATGAAGAGGTATGATGTGGAGCACAGGTGTATCAGGAACATCAATGGTGAATTGTTGTTAAAATTTGATAGGGAGACCGTAATGGGAGCTATGGTTATACCTCATACGGATCCATATGAGGACTGGACTATTGGCACATCATACTCTTTCTTTTCTGAGAAGAAGAGTACTTATAAAAGTGTGATTGCCAGAAATTGGTTACTGGAGATTCAAAAAGGGGGTCCAGGTTTCCAAGGCTACTTACTAGAGAACACTTCATAACAGAGGTGCGGGACATTGTCATTCTCTTGAATAGGTTAAAAGGAAATGCTCGTGTCTTCTACTAGGAAGATTGGATGTACTTATATATCTAAGCCATGCTGAAAGGAAGCACCTACCTGGATTGGGGGCAGGTAATTGCAAAAAGATTGCACGAGAGTCTGAACAGGTTTGCAAGAATGAGTGGTTTCTTTATGTCTTCATATTTGTTGCATATGCTTGCTTGTACACGGGATTGGAATGGCCTGTATCATGAACCCTGGATTGATGGGATAAGGGTATATGAATATTACCCTCACCTGCAAGAACAAAGATATGTGGAGAATTTT
Source organism: Cryptomeria japonica (assembly GCF_030272615.1). Lineage (NCBI taxonomy): Eukaryota > Viridiplantae > Streptophyta > Pinopsida > Cupressales > Cupressaceae > Cryptomeria > Cryptomeria japonica. The sequence goes on along the minus strand of NC_081409.1, from coordinate 432,819,330 downwards.
ATGAGGTGGAATGACATTTTTGTAGGGAGATTGGTTTATGAATTGCGGGGAAACACAAATAAGAGGTTGACAATGGAGGCCATGGAATTTATTGGTATTTGTGGTAGTTACTTTATCCAATTCCCTCAATTCACTTATCTTAGAGTTGGCGGTTTTTAGGGTGAACCCTTCAGGTTACCTAGGCTTGTTTTGGATAGTTATGTTTTAATCGAAGTTTTTCGTCAGCTAGCATATATTGACAAGAAGAGTGGATAGAAGTTCGGGGTGGTATTTCCTATAGAACTTAGACACTATATCTGTGCATCTACTTTAGATGCATTGAACCTTGAACTTGAACTCAAGAAGTTCAAATTGCAATTGTATGTTGTCATATACAAATTTGACAATTAGGGATTTGCTATGGAGAATTTAGATGTTGATAATGGTTTTGGGTATGAACCTCAGTTGGAGGATTATTGGGAGAACTGTGCTGATGAGTTTGAAGTTAGGAGATGGTTGTGGTCAAGGTTCACAGTTCAGCAAACTGTAACAATGGGCTTATCCATGAATGTTTCTGGGGTGCAAGAAGATGGAGATGAGGAAGTAGTTGACCCTGAGTTTGATAAAAGGATACAGGGATAGCCTATCCCGGAAATTGATTGGAATAGGAAAGGGGATGATAGCATTCATGATAGAACCTTTAATGTGATTAGAAGAACAGAGAAATGGTTGAAAGATCATCGCTTCAGACAAAATCCTATACATGCACCTAAGGATAAGAGAGTTGGTCGAACCCATGCGACTTCCCAAACATCTCTTTTGTCTTCTAATGATTTTTTTTTTAAACAAAAGTGGCAAGCCACTGATATATATATATATATATATATAAGAAAACTTATTCAAGTGCTCAATAGGGAAAGAACCAAGAAGAAAACCTTATATCCTTGCTCAGATATAGTGACAAAGAAGGAAGGAGGCTATGAGAAGAAGCCACCCGATCCAGAGAGATAAATAGGGACTGCCCATAGAATGAGTCTCTTAGGGGCCAAAAAGAGAGTAACCGATTGGGATGAGACCGAAGGAAACAAAAAATAACCAAACCCCTTAACCGGTTACCGTGGTGGCTGAGGAGCATGAATCTGATTATTTGAGCACTGATGAGCTGCGTCAACTGGTTTCCCATTATGTTGTACCGATGCTTTGATACCGGTATGATGTCCTTATGACCGGTTCATAAAGAGAGAAGCCTCCAATACCGGTGCTAGTCAAGAAGCAAAGAAGATGACTCCTCTACTGGTTCGGTTGCCATTAGATTTTTCATCTGACAAAAAAAGAGAGCATATTCTAGGTAGCAAAAAACAAATCCAGAATAACTTTACTTGTTCATGGCGGTGTCTTCCTAGGGCTGAATTGTAGGGGCATCGAAAACGGGCAGAAAGGAAGTAGTCCATCTCGTGACTTCATCCTGCATCGGTACATTGAGGTCTGGAACCCTATCTGAAGTCTGACCCCTTTCCACGGGTTGCAATGTTTGCAAATAGGGGTCAACATTTTCTATTTCCAAGATTTCCATTAGAGCCCCAACTTTAATTTTCACTCTGTGTACAATGTGGTCATCCAATTGTCTACCGAATTGATGCAAGTCGTTCTTCACATGGCAAAAATTTTGCCGTTCCAGGGCATGCTTTATTCAGTCATAGAGTACCATGTAAGCATGGCTAGATTGAATAAAATGGCATGGAAAGAGGCCCCCAAGAAGAGTCGACCCCTGCCATAGATTATATTTTGCCAGGGCTTCATGGAACGAGGTCGGGGGAAGCACATATTGTCTTACCAACTTGAAGAATACTAAATCCAGCAAAGGAATAGATTGCAAGAGATCCAGAGCATTTGACAGAAAGGAACTAAGAAGTTGGTGAGGATACAGAATCCTTTTGGCTTGAGGGGATAACATCTCCTCACCGATGAAGTCTTTGACAGCTCTTCTCATTTGTGGATTGTGTAACAGAAAAATTTGGTCGAGGTCCCTGTCATTGATGTGTCCATGAAAAGCCGCCGAAGGTTTTGGAATTTGCACTGAAATTTGGTCGTTCCATGGCATATACTCCCATTGAATTTTCTTGTATCATCTGCAAGAACCATTTTCCATATTGTAGAGCATTGTGATACTTCAAAAATTTAAATTTTTGAAAATTTTGACTGAGAACTGTGTGTGTAATTTTCAAAAATTTCGGCTGAGAACTGTGTGTGTAAGAGCAGGCTAGTTCCATTTATAAGCAAAAATACCGTCTAAAAGTGCAATAAATGATTAGATTTTAGGATCATGTTTGCGATCCTTGCATTAATTTTGTGACTATAATATAGTCAAGGGGATGTGTGAGGGGCCTAAGTCTGTTTTACCCTGTGTGAAGTGACATATTGAGAATCCTCGGGTACTTCGTACTAAATTTCCATACATACCATCTACAAAATGCATTTAAAAGCATAAATGCAAGTGTCATGTCAGCCTTCTTGTTCACCAACACCGGTTATGTGCTTGCATGCGAGTATTTAATAGGAAGTAGCTTGTGGTAAGAGTGTTGTACTTTCCTTTTGTACTAATTCGAGCAATTTGGGAAAAGAAGACAGTTTAGAAGGAATTGCAATCGACTCCACGGAAATGCCATCACAGCCCATGTTTGCTAACAAGTCAGCAAAAGAGTTGCCCTCTCTTAGTGTGTGACTGACAGGGTAGTCCAAAAAAGTGTCGAGAAGATCCAAGGTATGCTTCAGAACATAAGATAGCTGCCAGGTCTTAGATCTTTTTGAGGTAATTGAGTTGATAATGACTAAAGGATCCCCTTCTATGTGTATATTGGAGAGGCCACACTTCCTTTCTAGTACCAGACTGATTAGTAAAGCATTTGCTTCTGCCAAGTTATTCATACCTGGAGGGATGGGTGAAGCTTGGAAAGCATGCATTTTACCAAAATGATCTCGTATGCAAACTCCAATTCCCAATTTCCCTGGATTTCCACGAGAAGAGTTGTCAAAGTTGATCTTAAAAAACTTTGGAGCTGGGGGTGTCAATTTTATGGACGACCTGTCTTTCACATGGATTGAAGACTAGTTTGGGGGAATCCTTATTGGCAAAATAATACCGTGCCAGGATTTTGCAATTGCCTTGTCCCACCGGGTAAATGACTGGATGTCCTTGGAATTTGTGAGAGAAGAGTTAATGATTTTCGCAATTGAATTTTCCAATTTGATCAAAACTTGATCCAAAGAAGAGGATGTCTTTCTAAAGATTCTTTTGTTCCTCTCCCACCAAATTGCCCAAATAATGTGAGCAGGAGCACATTTCCAAATACCTGAGAAGGTTGATGTAGAGAATAAAAGAGGCCAGGAGTTAAACATATCCCACAGTGATTTCAAAAAGGGTGACATGAGTTGGAGTTTATTCATGATGAAGGACCAACATTGGGAGGCGAAGGAGTAGTGTAAAAATAAATGATCAACTGATTCTTCCTCTAAGTCACAAAATACACAATTAAAAGCTTGTGTTATGTCTAGTTTTACTAATCTCTCTGCTGTTAAGATTCTTTTATTCAGTGTTAGCCACGCAAAACAACCTGCTTTTGGTAAGACAATGTCATTCCAACAGAAGGAGTATGCCCGACTGCTTGCCTTACTGTTGCAACCCTGTTGCAAGGCATTGTAACCTTCTTTGATTGAATATTGCCCTAATTTTGAAGCTACCCAAATTAACACATCATCTCTATTAGACATGATAATTGTTCTATTCAATAAAATGTTGGCCAATGAGGAAGCTTGTTGGAGGGGTATTAGGAGAAGAGTAGGATCTTTCTAGATTATTTTTCCTGAGAATATTTCTACAGCAGACACAGTCACTCAATTTTATACCCCAATGGGCTATGGTTGTATCCATAATGTTTGCCATGTTATCCAATTGAGCAATAGGAGGATGCCCACACCATGAGTCTATCCAGAAGTTAGCACTGAGACCATTGTTGATTTCCCATGAAACATACTTGGATATTAGATTCCTTAAATCCATCATGAAGTTCCAAATAGAAGATCCCTTTGGAGGGTCTAAAAGTGTCAATACTCTTGATGGTTGAGTGTTGTCCAAATATTTAGCTTGCATAATCTGACACCATTTGGAGACTAGGTTAGTGTACATTTTCCAAATCAATTTCCCTCCAAAGGCCTTGTTGCGGTGCTTCAAATTGTGAAGTCCCACTCCCCCTTGGGATTTTTGGCATGACATATTTTCCAGAGAGGTAAAGGGGATTTTCCTTTCATTTGTCATATTATTGTTCCATAGAAAATCTCTAACGAGTTTATGCAATTGTTGGATGACGGATGAGGGAGCCTTGAGGATAGACATGTAATAGTTCAGTATTGTTGTTAGCACTAACTTGATAAGAAGGATTCTACCTGATAGTGAAAGCCACCTCACTTTCCAAGCTGAGATCCATGCCTGAATTCTACTAATGGCAGCAGACCAATAGGATGGTTTGTTTGATCCCATAAAAAATGGGATGCCAAGGTAGGAGGATGGCAATTGGTCCATTAAGAAGCCCAAAGTCTTCCATATTCTTAGTGATAAGATTGAAGGTGTGTTGAAAATGAAAATATTAGACTTGGTAGCATTAATTTTCTGACCTGAAGCAGAAGAATAGATATACAGTGTTTTCTTGATGAGCTTGGCTTCTTTTAAAGAAGACTTACCGAATAACAATGTATCATCAGTGAAGAGAGAATGAGTTACTGTTATTGAAGTATCTGGACGGGTGACCCCAAGCCAAAGCCCATTTGAGGATTGAAAATTGATGTATCTACTCAAAGCATCTACCATGAGAATGAAGAGAAAGGGTGATAGAGGGTTGCCTTGTCTTATCCCCTGTGTACCCTGAACAAACCCTGAAGGATGACCATTTATTAGAATAGAGAAATGTGTGCCTGAGATATAATTTTTGATCCATTTGCACCATTTATCTGAGAAACCAAATTTTGATAATACTTTGAAGAGGAACTCCCACTTGACCTGGTCATATGCTTTCATCATATCAAGTTTGATAACAAAATTTTCTTGTTGGCTCTCATGGACAGAGTGTAAAACCTCATGCACGACTAGGGATCCTTCCATAGTCTCCCTACCTGGGACAAAACCCCCTTATTCTTGTGAGATGATCATTGGTATGAGGAAGTGCATTCTAAGGTAAATGGCCTTAGTTATAATCTTATATATTGTGTTACAAAGAGAAATGGGTCTGAACTCTATGAATGAAGAAGGGGAAGGGGTTTTTGGGATAAGAACAATATTTGTTGCATTAAAACCTTTCAGCATAGCTCCCCTTTTCCTGGATTCTTCCATTACCCCTAAGAGGTCAAAACCAATCACATCCCAGCACTTTTGAAAGAAGAGGGCGATGAACCCATCCGAACGTGGGACTTTATCTGGGGAAAGGGAAAATACCACTTTGTAGACTTTCTCCAAAGTGAAGGGGGCCAGAAGGGCTCTATTATCCTGGTCAGAAATTAGAGGTGGAATAGATTGTAGTAGAAGCTTAGCATTGTCCTTCCAAGAAGGATCTAAATTAGAATGTGGTGGTGCTAGAAGATTCTTAAAAAACTTTACACCTTGATCTTGGATATCTGCTAAATTTTTAATCAGTTCCCCTGAGTGCTCATGCTTGATTGAGAATATAAAGTTGGATGCTATCCTTTGTTTTGTGGAGGAATGAAAGAATTTTGTGTTCTTATCTCCCTATTGCAGCCAGAGCTCTCCTGATTTCTATCTCCAGTACTCTTCTTCTCTCTTACAGACCTCTTCCCATTCACTTTGAAGGCCCTTTTTTGTAGAGTGTAGGAGTTGATCCAACCCATTGGAAATTATGTTTTGGTTAACTTCTTCCAGTTGTTGAGCAATGATTTTTTTTGGGGCAAAAACATTCTTAAAAATCTTTCTGTTCCATTCCTTAGCCTGGATCTTAATAAACCAAAGTTTCTTAAAAAATTGGAACATCTTTGTTCCTCTACATGTAGGGGCAGATACCCACCATTGTCTTAATAAAGGCTGAAAATGTGGGTATCTAAACCACATGCGCTCAAACTTGAAGGAGAAGCCATAAACCGACATGGGGTTTTGTTTTTGTCATTCTAGGGTAATTTGGACTCGAAAGTGATCTGATTCAGAAATGGGGAGAATGTCTGAATGATAACTGACCTGATTGAGGCGCCATTCCAGAGGAATGAAAAACCTGTTGAGTCTCTCTACAATATGAAGGAAGCTTGATCTCCTGTTAGTCCAAGTAAAGAGACCATTATTGGGGATCACATCTAATAAGTTGTTTTTAATGGTGAAGCTAAGAAAATCCTACATAGATCATGGGGGTAGGCAGATTCCTCCTTGCTTTTCCTTATGAGACAAGATTACATTAAATTCTCCTCCAATGATGAAGTTATGTGCTTCCTCTTGTTGGAGTAGAAGAGTTAGCTTGTCCCATAGGCCTTTCTTTTCCAAAGTTGGGATGGGGCCATAAATATTAAATACCGTAAAGGTCATGTCATAGCATACTACTTTCAACATTTTCCAGTTAAGATCTTGATCTAATAAGTGAACTTGGACTTTTTTAGGATTCTATAATGTAAGCAATCCACCCAAGGCCACAACACCTTGCATGTGGGCCGATCCAAATTGTGTCCATTTAGCCACTGTTTTGTGATACATTTCCTATGATAGCTTCGTTTCTTGGATTAAAAAAATGTCCGCCTTTGAAGAATCAAGGTGAGATTTTATTCTCCCTCTTTTGTCAGGGGCATTAATGCCTCTGACGTTCCAAGAAATCATTTTCATTGTGAAGAGGGAGTGCCTTTTACAATCCTTGTAATTCTTTTTGATACTTTAAATTTTTTGTCTAAGGTGCTCTGTACACCTGCCTCTATTTCTTCTTGAATTTTCATAGAGTTTGGTTTTCTACCTCTCTTTTTTGGGGTGGTGAAGCCATCAGATTTTAAACTGGGGCTCTATTCAATCAATAAGGATTGTGCATAGTCAAAAGTTATAATAAAAAAATTTAAAAAAATTCCCTCACCATATTGTGAAGGGGTTTCCACTCCTTCCTGCCTAATTTTTGAGGGGAGTTCCCCTTTATCTGAGATGTCAGGAGATGAAACACCACACCTTGTTTCTCATAAGGGATACATTACATTTTTCATACTAACACCTTCCTCTTCTGCAATTCCCTCAATCATAGTGGTAGCTAGAGTGGACAGGATATCGTTTGGTGTTTCCTGGATATGACCCTCCTTACTTGAGATAGCTATCCCTGAAACTGATAAGCTCTACATTAAATTTTGGATATCGATCAGGGATTCATTGAACATTAAGTCCCGAACTATAGCTTCTCTATAATCAGATATTTTGTCACATAATTTGAGAATCGGTGTGGACATGGAGGCAAATTTATAGCTAGAAAGGATCCACTTATACGTGATAAAAAAAAGGGTCAACTGATTAATCTATTGAACATAGGATGGTTCAAAGGCATTATGAGGTTCAGGAGGATCATTACGAGGTTGTACTATTAGGTCTCAGAGACAACTGAGAGGGGGGGTGAATCAATTGTCTAACAAATTCAAACCAAAACAACTTTACCAACTTAATGCTTAATACCGGTAAACCAGTCTTTAATGTCGGTAGACAGTTTTATCAGTTAATTGTAATACTGGTAAAGATTAATGCATGAAACAAAAAGACAAAGTCATCCACAACACAACACCAATATTTGTACGTGGAAACCCTGTAAGGGGAAAAACCACGGTGGTAAACCTTACCTATAATCAGATGATACTACTGCAGATAGTATGTGTATACAAATGGGGTCTGCGCATGCAGAAAGGCCAAGCGCCTAGAGCTCACTGCTCAAACACAAATAGGAGTCACACTGACTACAATTGGATGCTTAAATCCAATAAGGATGTATTGCTCAAATTAGCATCTTTCTATGCTAGATTCAGTACCGGTATAGTTCTGATTGTCTTCACCAAAACCCTCCTTCAACCTTCAAATGATGTATGTGTGTATATCTCTACTTATTCTCGCATATACCTTCACACAATTCTTTTTTTGCATTCCACATCTGATCTTACAAATAAGATCCTACATTTATATCATAACCTAAGACCAATTTTAGTAGGTTGGCTCTAAAGGATATTACGATAAAATCAATTTACAAACAAAACAATGTCTGATGCAATAACCGATTCCACATGTCGGCTTGATACTTTTACAAAAATAATGAGACATCTCCATAGTCTGTCATGCTGATCTCGAAAAGATAAACCTATCGGTGTATATCCTGGACCTATTTGTCGATAACAGCAAATATGCAAATACGAATATGCCAATGAACAAAACTCCAAGACAAAGTGTCCAAATGATGTCTTTAACATAACTAGGTGTATTCCATGCTATTCCAAGTGTCGGTGAACATTATATCATGGCAGTGTACCAGATATCAGTGACTGTGCATAAGTCACTTGCTTGCCAGTGAATGTTGTTGATTCTCCAAAGTGCCAGAGTTGATAAGTGTTTAGTAGGTATTGACATCAATGACAAAACCATACCAAAATACCAGCAATCTCCCCCTTTAGCATTGATGGCAACACAAGATGGAAAAACCATCAAAGTGCCAAAATAGAAATGCCAAATACCAAAAACCAATAATCTCCCCAAAGTAACAATCTCTCCTCCTGAGAGTGACATGACTTTTCCTTGTGTTTTTCCATACCAATCTCTCCCCCTTTGACATCAAATGCCAAAGCAATATAAAGACCATTTTTCAGATACAAAATACCAACCAATTCACTATACCAACTACTCCCCTTGAGAAGTAGCTTTCTCATCAAAGTCGGAGTAAAAGGTTTCTCTGTTATTTATGTCAGTTGATGACTATCATCAACTATCTAAGTTTCTACCAGTGGGGGTATGACCCCAAGCTGGTCTCTGAGATATTCAAAAGTCTCCTTAGGCAAAGTTTTAGTGAAAGTATCTGCAATCTACTCTTTAGTATTCACATAAACCAGTTTAATTTCTTTTGCTTCAACATTTTCCCTTAGAAAATTCAGTTTGGTAGAAACATGTTTGGTTTTAGAATGTAATACCGGATTCTTAGATATATCAATTGCTGCAGTGTTATCACAATAGATAGTAATAGGTTCCTTGCATTTTACCTTTATATCCTTCAATATTTTCTTAAGCCATAGTACCTGTGTACATTTGGTTGTTGTTGCAACATATTCTGATTCAGCTATTGATAAAGATGTACAACTTTGTTTCTTACTCAACCAAGAAATTAATTTGCTTCCAAGAAAAAATGCTCCACCAGTGGTGCTTTTTCTATCATCCACATCTCCTGCCCAATTTGCATCTGTGTATGCACATAATTCAAAGTTTTCATCTCTAGGATACCATAATCCAAGATTTGTAGTGCCTTGTAAGTACCGAAAAATCTTTTTTACTGTTGATTCGTGATTTTCTCTAGGATTACTCTGAAATCTTGAAATAATACATACTGCATTCATGAAATCAGGTCTTGTTTGTGTCAAATACAGTAAACCTCCTATCATAGATTTGTACCTAGTCGGATTAACAGGTGTAGATTCATCCTTTAGTGATAATTTGTCATTTGTAGTCATAGTTGTGCTTACCGGTTTAGAGTTCTCCATCCCAAATTTCTTTAATAACTCCTTCAAGTACTTGGATTGACTCAAGAATATACCTTTATCAGTCTGTGAAATCTGCAATCCTAAAAAGAATTTTATTTCTCCAATCATAGACATTTCAAATTCTTGTTGCATTTCAATAGAAAATTCTTTACATAATCCATCTTCTCCTCCAAATATTATATTATCAACAAAAACTTCTATAACCAATATGTCATCATTTGTTACTTTATAATATAAGTTGTTGTTAGCATTACCTTTAGAAAAACCAATCTTCAAAAGATACTTATCCAATCTTGCATACCAAGCTCTTGGAGCTTGTTTCAACCCATACAAAGCTTTCCTTGACCTGCAAACCATATCTTTGTTATCTGTCAAAGAGAATCCATCAGGTTGTTCAATGTAAACTTCTTCTTCAAGATCTCCATTCAGAAATGCACATTTAATATCCATTTGATATACTTTGTAGTTCTTGTGTGCTGCAAAAGCCAAAAATAATCTAACTGCCTCAATTCTAGCTACCGGTGCAAAGGTTTCATTCTAATCAATTCCTTCTTTCTGAGAATATCCCCTACACACTAGTCTTGCTTTATTCCTGATTACCTTAACATCTTCATTAATTTTGTTTCTGAATACCCACTTTGTTCCAATCACATTTTTGTCTTTAGGTCGGGGAACTAATGTCCATGTGTTATTTTTGTCAATTTGTTCTAGTTCCTCTTCCATAGCTTTAATCCAGTGTGTATCTTCACACGCCTCATTAATTGATGATGGTTCAATTTGAGAAATAAGACATACCTCTTCATTTGCCAATCTTCCTCTTGTCATAACTCCTTTATTCTTCTTCCCAATTATCTGATCTTCAGAGTGATTTAGTCTTACATACCAGGGTGTCTTCGTTTGTTGTTGTTCCTCAGTTACTATGGAATTTTCAAATGATACTGGTGTAACTGGATCTTCATTCTGTACCGGTGGGTTCAATGTAGGTTCATTTGTTAGAATCTTTGTTGCCGGTTCAGAGTTTATATACCTTGAAGTTCCTCTGAATTTTTCATCAATCTTCACATTTGTAGTCTCAACAATTTTCTGCAATCTTTTGTTAAAACATCTATATGCCTTGCTCTTAGATAAATAAACAAGAAATATTCCTTCATCATTTCTAGGATCAAATTTTCCAATATACTCATCCCTTCTAATATAGCATTTACTTCCAAATATTCTGAAATATTTAAGAGTAGAAGTAATACCAAATCATAGTTCATGAGGGGTCTTACAGGTTTCACCTTTGATGTGAACTTTGTTGAATGTATAGACCATTTTACTTACTACCTCTCTCCAATACACATGTGGTAGATTTGCTTCTGATAACATACTTCTTGCAGCATCCAAGATAGTTATGTTTTTCCTTTCAATGACTCCATTCTGTTGTGGTGTCTGGGGTGCTAATAGTTGTCTTCTGATTCCATTCATTTCACAGAATGCATTAAATTCCTTAGATGTAAATTCTCCTCCTTGATCTGATCTCAGACATTTGATTTTTTTACCAGTTTCATTCTCTACCATTGCTTTGAACAGTTTGAACTTTCCAAGTGCTTCTGATTTTTCTCTAAGAAAAGTAACCCAACACATTCTAGAGTAGTCATCAATGATTAGCATGAAATATCTATCACCTTGAAAACTTTTAGTTCTAGCTGGACAACATAAATCAGTATGAATTAAGTCAAGAGCATTATTTGATTTTTTTGGAATACTTTTAAAAGTAGCTCTAACTTGTTTTCCAAATTGACATTCCTTACATACTGTATTGTGGGGTTTGACAATTTTAGGTAAATCGCTAACTGCCTTAGTAGTACTGATTTTTACCATGCAATCAAAATTTACATGACAGTGTCTCTTATGCCATAGCCAACTTTCATCAATATGTGCAATCAAGCATGTCTTTTCACTGTTATTCAAATGAAAGATATTACCTCTAGTTTGATTACCAGTTGCAATTTCCAAACCAGTTCTATTCATGATTTTACATTTTCTATTTTTGAATTGTAATTGAAATCCTTTCTCAACTAATTGACCAACACTCAAAAGATTATGCTTTAAACCTTCAACATAGTAAACATTGTCATTATTATGCTTACCATCAAGAGATATTGTACCTTTACCTTTGATCAAACAAGCTTTATCATCTCCAAATCTCACTAGACCTCCATTATATTCCTGAAAGTTCAACAATTTACTTTTATCTCTAGTCATATGATGTGAGCATCCTGAATCAATGATCCATTCATCCTTAACTTCAACTTTAGTTGCCAGGGCCTGCTCTACCGGTTGAACAGTACGTGTCGGTTGATCTTCTATTATAGCAACAAAAACCCATCCATTGTCTGCCAAATCTTCATCAGAATCATCAGTCACTCCTTCATTAGCAAGATAACAAGATTTATCTTTATTCTTCTTAAATCTGTATCTATGATATTCAAGGTTAGGCCTGTATGTTCTCCTAGCTTCTTCTCTTAGTCTAGCATGTCTATCAGGGCATCTAGAAGCCATATGACCAATTTTATTACAGTTAAAGCATTTGAAGGGTGCTTTACCTTCATACTTACTTCCAACTAGACCTTTAGGCATTTTTCTTGCAAATAGTGCTTCAAGTTCTTCAAGTTCTTCATTTTCTCTCCTGCTTTCCTCAAGTTCTCTTGCATAAAAGGCTTTCCAATCAGACTTGTCAAATGATAGTGCAGATGATGTTGATGCCTTAAAAGCTAAATATGTCTTTATAGTAGCAATAGGACCAAATTTCTCAATTTCAAAAGCTGAAAGTTTTCCAATCAATGTATCCCTAGTTACTGATGTATTAGGCATTGTTCTTAGCTCATTTATAGAAGTAACCTTCCTTTTATATGCCAGTGGCAATCCTCTTAAAACTTTTGAAACAATTTCATCTTCACTTAAGGTTCCTCCACAACATTTAATACCCAAAACAATTTCATTTACTCTTTCCATAAAAGCAGAAATCCTTTCATCTTCTTCCATTTTCAGATTTTCATACCTGACCTGGAAGCTTTCAAGTTTTGCAATTTTGACTGTGGAATCTCCTTCATTCAGTGTTTCCAAATGATCCCAAATAGTTTTAGCAGTTGATCTATCTAATAATCCCATGATTTGTTGATTTGTTAATGCGCTCAAAAGTGCTTCTCTTGCTTTGCAATCATTTTCTTCATCTTTTCCCAAGGTAGGTGGATTAGGCTAACCGGGAGTAGGAGCAGTATAGCCATTCTTTGTAACTTCCCAAATGTCCTTTCCAATGAAATTTAAATGTGTCTCCATTCTGATTTTCCATATGCCATAGATGGTTCCATCAAGTTTAGGATTGTCCTTCCTGAAATAGTTGGTAGACATTGGATCTCCTCAAGCTGTTAAACTTCTGCAAAAAGAGGACTAGGCTCTAATACCAATTGTTAGGTCCTGGAGACAACTGAGAGGGGGGGTGAATCAGTTGTCTAACAAATTCAAACCAAAAACAACTTTACCAACTTAATTCTTAATACCAGTAAACCAATCTTTAATGCCGGTAGACAGTTTTATCAGTTAATTGTAATATCGATAAAGATTAATGCATGAAACAAAAATAAAAAGTCATCCACAACACATAACACCAATATTTGTACGTGGAAACCCTGTAAAGGGAAAAACCACAGTGGGAAACCTTACCCACAATCAGATGATACTACTGTAGATAGTATGTGTATACAAATGGGGTCTGCACATGCAGAAAGGCCAAGCGCCTAGAGCTCACTGCTCAAACACAAATAGGAGTCACACTGACTACAATTGGATTCTTAAATCCAATGATAATGTACTGCTCAAAATAGCATCTCCAATGTTGGATTCAGTATCGGTGTAGTTCTGATTGTCTTCACAAAAACCCTCCTTCAACCTTCAAATGGTGTCTATGTGTATAGCTCTGCTTATTCTCGCATATACCTTCACACAATTCTTTTTTCGCATTCCACATCTGATCTTACAAATAAGATCTTACATTTATATCATAAACTAAGACCAATTTTAGTAGGTCGGCTCTAAAGGATATTAGAATAAAATCAATTTACAAACAAAACAATGTTTGATGCAATAACCAATTCCACATGTCAGCTTGATGCATTTACAACATCTCCATAGCGTGTCATGCTGATCTGGAAAAGATAAACCTGTCAGTGTATATCCTGGACCTATTTGCCGATAATAACAAATATGCAAATACGAATATGCCAATGAACAAAACTCCAAGACAAAGTGTCCAAATGATGTCTTCAACATAACTAGGTGTATTCCATGCTATTCCAAGTGTTGGTGAACATTATATCCTGTCGGTGTACAAGATACCGGTGACTGTGCATAAGTCACTTGCTTGCCGATGAATGTTGTTGATTCTCCAAGGTGCTAGAGTTGATAAGTGTTTAGTAGGTGTTGACATCAATGATAAAACCATACCAAAATACCAACATGTACATGATCAGAAACTAGGACTACCTCATGCTGGCGGGTAGGACACATAAGAGGATCTGAGCAATGATTTTTACAAACTAAAAGCTCTGGGTGCTCATGACCACTACATGAATTCGTTAAGTGGCCTAATTATTACTGATACTTACAGATGACCTCAGCATTATCCAATACGATTTCTTGATGCCACAAACCCCATTTTGATGAAATGGTTAAATGCTTTGGTAGGGTCATTTTTGAGGTAAGGAGAAGACAGACCCTAACATCTCTCTTGATTATTTCAAAGGGTATAAGATCGTGAGTGACAAAGATGCCTAGTTGATTAGCCATGGTCTCCACAATATCTGGGTCTCTGTATTCCAAAGGCAAACCTGGAAGGGAGATCCAGTGGGGATAAAATCTCCAAAGATTAGCATTTGGTTTAAATTTTGGAATCCAAGATAAGGTAAAAAGACCGGCCCCTTGACAAAACCAGCCTTTATTTTTGTGTACTGCATCTCTATCTTCTGCTGAAGAGAATAGGGCTATAAAAAATTCTGAGTGACTGTCGATGAAGAAAATATCGTGAAGACCCAGCTAGTGACTATTTGCCCATGAAAGTAGACATTGAAGCGAGATTGAAGAACTAAACTTACCGATGAGAGCCAATTTCTGGAGAAGAGAGACAGACTGGGAGAGAACATGGTCCAGAAAGGATATCTTGACAGCAGAGGTGTCCTCAACCGGAGCTCGAGCAAGAGAGGAGTTCATCTCTTTAATCTTTGTCAGTTTTCTTTTACACACCGAGTGCATTGGTATCAACTTTTCATGATCTCCTTGTTGATCTGCTCCAGTTTTCCAGTCAACAAAGCCATCTTTGAGAGGGGGTTGGTGAGGGATGGAAGGGGATGTTTCACAGATGTCAAAATTAGTTGTTTCTTTTGGAGTTTTGTTCAGAATGGATTCGGAAATGGAGGCTTTCTGACAGGATTTTGAAAAAAAAATTCCCACCCAAATGAATTTTGAATTTTTTTTTCCCTCCCAAAAGAATTTTGAATTTTTTTTCCTGGCCAAATGAAGATGGACGGTGGCCTGGATGTCCCCTGAGGATCGTACGTGTCCCATGGTTGAGAGAAGCTCCCTGGACGTAGGTGTTGGAGTTCAAATGATTATGAAGATTACCAGCTGCTTTATGGGGATGGGAGTGAAAAGAGTGGGCTGGATGAGCAAGAGGATTATTGAAAAAAGTGTCAGGGCTATCTAGCTGATCTTGAAGACATGCGAAACAATTTAACCATTGGTTTCCTAAGAGAAAATCTGAAACCGGTTTGATGTAAGGTTTGTCCCTGAAGATTTTGACAAAAGGGTTAATGTCAAATTTTGAATATTGGCCAGAACGAGGGATATCCTTTGACTGTCCTTGGTGAGGCTGATGGGGGACACTGAAACCTTGCCACCATCTATTGTTCTCTATGGCCCTGCTTTAAGGCCTTGTCCCACCCTGCCATGGGACATTGTCATCTTGTTGCCATCTTCCATTCCTTGGGACCCTGTTTTGAGCCCTAAGAAAAATCGATCCTCCTCCCACCTTGTTCTGAAAAGCCAAAAAATTTGAACCTCCGCCCATGATCGCTCCTCTTCCATACAGTGGAACCTGCGTGAAGGAAAATGAGAGTTGATGAAGAGCTCTAGCAACTCCAAACAACCAACAAGCTCAAGTGCAAAAGCAATCTCCAACCATGCCAAGAGAAATTTGCAAAGAAGGGAAAAATTCACATTATGAGAGCTATTAAAAGTCACCTGCACAATACATAGTTAGCAGCTTTGAGAACAAAGACAGATATTCATGGAAGCGTGGATACAAGGAAGAAGAGTTGCATCCTTATAAACTATGAAGGAATGGTAATTCAAGACATACCATGGATAGGAGCATTTCTTCTAATGTTACTGTTGATATTGCAGGTGATAAAAAAATAGAGGACGGAGAAGGCCAAAATTGCAAATTTAGGAGAGTCTCCTTTGGGTTCCGCCTCTGCCCGTGTTTCCAGATCACTTAGTAGGAAAAGCTATCAGAAGACCCTTGCAAGTTCATTGGTAGTAGACCTGGATCCACTTATCACAGATGTTGCAGCTAAAGGAAAGGAAATCCAGCAACCTGAGGATTCTAGGAATATCATGGTTGTTATCACCATTACCAAGGGAAACATCCACCGCTCCTAAGTGGTTGAGTTCATCACTTACTAAGAAGAGGAATGTAATTCCTATTTCAATCCCAATGGAGGATGTGGTCAGCAAGTGCCTGGGAAGAACTTCAAATTCCAAGAGACTTAAAACAGAAACCATGATCGATGTGGATGAGCAAATCGGACACTGGGTTGCGGAAGTGGCTAGACCCCTAGCAGATAAGGAGATC
Source organism: Cryptomeria japonica (assembly GCF_030272615.1). Lineage (NCBI taxonomy): Eukaryota > Viridiplantae > Streptophyta > Pinopsida > Cupressales > Cupressaceae > Cryptomeria > Cryptomeria japonica. Next base: position 432,802,727 of record NC_081409.1, on the reverse strand, counting down.
GAGAATATCACTGAGATATTTTATCATTGAAAAGATTGATCTAGGGGCAACTTCTTGAGCTAATGATGCTAAACATTTGGATTCTTCAACCAAACGGATCCTTACTAGGACTTGGAAGGATGAAAAAGACAAGAATGAGATGAAGCAGATTATAATACAAATGGCTCAATATATCAATGTTATCCAGAATCCAAATCCCCAGCCACTTTCCCAATTTTCTTTATCATTTGATCCAAAATAGCCCATGAACCAGAAGTTACTTGATCAGGTTCAAAGGAGTTGGATGATTACATATGTCTTTGGTGAATGGCTTGAATCAATCACATAGTAGGGAATTAGCTATATTTCTGATTTAGTCAAGGTGTTTGAGAACGTAGAGTCTATGGGGAAAGAGTTAGAAACAAATTTAGTGGCCTAGGAGAAAGAGAAGAGTAAATGGTTGGTTGTATTGAAGCAGATGAGAGATACTCAGAGATATGGAGTGATGAACTTCCTCGCTGAGAAGCCGGTGCACGGCCTTGATGATAATGTACTCTTCATTTGCAAAGAGAATATTGAGTGGAGAAACTCATTCATTCAACAAGGACATGAGGAATTCCTCAAACTTCTAAAAGAATTGAAGGAATTGACTAACACTATGCAAAAATACATGAAATGCATAGACCTTCAACTTCTAAAAGAGGCTAAGAAAATGCTTGAGAATTCATCAAAGATAATCCAAGTTTTCAAAGATTGAGTACAGCAGATTCAGGAAGCAAAGTCCTTGACGATTGAAGATTTCTCAAAGATTGCAAGAATTGAATCTATGTTGGTAGTCTGCTTCGATCATCTGGAAATGCATAAGGGTAAGGTCCTCCAGGTAAGCAAAAAGAAAGAGGTATGGAAGCAACGAATCCTACATATAGGCCTCCCGTATTACTAGCTCATTCTGAACTTCTCTTCAGCTCACCTCGAATGGCAGAACATTCAAAGTACTCCCACATCACAAGACAAACAGGTTTGATCCATGTCACCTATTGGAGTCTGATTGTGTCTTTGTTGCTCGCGGATTATGCCGCTTTTCTAGTTTAGTTATTGTTTTTTCAGTTTTAAAAGAACTAAAACTTCTTTAACTCTCGATAGAGTTAATCATTTGACTCTGGTTTTATTTGTAACAAACTATCATAGCCTGGCAGCTATTATATGGTTTTGGAAGTCTTTTTAAAGGTCCCAAAATTTTGATTGGAAGGAACAGTCGTAATTTTATTTGGATTTTTAGTATAGATATTTTCTGGTACTTGAATGAAATGATATTTTGATATGATCTTCAAATCTGTGTGTTTAAAAGATTAGCAATCTCTATTGGGATGTATGCTTATGTACGGAATATGCTATTTCATTACCAGTTCTTTCTTACTCTGTGAATTCATTGATTTACTTTTTTGTAAAGTGTGCTTCATTGTTGTTTAAATGGCTTTGATCCCCCTTAAGCTGTGAGGCATGAGTGAGAATCAATCAGCATTTACACTACTTTGAGTATTTTGGGTGGAATAAGTTTTATATTGAATGGATATGTGTAGGAGCAAAGTCTATGAGCTTTACACTTATTAATAAATATTTTATAGCGTTCTTTTGTGTTGACAAATAAATGTGAAAGCCTTTCTTGCTTTCTAGTGAAAAGTGTGATTGTTTTTTAGTAATCTGCATAAAAAAATTATTGAACATCTTACGAGGAGTTGCACTCTTATGCAGAGGGTAAACCTAAACACGGTTCACCCAACTATTGGTTTATTTTCTTTTTCATGAAGGGTATGCACAAGTCATTATTTTAAAAAAACATATAAAAATCAAAGAAAAGGCAAATCCGTTAACCAACAGATTTTTCGGCGACTTTGTTGGGGAGTCGAATAATAAGATTGGTAGCCTGGTTACAGGATACAAAGAATTGGATTGTCAATATTTACGAGTTTATTCAGTGCCATTAAAATTTTGCATTGTAAACAGGTTGGAGCCAAGAAGATATACTAGATCTCAGAGGCGTGAAGGAATAGTTGACTCTGTTTTTCAAGAATTGTAAAACCTAGATTTTCAGCCATCTTTTTCACCTAAGAGACAAGCAAAAACTAGATCTCCTTCTCCATCCCCTTCACTCCCTGTATCCTCATTTTGTCAAGCCCTAACCTTGCATGGTGTTTCCTTACTCAATGTAATCAATCCAGCACTTCTCAATATCATTCTTCTAATGGCAGCAAACAATCCTTGGGGGGCCATAGTAGGTCCATTGAACCTTAGTCTGGATTTGAATGCCTTACCTAAAGGAGCGAGGGATCATTTTCCTAAATTTAGTGGTGATGGAAAGGCCACAATTGATGAACATTTGAATGCATATAATGTTGCATGTGGTGTAATATTTGTCCAGCATGAAGATGTTGCAGTAAGTTTGTTTGTACAAACATTAACTGGAACCGCTGCAGATTGGTTTTATCACTTGCCAAACAGTGTAATAACAAACTAGCAAGATTTGAAAACTAAGTTTGAAGCTACGTTCAAGGTAGTAGAGGATAAGCATTCTCTTTTGGCTCAATTAGCTCAGTTAAAAAAAGAAATTCCTCAATCTATGAGAGATTTCGTGGCTAATTTAATAAAATTATTCATAAAATTCCTGCAAATTAGAAACCCTCAGATGATAACTTGATTTTTTTTTTATAAATTTTATGCTGTCAGAGATAAGTTTCTTGATTCGCAAACAAAGAGTTGCAACTTTGAGTGATGTTAAAACACATGTCGTTGAATTAGGGGATGACTTGATCACTACAAGAAAATGGAAGAGAAGAGTACAAGTGCCCAATGCGCAACCCTCTACTTCTTCATACCCTGTAATTCAGAGACTGATGAATGACGTAATAACGCTCAAAAGATAGCTACCCAAGGCTAGTACATCTTATTCACAACCTTACCGAGACATACCAAGGAGGAATACAAATCAATCTATAGGAATTGGAAATAAAGCCTTGTAATTACCCCCGACCCAACAAAGATTGGCAATTGAAGGTCCACCACCAAAGGAGAATATGTGTGTTTTTCATCTCACTGATGATCATGATGGTAATTATTGTCCAGAAATGGTGTGTTATGCACAACTGATTGGTTCTAAAGAGGTTTCAAATGAACTAAGTGAAGAAGAATATTTTAGGCAACCTGGTGACTCTAAAATCCACTTCCTGGAGTACGAGTCAAATTCAGAAAGAGGAGGTGATATTTTGGTTACCGTGGAGGATTCTTCATGTGTTGTACTGACAAGTAATCAACAGAATGTAAAATCTCAGGGTGCTCCTTCATCTTCTGTTGTGAATTCTAAAGGTAAGGACATTGTTTCTACGCTTCATAATAATGATCATAAGCCTCAAGAACCCTAGTTGATGAAATTTGTAGAGACTGAACGTTCATTTGATATTGTAGTTTTGTAAATCCTCCCATATTCAAATTACACCAACTGAATACCTTCAATTAAATCCCAAAGAACTTGATAGACTAGTTAAGTTTGTAAAAGTAAATAATGCATCACAAGCCTAACATGGTACAACAGTCAGTTAGTGCTACATTGTCTTCCCAAGGTGATGTGTCAACTCATCTTGTTACTCATGAAGTTACCCCTGAAATAATAGCCCTTCAAATTGATGATATGTTATATGTTCTTGAATCAAAACCTGAGCCTTTTTATATATATTTGTTCATAAATGGTCACAAATTAAACAATTGTATTATAGATTCAGGTGCCTCAGATAATATCATGCCATCTATAGTAGCTAAGGCTTTGGGATTATCCTTAACAAAAACCTTTGGCAGATGTTATTCAATGGACTCCAAACAAATACCCTTATTAGGACAGATCAAAGATGCTCAAGTGGTCCTTGTTGATCATCCAAATAAAAGAATTAAGTTAACCATTTTAATAGCTGATATCCTTGCAAGTTACGGCATGCTATTAAGTCACACATTTTGTAGAGACTTGGGTGGCAAGATAAAGATGGATTGGTCTCAAGCCACCATTCCCATAGGGAAACATCGAGTTATTTTGCAACCTGAACCCAAATCTTAGTTCACCGTTTTTCCCTCGGATGATCCTAAGGCACAAATTTTGTACCATGAATGCCAATTTGGAAATTATATAATCTTATATGATAATGAAGCTATAGAGAATTTGTCACAACCAGAGGTAGAAGAAAATCTATGGCTGATGGAATTTGATGGGAGTTGTGCAGCATCAGGTTCTGGTGTCGGATTAGTTCTCATTCCTCCCTCTGGTATACACATTCCTTTTTCTTTTAAACTAGAATTCAAGAATATAAACAATACTGCTGAGTATGAAGCTTTGTTGTTGGGATTAGCAAAAGAGAAAAAATTAGGAGTAAAGCTTCTGCAAGTTAAGGGAGATGCAGAGTTGATCATAAAATAGGTCAGAGGATTGTTTAATGTGAATAATGAGAGATTGAAGCATTACCAAAATAGAGTCTAGGACGAAATTGAAGGTTTTGATGCATTTTCTATTGAAGTCATTCCTAGAGAACAAAACTCCAAAGCTGATTCATTAGCAGTATCGGCTTCTCTATTGATTCCTCATCCTGAGTTTACAAATGATACCTATCAAGTGGAATTGGTATACCAGCCTAGTGTACCTGATAATTCTGAATTTCAGCGGGTCTTCGAGAATGATAAGCAAATCAACAACTTCTTGCATTGCGTAGAAACATTCGCTACCACCTTCTTTGAAGGATCGGATGCTGAATGTATGGAGTTTTTTCCAGAGTGGGGTCAAGAAATGAATGATGGGGTAATATAATGAAAAGGGAATAAAATTCCTAAAGGGTTGGTCTCTTTAGAACGTCTCTTTGATCGGCATGATGCCTATAAGAAAAGAAAAGATGAACAGATTCCTGCAGTTCAAGATGTTGGTGGTTATGAGAGAGTTAACAATGGAACTGAGGAAGATCCCAAGTATATAAATCTAGGAAAATGTTGCACATCTTCTAAGAAAGAAAGGTTCATCACTCTCATGTTGGAATACAAAGACATTTTTTCTTGGTGTTATGATGACCTGAAGAACTTCAAGGAAGGAAAATTTCAACATCACATCCCTCAGAAACCTAGAATGAGTCCTTTTCGGCAAAAAATTTAGAAATTTTAACCCCAAAGTAGCTGAAGCTATATTTCAGGAGGTAGACAATCTTGGAAATATGAAGGAACTGATTGTGTGCTGCATTGATATTTTGTCAATGATGTCAACACTAGTTGTTATGATTGGTTACCGGTAGACAAATTTTGGTTACCGGTAGAAGGGACTATCATTTGGATACTATCGACATGTTTGGATCAATGGAATACGTTTGGTTTGATATTTTTGGAGTATGTTTTGGGCAATTGGTATTGACTTGATGATTAGATGCTATCATACACTCTAGTAAGCCTATATCGGTAAGGGTTTAAGGTTTTACTGGCAGAGCTTTTACTGAGAATCTTTGGCAGGATGCATAAGTGGTGTTGGTGTCGCTTCTAGATGGAATTTCAGGATGCACAAGGTGATCCTTGATCATGCCTCGACTGATTGGAGACATCGCTTTGGCATGGAGAATCTAATTAGGTCTAGTACCTATCTAGGTTATGGACCGGTATCATGTAACGTGTTCTCTACATGTTACCAGGATGATTTATGGATTGGTTAAAGTTGTTTTGGACTAAAGCCGACATGGCATATCATTGTAATATGGATGTATGTAATGACCTTATTGTAGGTGGCTGACCTAATTGGTTTAGGCCTTAGGGTTTGTATAAATTGATGTAAGATCTCATTGTATATCATGGTCGTGGTCATGGAATTGGGTTTATGTAAGAGGTCAAAGGCCTTCGGTATTGAGCTTAACTGGGACTGTAATCAGGCATGGTAGATGCTATCACTGGTAGTTCATTCTTCTGGATTGTTGTCCAATTATATTGAGGTGGTTATAACCTCTCTGTAGTTAGTGAGACTCCTTTGTAATGAGTAGTACGCTCTAGGCAGTGTGTCTTCCTGCATGTGCAGGCCCCTTATTGTATCACATACTTTCTGTAGAAGTATTATCTGACTGTGGGTAGGCTTCCCACTATGGTTTTTCCCTTTACCAGGTTTTCCATGTACAAATCATGGTGTTATGCGGTATGGTTGCATTGTGTTAATTCTCTGTTTCATTCTTAAGTTTTATTTCTTACTGGTATATGTTTCTGCTATTCTGGTATTCAATGTTTATGTACTCTAGTTAAAGGTTATAAAGTGGTTTGATTAATATAATTTGTTGACAACTTATTCACCCCCCTCCCTCTCAATTGTCAACTGATTATTCTAATAGACAAAATGTTGAAAGCCAGGATTATATACCCTATTCACCATTCTACCTGGATAGCCAACATTGTCCCTGTCTGTAAGAAAAATGGAGAGATAAGACTTTCTATGGACTTTAGGAATCTGAATCAGGCCAGTCTCAAAGATAATTACCCAGTACCTACTATGGATCATATTTTGCAAATAGTCTCAGGTTCAAAAATGATGTTTATGCTTGATGGTTTTTCCGGTTATAATCAGATTAGTGTTTCAGAAAGTGACCAGCATAAAACTACTTTCATCACTCCCTGGGGTACTTTCACCTATAATAGGATGCCATTTGGTTTGAAAAATGAAAGGGAGACTTTCCAAAGGGCTATGGACTTATCTTTCGATCATCTAAAAGATATAATAATTGTTGTATATCTTGATGATCTAACTGTCTTCTCGAAGAGGAGAAAGCATCATCTAAGAGACTTGAGGCAGGAATGTTAAAGGTGTCAAGAACATGGAGTGTCATTGTATCCAAAGAAGTCGATGTTTGGAGTTATATAAGGTAAATTACTTGGCCACATCATCTCTAAAGGAGTTAGAGTGGATCCTAAGAGAGTAAAGGTGATTTAGCAATTAAGTTTACCATCGAACAGAAATACAATCAGGTCTTTCCTTGGGTAGGTAATTTTTTTGAGGAAATGTGTTCCAGATTTTGCGGAAATCACAAGGTACATTGTACACCTGATGAGTGAAAAGCAAGTATTTAAATAGAGTGAAGAGGGAAATAAGTCATTTGAGTCGGTAAAGGAATCCATTTCTCAAGCACCTATTCTTGTTAATCCAGATTTTAAGAAAGATTTTATCATATATTATTATGCCTCGAAACATACCATGTCAGGGATTTTGTTACAAAAGAATGAAGAAAATGAAGAAGTTCCAATATCCTTCATGAGTGTTCCCCTTAAAAAGCATGAATTAAAATATTCCCTGATGGAAAAGCAAGTGTATGCAGTCATGAAAGTTGTAAAGAAATTTAGGTATTATATTCTTCATTCTCATGCAGTAGTCTATGTACCACATTCTGTTGTTAACAGCATTTTAACACAACAGGATATTGGAATCAATAATAGGGCCTCATGGGTGTCTAAGATACAGGAGTTTAATCTATACATAAAACAACAAAATTAGTGAGGGGACAAGGTCTGTGTAAGTTAATTGCAAAAAGTAAGAATGAAGCGACTGAGGAGCTGCCCTTAGTCTTGTTTGTTGGACTTCAAGATTCCTAGTTTGCAGATGTTGCATATTACTTAACTTATGGGGATTGTCCAGAGCATCTCTCTCCAAGAGAAAAACAGAATCTAAGACTAAAGGCTGCCAAATATGTTATCTTTGATGATGTATTGTACAAAAAGGGGTTGGATGGAACTTTCCTACGTTGTGTGGATAAGTCACTTCAAGAGTCACTGTTGAAAACCTTTCATGATGAAGCCTACGGTGATCATTTTTCATCAACAGTAACTGCCTACAAAATCTTGAGAAATTGTTATTATTGACCAGGTGTGTTTAAGAATGCATACGCTTGGGTAGCTAAGTGTAAAAAATGTAAGTTATTCACAGGAAAGCCACAACTAGCATCATTACCTCTTAGACCGGTAGTTATTGATGAACCATTCAAATAGTGGGGTTTATATTTTGTAGGTCGCTTATCACCTACCTCAAGTATTGGACATACACACATTCTGACAACCACAGATTATTTCACCAAATGGGTTGAAGTTATTCTAGTGTGGAAGACAAGTTCTGAGGTTGTTTGTGACTTTCTTAAAGATAATATCCTAGTTCGATTTGGAGTTCGTCAAAAAATTGTGGCTGATAATGCAACCAACTTCATTTCTGCTGAGATTTCATTGTTTTGTTATGATCATGGAATATCTCTTGCCCATTCTTTAGATTATTACCCTCAGAGTAACATCCAAGCCGAGTCAAGTAATAAAATTTTTATAAATATTATGAAGAAGTTGGTGAGTGAAAATTTCAAAGACTAGCACAAAAGACTGTATGAAGCCCTTTGGGCGGATCGCATATCTCCAAAAAGAGCTATAGGGATGTCACTTTTTGAACTGGTGTACGGCATGGGGGCACAAGTGTCACTTCCCTTAGAACTTGCAGCTTCAAAGTTACAGACTATTATTGAAGATGTATATTTTCAAGATTCTTTAGAGAAGAGGATTATGCATTTGATGAGGATTGATGAAGAAAGGGATAAATTGGTTGACCGGATTACAAAACATCAAATGAGGGTCAAGAAAATATTTGACAGGAGGGCTAGGCCATGGAAATTCATGTTGGGCGATCAGGTTCTTCTTTGGGACAGAAGAAAAGAACCAAAAGATGCACATGCAAAGTTCGAATCATTATGGAAAGGATTGTTTGCAATTCAAGAGGTAAAAGGCCCTAATTATTTCATTACCATATTAGGATGGTATTGTTCTTCCCCTAACCTACAATGGGCAGGATCTGAAGTTATATAAATTGTAAGCGGGATTCCCCCTCAAGTCTTGTATATAATTTTTGTTGTGTTTGGTTTGTTGTTTCGGTTCCGTTTTTGTGCTTGTTTGGTCCTTTTTTATGTAAGGCTCATTTGCGAAACTAGAGATCCTGAGGTTCATGTCTTGGTCCCTTACTGTCTCAATCCCCAGTCAGAGCCAATGTTAGCCCTCCCTACTTTCATTAAACATTTCAGACTCGAAGGTTTCCTCTGGTGTTTATTTCCTCTTTCGGTCATATATTTCCTCTCTTTGAACCCATCATTGAACCTTTTAAAAGTTCATGGTTCAAAGTTCAAAACGCGCTTTAAAGAAATTTCTTCGCGGATTTGTTTTATGGTAAAGTGAGTGCTTTGCTGCAATTTGTATTGAAATTGAACCGTCGAACCTTTTTGGTTCAAGGTTCAAGGTTCAAAGTCGGTCATGCATCAGTTTTGTCTTTGCTCGTTAACCGTTATTTGTTTTGTCGCGTAGTCGGTGTTTTGCGTTGCTCTGTGTTATTTCTTACTATTGAATTTGAACCTTTGAACCTCTTCATTCTTGGTTCAAAATTCAAAGTTCGAATTCTTAAAGACTGAAATTCTATGTAGAATTGATACATGCATCATAAAGTAAATGTGGCAGCAGGAAAAGAGAATATTTTGGGGGATTCAAAATGTTAGTTTCTAAAATTATGACAAGCAATCATGATAATTCATGAGTCATGTGATGGAGTGATCCGAAATTAAATGCATGTCGTCTATACATCAAATCAGGTGATAGCTCACACGAACTTACTTAATTAGTATAGCCAACTAAGTCTTGAGTGTGATTTTGTCTATGTTTGTTGCGAAAACAAGCAATTGTTTCTAGAATTTTCTTAGTAGCAATGTAAGCAAGGAAAATTAGAGGTATTGTATCTACACGTAGAATTTTTTCGAGAATTTGTTGTTGAGATCGGGTTAGTTTCAGTCATTCTCTCTTTTGCTGTATTTATTTATTCTGAAAGCTAGTTGTTGTTCGTTCTCCTTTGTTGTGTATAAAAATTTATTACATTCTCGTAATTGTTTGATTAAAATGAGAGGGGCCATCATCAGGCCTACTCTACCAAAATTAGGTCGCACTTCTTGCCTAGTTAGTACACTTCCAGAGATGGGAGATACTTCATTAGCCCTAGCAGATCTCTCTAATTTTCTTGAGAGAGCCAAAAACCTAGTTCAAAATTCAATGATGGAGAGAATAGTGAAGAGTGGTTTGATTGAGGTTGTCACATTTCCCATTGTTGCACCATGCCCGAAGTCAGTATTGGAATGTATGAATAGGTATGATGTGGAGCACATGTGTATCAGGAACATCAATGTCGAAGTGCTATTAAAAATTGATAGGGAGACCGTAATGGCAGCTATGGGTATACCTCATAAGGATCCATATGAGGACTGGACTATTGGCACATCATACTCTTTATTTTCTGAGAAGAAGAGTACTTATAAAAGTGTGATTGCCAGGAATTGGTTGTTGAAGATTCAAAAAGGGACATCCAGGTTGCCAAGGCCACTTACTAGAGAATAATTCATAACAAAGGTGCGGGACATTGTCATTCTCTTAAATAGGTTAAAAGGAAATGCCCATGCCTTCTACTGGGAAGACTGGATGTACTTCTATATCCAAGTCATGTTGAACGGAAGCACCTACCTGGATTGGGGGCAGGTAATTGCAGAAAGATTTCACGAGAGTCTGAATAGGTTTGCAGGAATGAGTGGTTTCTTTATGTCTTCATATTTGTTTTATATGCTTGCTTGTACCCAGGATTGGAATGGCCTATATCATGAACCCTGGATTGATGGGATAAGGGTATATGAATATTAGCCTCACCTACAGGAATAGATATATGTGGAGAATTTTATGAGGTGGAATGACATTATTGCAGGGAGATTTGTTTATGAATTACAGGGAAACACAAATAAGAGGTTGACAACGGAGGCCATGGAATTTATCGGCATTTATGGTAGTTACTTTATCCAATTCCCTTAGTTCACTTATATTAGAATTGGCGGTTTTCAGGGTGAACCCTTCAGGTTACCAGGTTTGTTTTGGATAGTTGTGTTTTAATCGAAGTTTGTCGTCAACTAGCATATATTGACAAGAAGAGTGAAGGGAAGTCTGGGGTGGTATTTCCTATAGAACTTGGACACTATAGTTGTGCATCTATTTCAGATGTATTGAACCTTGAACTTGAACTCAAGAAATTCAAATTGCAGTAGTATGTTGCCAGATATAAATTTGGCAGTCGGGGATTTTCTATGGAGAATTTAGATGTTGATAATGGTTTTCGGCATGAACCTCGGTTGGAGGGTTATTGGGAGAACTATGATGATGAGTTCGAAGTTAGGAGAAGGTTGTGGTCAAGGTTCACAGTTCAGCAAATTGAACAATGGGCTTATCCATGAATGTTTCTGGGGTGCAGTTTCTGGGGTGCAAGAAGATGGAGATGAGGAAGTAGTTGACCCTGAGTTAGATGAAAGGATACAGGGACAGACTATCCCAAAAATTGATTGGAATAGGAAAGGCGATGATAGCATTTAGGCCAGAACCTTTAATGTGATCAAAAGAACAAAGAAATGGTTGAAAGATCGTCGCTTCAGAAAAAAGCCTATACCTGCAGCTAAGGATAAGAGAGTTGGTCGAACCCGTGCGACTTCCCAAACATCTCTTCTATCTTCTAATGTTACTTTTGATATTGCAGGTGATGAAAAACAAAGGACGGAGAAGGCCAAGATTGAAAATTTAGGAAAGTCTCCTTTGGGTTCCGCCTTTGCCCGTGTTACCAAATCACTTAGTAGGAAAAGCTATCAGAAGACCCTTGCAAGTTCATTGGTAGTAGACCTGGATCCTGAGGAAGAAATTCAGGAAGTAATGGATACTCAAACATAGGATCATCTTATCACAAATGTTGAAGATAAAGGAAGGAAATCCAGCAACCTGAGGATTTCGGGAATACCATGGTTGTTATCACCGTTAACCAACAATCACCATTACCAAGGGAAAAATCCACCGCTCCTAAGTGGTTGAGTGTCTCACTTACTAAGAAGAGGAATGTAATTCCTATTTCAATGCCAATGGAGGATATGGTCAGCAAGTGCCTGGGAAGAACTTTAAAGTCCAAGAGACTTAAAACAGAAACCATGATCGATGTGGATGAGAAAACCGGACACTGGGTTGTGGAAGTGGCTAGACCCCCAGCAAATAAGGAGATCGAGAATATCACTAAGAAAGATTTTATCATTGAAAATATTGATCTGGGGGCAACTTCTCGGGTCGCTGATGCTAAACATTTGGAGTCTTCAACCAAACGGATCCTCACTAGGACTTGGAAGGATGAAAAAGACAAGAATGAGATGCAGCAGATTATAATACAAATGGCTCAATATATCAATGCTATCCAGAATCCAAATCCCCAGCCACTTTCCCAAGTTTCTTTAGCATTTGATCCAAAATCGCCCATGAACCAAAAGTTACTTGATCAGGCTCAAAGGAGTCGGATGATTACAGATGTCTTTGGTGAATGGCTTGAATCAATCGCACAGCGGGGAATTAGCTATATTTCTAATTTAGTCAAGGTGTTTGAGAACGCAGAGTATTCGGGGAAAGAGTTAGAAATAGAAATAGTAGCCTGGGAGAAAGAGAAGAGTAAATGGTTGGTTGTATTGAAGCAGATGAGAGATACTCAAAGATGTGGAGTGATGAACTTCCTCGCTGAGAAGCCGGTGCATGGCCTTGATGATAATGTACTCTTCATTTGCAAAGAGAATATTGAGTGGAGAAACTCAATCATTCAGGAAGGACATGAGGAATTCCTCAAACTTCTAAAAGAATTGAAGGAATTGACTGACACTATGCAAAAAGATATGAAATGCATAGACCTTCAACTTCTAAAAGAGGATAAGCAAATGCTTGATAATTCATCAGAGATGATCCAAGTTTTCGAAGATCGAATACAACAGATTCAGGAAGCAAAGTCCTTGACGAGTGAAGATTTCTCAAAGATTGCAAGAATTGAATCTATGTTGGTAGTCTGCTTCGATCATCTGGAAATGCATAAGGGTAAAGTCCTACAGGTAAGCAAAAAGAAAGAGGTATGGAAGCAACGAATCCTACATATAGGCCTCCTACATTACCAACTCATTTTGAACTTCTCTTCAGCTCATCTGGATTGGCATTTGAAGTACTCCCACATCACAAGACAAACAGATTGAAGTCACGTCATCTACTGGAGTCTGAGCGTGCCTCTGTTGCTCGCGGCTTATGCCACTTTTCTAGTTTAGTTGTTGCTTTTTCAGTTTTAAAAGAACTAAAACTTCTTTAACTCTCGAGTAGAGTTAATCATTTGTCTCTGGTTTTATTTGTAACAAACTATCATAGCCTAGCGGCTATTTATATGGTTCTGGAAGTCTTTTTAAAGCTCCGAAAAAATTTGATTTGAAGGAATAGACTTAATTTTCTTTGGATTTTCAGTTTAGATATTTTCTTTTACTTGAATGAAATGATATTTTGATACAATCTTCAAATCTGTGTGTTTGAAAGATTAGATATCTCTGTTGGGATGTATGCTCATGTGCGGAATATGTTATTTCATTACCATTTCTTTCTTACTCTATGAATTCTTTGATTTTCATTTTTTTAAAGGGTGCTTCATTGTTGTTTAAATGGCTCAGATCCCACTTGTCCTGTGAGGCATGAGCGAGAATCAATCAGCATTTACACTACTTTGAGTATATTGGGTGGAATAAGTTTTATATTGAAAGGATATGTGCAGGAGTAAAGTCTGTGAGCTTTACACTTATTAATAAATATTTTGTAGCGTTCTTTTGTGTTGACAAATGAATGTGAAAGCCTTTCTTGCTTTCTGGTGAAAAGTGTGTTTGTTTTTTAGTAATCTGCATAAAAAATTATTGAACATCTTATGAGGAGTTGCACTCTTATGCAAAGGGTTAACCTAAACACGGTTCACCCAACTGTTGGTTTATTTGCTTTTTCATGAAGGGTATGCATGAGTCATTATTTTTAAAAAACATATAAAAATCAAAGAAAAGGAAAATTTGTTAACCAACAAGATTGAATCCCTAAATCGTATAAGATAGCCTTTGCATACACAAATAACATTGCATAATACGAAGCAAATAACATTGCATAATACGAAGCATTGATCACTGGACTCCGCTTGGCCATCCAATGGAAGATATTGGAATTACATGTTTATGGTGATTCCCAACTTGTCATTAAACAGGTCAATGATGACTATCAAACAAAAGATGACAAGCTTCTTCCCTATCATAGCATGGTAGAAGACCTAAAGTAGCACTTCAGGACAATCCAATTTGATCATATTCTATGTACAAACAAAAGGGTTGCAAATGCAATGGCTACTATTGGCTCTCTCCTTCAGATGTCAGCACATAGTTAGAAATGTGAGTTTTTGGTCGAGCAACTCTTCATACTGTCATATGATCTACCTAAGCCTGAAATGGTGTGTGTACTCATTGGTCCCGAATCCCCTTGGTATCAAGAGGCCTTCACCTACCTAAAGGACAACATCATCCCTCCCCACCTAACCAAAACCCAATAACAGACCTTCATCTGTCATTGTGCCCAATACACCATCCTTGCAAACACCATGTTCTGAAGGCATTTTGATGGTTCCTTCTTAAGGTATCTAGACATAGAAGAGGTTGAATGGACACTACGCAAAGTGCACGAGGGTATTTGTGGGGCACACTCAAGTGGCCTCACTTTGGCTAAAAAGCTCTTGCAAACGGGATACTACTGGCCTACAATGGATGAAGACACTTATTACTATGTAAAGAAATGTATCCCTTGTCAGAAGCATGGCGACAAGATTCATGCACCATCATAAGATTTGCAGCCTTTTATCACACCTTGGCCCTTCTCACAATGGGGGCTCGATCTCATTGGGAAAATCCACCCCCCATCCTCCAACGGTCATAAATTCATCATTACCGCTACCGAATACTTCACCAAGTGGTGGAGGCCTTTCCTCTTACCTTCACCACTGGAAAGCAGATCTCTAAATTCATTCTGAACTACTTAATTTTCCATTATGGAATCCCCAAAGTTATCTTCACAGATAATGGCAGACCTTTAAAAAATCAAGATGTTAAAGACTTTTGTCATAAGTTTGATATCCATCGGTTCTCCACTTTGTATTACCCGCAAGGTAACGGTCAAGCTGAGGCTTCTAATAAAACCCTAATCAAAATCCTTAAAAAGACAATCAATGAAGTTGGTCGTGATTGGCATCTCCAACTCCATCCCGCTCTGTAGGCTTACCGCACTTCCATCCTCACACCCACGGGCACCACTCCATACTCCCTGGTCTTTGGCTCCGAAGTTGTCCTCCCTCTTGAGATCAAGACCCCCTCCCTAAGGGTGTCACTACAGAATATCCTCTCAAATGAGGAATATAGTTGCCAGGTTGCAAGAGCTAGAATTGATGGATGAAAGGCGCCTCAAGGCCTTAAACCATCTTCGGGTATATCAAAACCATTTACGGTTGAGCTACAACAAGAAAGAACTCGGGAATTTGAAGTTGGTGATCTTGACCTTATGGAAAATCAGAAGAATCTTCAAGAAAGAGAAAAGAAAGACAAGTTCGAGCCTAATTGGCTTGGACCTTATGTGATCACAACAAAGTGTGGATCAGGGGCATATCAGTTGCCTACTCCCGAAGAAGATCCCTTAGATGAGCCTATGAACATCATGCACTTGAAGATATTTTATGCCTAGTCCTCAGAAGGTCACCAATTGTCTAAAAGCATGAAAAAAAATTTTAAAAAATTTTTAAAAAGCACAAAAATAGAAAAAGAAAAAATATATTCGTCCATCAGTGAAAATTGCTTTGTGGGGCTATGGGCAAGTACCTTGGTGAAAACCTGGATTCAAGCGTCGAGGTAAATAAGCTAGATCCAATGTCTACTCGGATAAACACGCTCTTTAGAGCTGAGATTTAAAAAAAAATCTCCAACCCCCCCCCCTCAGTCTCGTGGTTTTGCCACTTTTATAGTGTTCACAAGAAAATTTCGCTTCCCATCATCACATACCCTATTCCTCCCACCCACCCAAACTCGTTGCCCGATTTTGATAAATCGAATGGAAGAAGGTACGTAAGCCATTTGTGCAGGTTGACTCTTCGTTTTAATCACTCCCTCATCTGCGGCAGCGCTTATTCACAACTGGAATTAGAATAATATCTGACCCACCTATCCCCCCTTCATGAGATGATGAGTCTTTGTTTGAACTGTGAATAAGGATCGACCCACTACACTAAGCTTTTGTCTCATCACACTTAGCTTTCCCCCGATCTTTGAGCTTATCTCATCAAGCTGAGCTTCTTCTTGCCTTATGCACAATCCAAACACCCATACACAATGTCTTAACCAAATCCAAGCAAAGATCCTCTTGACTAGCGTCTCTCCCAGTCAACATAATCTATTGCCTCCCATTGATATATTTCATCATCATGTCAATCGGGATGCATCCTTCTCGTGACTGGCAATCATATCCAAATCCATGTCCTACTCTTGGCAAGAGATGTTTGTTGGCCAAACGAGTCATTTTCTTGAATGATCTTTTCTCTTTGATTTTATTTTTTGTCCTAGGACTATACCTATTCATGGTTGCCTTGATCTTTCTATATCTTGGTATGTTTGAGTTGGTGTAAATTGGGGCATAGTTTTTGTTGTATGACATGTTTGATGGTTTCTCATGTTTGATCCAACAAGTATTGCATTTACTTTGAGTATGTTGAAATAGTTGTTTGGCCCATCTTCTGCATATTCCAATCAAATCCTCGTAAATGATTTGAATGCATGAGGATAGAATTCAACTCATATACCTCATATATTCAGTCATAGTGACATGTATGCTTGCGTACATTGAGGTAACCTATTGTCTGCGAGTCTAGTCCACGCATCGGATGTTCATTACATTCTAATTCCTATAATTAGTGATGTTGATAATCCTTTGCAAAATCAAACCTAGGATTGCTCTCTACATATTGCATAACAACAATCCCATCATCTTCATTCATAATCATTCCATTCAACCTATCATATCCTCTTTCATTCCATCTCCTCTTTTCCCCTAAAGGCTTCAATTTAATCATGTTCCCCATTCCTCCTCTTTTCCGTTTCATCCTATTGTCCCATCCATTTCGAGCACACACCCATGTTCTTTGAACCCACATGTCCTCTTGAGGGGGCATACCACTGCTTCCTCGTCATCCTTCCTCAACCCACCAATGACTGGGGCATCATGCTACTAGTCCTTATCATTTTTTATCCACTATGTTTTATTCTTCTTTGACATAACATCACTTCATGATACTATATCAAAGAGGGGCAAAATGTTGACACATAAAATTAATTAAATTAATATTTAATTAATTATGCCTTTATCCCTTGATTAATTTAATTAATCATGTTAGCCTATTATTCCCCTAAATTAATTAAATCAATTAATTTTCCCCTTCCACATAAATAATTAGTTTATTAATTAATTAAACATGTCTCTTTTATCCTAAAGTTGATTTACCAAGCTCGCCTTTAAAGAATATTCCATTTTTATTCCTAATCCTAATTAGCTAAATTAATTCATAATTAATTAAGCTAATTCTATGATTCCTACAAACCTCTCTTTTAATCCCTCCATTAAACTAATTAAACCAAGGCCTGACCCCTATTAATATTTATTCAAATTAAAAATACTACACATCTACCCAAAACCCACATGTAACCCCCTCTTGAAAGACTTGCATGCACAAGTCACTTCAACATCTCCACATCACCTTTAACCAAGGGGTTCTCACATTTGTGAGGATGCTCTTCCCCCTAGAGACACCCTAGACTTTCCTCTTTTATCCCGTATGTCATAAGCTCTCTTCCACTAGCCCGTACACCCTTTCATAAGTGTTTCCATTTGTCAACCTCTTGTATTTCCCAAGATTTGCTCACACATGTGTGAGCACATCTTCCCCTTTTCCCTATGACAGTTGTATTTCCCAAGATTTGCTCACACGTGTGAGCACATCTTCCCCTTTTCCCTATGATAGTTGTTCTTCCCAAGATGTGCTCACACATGTGTGAGCACACCTTGTTGTCTCTTTCAATCTGAGGGATTGATCAACATTCGATCTTGATAGTCGGTTTCCAAACCTCATTCTCTATAAATTGAGCCCTTATCTCTTATCAATTCATCCACTTTTTATGCATCCTCGTGTTGGTCTTTTATCCACTTATCATAGCACAATCATAATGCCCATTTTGATCCATCATATCCACATCCACACATCCATATTGTTATGCTAGTTGAGAGAATTCCACATTCACTCCATCTCTCTCCCACTCTCCATTAGTCAACTTTGGAGCTACCAAAGTTCGTGGGGACGAGGAGGACAAGGAAAAGTTACTTACAATGGGAGTTTCATGGGTAAATTTCATTGATTGATATCATTTATCTCTCATTATGCTTACATTTCAAATCTTTCTTGATAATGTCTTTAAAATGGTTTGATTTGCTTGACTAATCATACTAACCATTTTATGATGTTATGGCCCTTACGAAATACCGAAACAAGATGAACATCTAGAGAGTCTGGCAGCACTAGCTCCACTCCACTGCACACATTTCTCGGGCATGTCAGTCTCTCTTACCCCGAAGATCCGAAGATCTTCACACCAAGGGATTTCTGTCTCATAATGCAAGGTACATGAAGGGTATCTATGGGGTATGATCCGCACTCCCGAAATCAATGAATGTGGGATTTGGGCTACTAAGTTGGTTCTTATTGTAAATTTTGAGGGATCTCGATCCAACGACGAATTCTCAGAGAAAGCCACTTAAGGCTTTAGTTAAGCTTATCGGTGCAGGGAAGGCCCCTACATACGTCAAATTCACTTAATACTCTAGCCGCCTGACTAGTATGTTTATATAACGGCTCGAAAAACCCACTCAAGAGTACGTTGGGAGAGATGATATCCCCTTGACGCATCCCAATTTGAAATACCTCTATGGGGTGATAAAATCCCCAATCAAAGATATCCCTCACTACTAAAAAGAAAAAGCGGGTGTCGCTATCACCTTTCCCTCTCTCCCAAGACCCCGAAGGCAGGTGGAAAGGTACTTAATGCAACAATAGGTCCACCCAAGACACAAAAGTTTTTTCTCCCTTATATATCGCAATGTGTGATTTATTATATACATAAGGTAGGTTCATGTCAATTTTAAAGCCCAAACTGAGGTGTGAGATACACATGTGCATGTCTATTTTAAACACCAAAGTGAAGTGTGAGATCATGCATGTCAATTTTAATCCAAGATTTATTTTAAGCACCAATATGAAGTGTGAGATCATGCATGTCAATTTTAAACCCAAAATCCAAAAGTGGGTTAACCCTAAAGGATCATGCAATCAAATTATCAATAGTCTCAAAATAGTATGGGATGATCAAGCCTTCTCTGTAATTTCGCCACATGCTACAAACAGGGAATTAGTAACAAGAAAACCACATAGAAAACCAGAAAACAGAAAGCCAATTACCTACCAAACGAATGTGGTACACTAAACCTATGAATGCGTAAAGCAGACTGGACAAATGCATTGTATTGACTGAATGAATGCATGATATTGTCAGCACGAATGCGTGACAGAGACAAAACGAATGTGTGACAGAAAAACAGAGAATTAAAAAACCCTAAAAAAAGCATAAACTCAAACCAAAAACCTGCAAAACCGAATATCAGACCCTAGTCAAATCTCTCATCAACCAGTCGATGTTAATCAAGTCATATTTCACTTTGCATGATTGAACAAGGTTGTTGAATCTGGAAATAGCCTCTTGGTCTTCTAAGTCTTGTATTCTCTTTTCTGCCTTCAGGATTCGTTGATAATGTTTGGCTTGCCTTCTCTATTCAACTGATCTCTGAGCACCTGAAATCTTAAACTTGACTTTGTGTGCCATGAGATATTATATTTAAAGCATCGTACAAAGATAAAATCTTTAGATTTGCAGAATTGAATGGAGAATTAGCCAGAACAGAGAATAAGAAATCAGAAAAACATTAACAGAATGTGAAAATAATAACTACAAGTGCATAATCTAATTAAATGAATTTGTTAAGGTGTCTGCACGAATGCGTGAAACTATACGATTGTAGTATTATGTCTGAACGAATGCATGATAGTTATGTTTGTTTGCGAAATCTGTACAAAACCTGCAAAAAAATCAGAAAATCCATACGATCCTGTCAAAACATAAAAGAAACACGAAGGGTTAATTAGATGTTGTTCATGTCGGGTTCACCAAAGTGTATATGCTTAAAATTCATCATTGCTTAACTAGAATCAATGGAAAATCACGAATCCCTATCTAATTAAAGAATCCTAACAAATATCAATGAAATAATACAAACAAAGCAATAAGGATGTATAAAATTAATCAAAACTTCCTATTCCATGATCTCATATAACTTCCATTGTTCTTTTGCTTCTTGTGATATGATGGCTCTCAATTATCGCATTGCTAACCTGCAAATGACACAAGATTTTGATGATCGGGATTCAATTGAAAATGAGGGATTGATCTTGAATTTATAGATTTTTGTGTGAGATTGATTGATTGGTGGAACAGAATGATGAAGAGGTGGAACTCAGCTGAGCTCACATGTTGATTCATAGTTGAACTATTGATTTGGAGATGGAATAGAATTGATTGAATAGTTAATTGAGTTAACTGATTGAGAAAAAATTTGATTGAAAGATGAAAAAGAATGATTGGAGGATAATTAAGAAATGATGTAATTAATCAATTAATTGAATTGATCAATTAAAAAAGAATGGAAAGTTAACTAAAGATGACTGATTGAATGTTTTATGGAAAAAAACAAATTAGAAGATAGAAATAGAGATTGGAAAGATAATTGATTTAATTAATCAATTAATTGAATTGATTAATTTAACATATGCTTGAACTTTGACTTTGATTTTCAATTTAATATTTGCATGATAATTAATTCAAATATTGAATTTATTTTAAATTCAATTTGATATTTGAATATATTTAGAACTTGACTTTAAAATTCAATTTGATTTTTGCAATCATGCACATGTATTTGAAATTAGAAGAAATTAGAAGAATCTAAATTTGAATTTGAATTTGAATTTGAGGAATTAGTGAAATTAGGAGAATTAATGAATTTGAATGAAATTAGAATTTGGGGATTTGAAATTGGAATTAGAATTGGAGGAATTAATTAGTTGATTAAATGATTTAAAGAAACTATATAAATTTTTATTTTTATTTTTAATTATTGATAACATTATATAATATATTGTTTAAAATAGAAAAGTTTTACAATCGAAGAGCAGATAGACATTCTGCGACACTATAGGGTTACGCCCCTACTACAACAAGGAACCCGACAAGATACCATCCCACCATGGCCAACAACCACAAAAAAGCCACATACATACACAAAAACCACCAAAGAGACCTCGAACAACCCATAGAACCTATCTACTAAACCACCCCAATGCCTCTTCTCTTGAAAAATTGGGGATACCCCTGCTGGGTCATGCCTCCTGCGTCACGCTCCCTCCACCTGGCACCACTCCTGGCCTGCTACCACACAGAGACCCACACTCCACCACCTTCGCCTGTTTCTTTGGAATCTGGTGTCGAAGCAAAGGCCTCCCATCCTCATCCTGAGGGGCCTCAGACCGAATGGGAGTCACCTTCCCACGGATCTTCACTCGCTCGATCGGCCCCAATTTACGCACAAAATCCAAAATCTCGCCCCATCCTTTCCTTGCATCCTCCTCCTGCAATGCAACCGGTCGAGAAGCCGACCAGATGACAAAAGGCTACAACGCCCCAACATCCACTCCAATCCTCCTTCGCAAGCCTTCCACCAACTTCAGCCCCTCGCCAATGATAGCTCGGGCCACCACTTCCTGCAGACCACCCGCCCATTTGGGTCTCAACACTAGAGAGGTAACCCGTTGCACTTCTTCCACCGACTTTCCCACCTGTAAGGCCAAGGCAGCAAAAAGCGACGAAATGTCAAGGTTTGTTCTCGGCCACCAATCTAGAGTCAGGAATTCCTCTCCAAACAACAACCTCACTACTCTCCAAAAATCATCTTCATCCACTCTGAAGACGTTCGTCAGCCTATTCCTCAAGATCAACCCACGAAACGCAGGCAATTGCCCATCTGACATCAAAGAAAAATTTGCTTCCATCCTTTCTCGCTACTGCACAAAAGAAACCCTGAACACACCGCCTACCACCAAATGCCAGGAATCGAAACTCAAAGGCCTTTAAAAGCCACCACCATCACATGTCATGATTTCTCCACACGCCTCGCAAAAAACTAAGCATCATCGCCAGTCACTCACACCGATCGTCTCCATCATCATCCATCACCGCAAGGCCACTTGCAGTAACGTCGTAGATCACACACCACAAGGATCATTAGTTCCCACAGGACCATGGCTACAAATGGTCACTTCAAATCGAGCTCGGGTTCACTTTTCTATAAAAGCCAACTAACCAAATTCAAAATCAAGAGGACTAAAATTTCTAAAGTCCTCGAACAAACTAAACTTATTTTCCAAGGAGCCATTCGCTCCCACATTTGAAAGTTTGTCAGCTTCCAAGTTTGCTTCCCGGAGGACATGAGTCACCTTAAAATCTTCAAAACCGCCCAACAGAAGTTGCATTCTTTGAACTTGCTTGTCTAAGTGCCACACCTCCATTCAGCCTCGAGCTATCCCAATCACCACAATCTGAGAGTCTCCTTCCAAATGGAGTTTCTTCACTCCCAGTTTCCCAGCCATTAGGATAGCTTCTAACGCTGCTTGACACTCAGCAACATTGTTCGATCCATCCACCAATCTTTTAGCACCAATGGCTAGAGTGTTGCCCCGATCGTCGCGAGCAATCACCCCAACACCAGAAACCCCTGGGTTGCCTCTCGATGCGCCATCGAAATTAATCTTAAACCACCCCTTTTCTGGCAGAGTCCACTCAGGTATTGATTGACCCTAACTCTGAAGATTAGCCCTCAGTAGCCCATTAACAAGCCATTTAAAAATTATATTTAATTAAATAATAAAAAATTTAATTTAAAAGATTAAAATCATAATTAATTAAATAATTAATATTTAGAAAAGGATTAATGATTAATTGATGAGAAATAGAATTGAAATAGAATAATTAGATGAATAAATATGAATTTAGATGAATAAGATTAATTAGCTTAATTAAATAATTAAAGAATTATTTAATAAATTAGAGGAATAATTAGTAGGTGATTAATGAGACATTTTTAGGTGTCTACATAGGTTAGAATGAAGCATAGACCTTGTGCTAGTGGTAGAACACAAAACTATGACTTGCAGAATAAGATTGGAAATTAACTCTTCCTTATTATGATAGCTCACTAAAGTCTTCAACTCGAGCTTGGGTTCAAAAAGTAGAAACTTATTTTCAACTCAATTCTATGCCCGAGGAAGAAGTCATTAAGTATGCAGCAATAAATCTAGATAGCATTACACATGAGTATTGGCACCATGGATCATGATCAAATTACCTCTTATGTAGAACTCATAGAGAGATTGATTGAGAAGTTTGATAAGAAAGATCTGGAGTTGCATTTTAAATAGTTGGTGCAGTTAAAGAAGTGGGATTCTTTATACATATATGTAGTTGATTATCAAAGACATGCAGTTTTGGTCACAAACATTTCAAAGAGAAGACTCATGGTACTTTTAATGAATGGCTTGACAAATCCCTAAGGAGGTTGGACTAAAGTTCTCAATCCACCTACCTTGCAGGAAGCCATCAAGAAGACTAGGAATTGAGGCTTCTACTCCTAGAAGCAAATTCCAGTCAAAGGGATTCTCTCAAAAGAAGGATGAGGACAAGAAACAATTTCATAAGGAATGGCATCACACAATGATTCTAACAAATTGGACAGTTGGTAGCTTAATGAACTTCACAGAAAGAAATTGTGCTTCCATTGTAGAGAACCTTAGAACTCATCTCACAAGTGCAATGTGAAGACAAAAGCTAACCAATTGAACAAACATTTTGCTAAAGAATCTGCATCAAAAAAATCAAAACAACAATTAGATTCAAAGAGCAATGATGGGGAAAGCTCTACAGAAGAAGAGCTAAAGAGTGATGGCACCATTGCCCAACTCTCGAGTGTACAAAAGGTAGTTACATTTAAGGTAAGAGGTTTGTTACAAGGACAACAAATCATCTCTTATTGTTACAGGTGCCACTCATAACTTCATTGACGAGGGCTTTGTGGATAGGAGGGGATTACAAAGAGAGGAGCATGATGGATTTAATGTCATGGTAGTTGTTGGGTACAAACTTGCTTGTAATCGTAAAATTTCTAATCTGAGCATATAGTTGGGTGATTATGAATTGAAGGATGACTTCCATGTGGTTAATATTAGGAACACTGATGTGGTCTTAGGGATGCATTGGATGTTATCTCTTATAGAGTTCTCTTCCAACTTGTAGAAAATGGAAATGAAGTTAGAATCTAATAGGAAGAAAATAGTGCTCAAAGGACTATCGAATGGGTGTCCTAGAGTTGTATCCTTCAAGAGGATGGATCGATTGATTAGACATGATCAGGTAGAGTAGGTAGTAGAGTGCCTTAACATTCACAATAGCAAATCAGCAAAAAACATATCATCCTAATATTCAAGAATTGCCATCAAAGCATAGCAAGTTGTTTGAGAATATTCCACAAGGGATGCCACCAAAGAGAAATAGAGCATGTTACAGAGTTGGAGAAGGGTGTCAAACCAATTATTACAATATCTTATAGACATCCTAAGAGACATAAGGATGAGATAGAGAAAGCCATTAAGGAGTTACTAGAGATGGGACACATTAAACCCAACAAAAGCTTGTTTGCATCTGCAATAGTTCTAGTGAAGGAGGGGACAATGTGGATGTGCATTGATTATAGGGCACTTTAATAAAAAAGACCATGAAAATCAGATATCTCATTCATAGAATTAATGAGTTGATTGATGAGTTGCATGGAGTTAACTTAGGCTAACATTAAATTCGTATGAGGAAAGAGAGACATAGAGAAGACAACATTCAAATGTGACTTTAGATGCTTTGAGTTTTTGGTGATGCCCTTTGGTTTAACAAATGCACCAGCTACTTTCCAGAGTCGCATGAATCAAGTATTCAAAACATAGTTGAGGAAATTTGTATTGATATTTTTTTGATGATATCCTAATTTTTAGTGCGAAATGGAAGAGCATATGAGACATCTTGAGGAGGTCTTAAGCATTTTGGAGAGTGAGTTTCTATACGCTAAGGAGTCCAAATGTGATTTTGGTATGACAATGCTTGTCTACCTTGGTCACATAATTAGTGTCAAGGGGGTTAGTTGCTCCTAAGAAGGTCAAAGCTATTGTTGAATGGCCTACTCTTACTAGACTCACTTAGCTTAAGAGATTCTTTGGTTTGTGTGGTTTCTACATGAAGTTTGTTATGTATATCTAAGAACAATGTTTCAAGAGAACATTGGACACCAACTAAGCCAAATATCAATATTGCTATTTTCAGAAATAATCAATGGATGCAATTATTAGTGATATCTTGATATTTGATATAGTCCGATGGTTTTGGATTAGTTAACGATAAGTTACTAATTTATAAAGTTAAATTAAAGATTTAAATTTATCATTATTTTAATATATGTATTCTAAAGGCTATATGGATGCCCGATATTAAAGTAAACTAATAAAATTTAAAGAAAAGGGGCCCTTCGAGATAGGACGTCACTTTAGAGACATAAGGAGTGTTAAAAATTTAATTTAAAACCAAAAAGGTAAAAGGGTGTAGCTTTTTGGTAGACCATAAAAGCAAGCTTTTGATGTTTTTTTCTCATGTTGGAAGTAGTATTTTTCTATTCTACTTTGCTGGTTGAACTTGTTCTACATGTGGGTTGTGAAGAGGAAATCCCTCGCAGACATCATCTTCCACAGTGGTGAGAGACCCAACATGGAGAATCCAATGGTGATTTCATACCAAAATCAAGTTGGACTTATTTGAGATTTTTAATTTTTGAGCTTGCAAAGCTTATTGTTTATCAAACCTTCTGAAGGTCAATTTGGAGGAGCTTTATTGTCGCTTTCATCTTCCATAGTTGATCGTACAAACTCCTTGGCTCACCAAACCTATTTGGGGGCATGAAACTTCCAGTTGTGCGTGGCGCTAGGGTTTTGGTGAAAATTATTGTTGTTTGGATGGCATCTAGGATTGAAAGGCCGATTTGTGAACAATTTATGATAGTCAGATAATTGCTCAAGCTAGTTGTCATTGCAATTGAGTTTCAAAGTCAATCGGATTTTTTGAGTATGTTTGTAGATCTTTAGCTCATATTTTCATGATATACGGTATCTACAGTTCTAAAATTAAATGAGTCATTTCAACTTTGTGGCTTTCGTAAATATTATTATTTTCTGTATTTATTTAATCGATGTAATTATTTCTATATCAAACAAATGTTCTACACATCTCTCTTCTGTAAACAATTGAAAAACAAAAACAAAGGTGCATATTGCAAACTTATGCCTGTGTTAGAACACCCATAACGGATTATTTTAAATAAATAGGAGTTCCATCTTATCTAGCTGTTTTCTAAGGAAGAAGTAAATTGTGTAGAAAGGAAAACCTTTTGAACTGTATAATAGTCCTACTTATCATTTATTTTTGTATGGTGCCTCCGAGAAAAACCCAGGTGATGCAAGCGCTGGTAGAATCATTGTTAATGATAATGGAAAATCTGTTTTTAGAATATGCTAAGGTTTGTGTAAATTCAAAATATGTTACTGTGTTTTCAGCTCAAGACGTCTGAAAATTGCTCTCTCAAAATAAGGAAAATTTTGACAGATAACGGTGGTTTGATGTTGGCCATTAAGTCAATGAAAGGAATTTGAAGGGACAATCTCTTGTTAGATTCTATCATGCAAGAAATTACAAAATTGTGCACTGGTTTCCTCGTTAATCAGGTTTGAACATGTCAAGAGGAAATATGGCTGATTCTCTTGCCAATGAAGGTGTTAAATTGAGGAGCCAGAGACTGCTCAGCACCAAGTGAAAAATCTAGGCCAGGGGTTTCTTCTCCCTTGTTTATTATGGCTGTTTCCTGTTCCTATTGTGCAGCTTTCTTTTCTTCCTCCCCATAGTTCTATTCCTTGGGTTGGTGATTTTTGTACACTTTCTACAGTTTCAATGCAAGATTGTGAGAGTTGGTAGGAAACCAACTAGGGGATCTGTTAACAACCCCTAAGGTACAAAATAGCAATATTTACTTTCATGTCTGATGTTTGTGATTTACAAAATTATTAAATAAAAGGTGTTTTCTAGTAACATGGTTAAGACTTGAAGCTTGAAAAAATAATATAAACCTCAAAAAGATTAGCCCCTATAATATGATAGACCTTTCTAAATCTGGTTATGAGATTAGTGTCAAAATGAAGTGCATGTTCTTGCAAGGAAATTATAGATCCAGCATAATGTTGGTTCAAAATCAGACAAGTTAAAAACAAGTGCAACTTTATGAAACGTTGTATCTTTCTGGAATATAGAGATCTACTTTCTATGACACATACTAAGACATAAAAGACATTTTTTAACCAACTTCCCCATAGGCATTCTAAAGCATTGCATATAATCACGAGCTTAGTCGTCAATGGCTGATAAGCCATGCTATTGAAATCAAGAAACAGGCACAGGAACAAATTATCTAATCGAATAAATTTTCACAAAATCTTTCTGGAATATAGAGATCTACTTTCTGACACATACTGAGACATAAAAGACATTTTTTAACCAACTTCCCCATAGGCATTCTAAAGCATTGCATATAATCATGAGCTTAGTCGTCAATGGCTTATAAGCCATGCTATTGAAATCAAGAAACAGGCACAGGAACAAATTGTCTAAATCAAATAAATTTTCACAAAGCCATAAAATCCATTTTGAACCAATTTCCTTGTAGACATTCTAAAGCATTGCATATAATCTCACGTGCTTAAACATCAATGGCTGATAAGGTGTCTTTGAAATCAACAAACAGACACAAGAACAAATAATTTAACCAAATAGAATCTCATACATTCTGTTTTGTTTCAAACCTCACGGTTCAGAATCAGCCAAGGAAAGAACAATCCAAGGTTTCTTCATTATAAATGCTCATAAGTTATTTCTAACTATGCTGCAAAGCATTGTCAGCAAAAGCAAGCAACCAGAATTTATAAGAAGTTTAACTACTTTAAGAATGAAAAGTAAAATAATGATCATGACGATTGATAAATTGCATTATACATGACGCTTGAATATATTAGCTAGGCTGATCAAATCATTTCAATATTAACTAGCGGCTGAATGCACCTAAAAGAGAGAAGTGCCTTTTCCTTTCTTGTCTCCACCAATCTCAAAATGTTTGCAGCGCTGTAAATAAAATGATTGAGAAATTTAACTTAAGGATTAACAGTTATAGATTTCAAAGTAGCAAACTGTAGGCATTTCCATAAAAAACACAAAAACAAAGACCAGGAAGTATTAAATGATAGATCTATCTCGAATAACTAATAAAACCTTGATCGGATGTTGGGAAACATGTTTGCATGATTGACACTGCAGCCTCAGCACAATCTTCTTCGTTGTCTTAGCCTGCGAAGGCAATAAAACCAGCATGTAAAAACAGTTGCCCAAGGTATGCAGAGTATCAAATTTGAACCCTACGTAAAAGGCATGCTTCACATACTCCACATATGCTATAAACAAAAAAACAAGGTCAAGCTGTTCAACATTCTATTTCCCTTAAGGAAAAATTCAGAATACTAGTTAGAACATAACCTGTCCATAGCCTCCATACACATATTTTATAATTATAAAATGTGTAAAGTCCCTTTCTCGTATGTGACGAATTGTTTAGAGCCATTAGCTTATTTTTCAAAATTTAACTGTAAGCTAATTGGCATTGGGAAAGAATTTAAACAATTAAATTGTCAAAAACCTACCTTTCAATATTTTAATTGATAGCTTACATTTAATTATTTTATAAAAGTATTTTAAGTGTACAGATAAAGTGTCACTAAGCTCAAGGTGATGGAAAGTGGTCATAAAGACACTTTATATTATCTTATTAAAGGAATATATTTTTCCTGAAAAAGCAATGAAAAAGTAAAACAACACTTTTTTTTTTTAATATTTTTTAATAAAAAGCAACAAAAAAGCATTTGGATCTTGAGAAGAAGGGTTACTGATTATTTATCATTTTCATTTGCTCTAAGCAAGAACATGAGTTCTTCATATTTCTTGAGGAAAAAAACCCTTTTGGTATACCAGTTTTAGAGACAAAAACCCTCCTAGCTGGATAAGTCGACTTCACCCTAAGATCACATTTGTGTTGCAAGTTGAGTTCTCTCCGTATGTTTGGTAAAATGGAGATTTTGATGTATTTTAAGGAAGTTTTGATTGCTAAATGTTACTGACACAATTTCATTTTAAAGATTTTAACATGTTCCAAAAGGTTGTTTGAGATTTGTAGGTCCCACTTTATGAGCTCATTCTATTTTATTTGGTGGTGCCTAAAGTTTTATGATGCCAATCCATAAAAAGATGAACATTCTGACTTTGATGAGTTTTAATGGAATTTGTACCTGCTGTATCAGTAGCATTAATCCCTGTTTCCGACCTGCAATTAACCTGATTTCTATTTCAATCTGATATTATTTTGTTTCATGTGTTGGGGTTAAGTTTATGCATGATTTTGGGAAGTACATCAGTTCATACTTGTTGGGATGTGTGTTGAGAACGTTTGTGCTAGTTTTCTTAGTGTTTATATTGCTGATCAGACCTGATTTTCAGTGTGTATCAGTCACAGAGGCAGTTTAACCCATTGTATTTGAGTTCGGCAGAGTTTGGGCAACCTACATCAGCTTGGCCATGTGTAGTCAATGTATTTTCAGCCTATGATTGGTGAGCAGGTTGTTGTCTATCCTTGCTGAGTCAACTTGATTTCAGCAATATACTTCATTTTTATGCCCTATTGTAATGCATTTCATGCCCATCTTGTAGGACCCAAATGGTAGTACCATTGCAGAAATATATTTGTAAGCTTTTTATTTTGTTAAGCTGGATGATTTGCCACCATCTGATATGCATATCATGCTAGTAGGTCTTGGTCAATTCACTGCTACACCCAATGTATTTCATCAGCCCTTTCCAGCACTGAACAATCTAATGTGATCAACCATTTTAGTTTGAACCAGCCTTGCAATTCTGCCAATGGCTTGCATTAACAAACATTGTCCATTGAATAAGTGTTAACTGAGGTCGGCTGTGCCACCTACATGCTATGGTTGGCATGCCACCATTTCATTCCGTTTGCATAAATTATAGTTAGTAGTGTGGTCAATGCACTGGGTGATCAAAACGTGTGAAGATATTGCATATGCATTTTATATTCGAAAATTTTCAAAAAAAAATGTAGGATGGTGTTACAAAATGATAAAAAACATTGAAAGGAATATTAAATCATCTTTCACTAGCTGCATTGGAATTGAAATTCAAATCTAAGAGAGATTATACATCACCATAAATAAAACTCAAAGAACACCACACACTATGAACAAAACAAAATTAGTATTATAATTCAGAATGAAACTGCTGCATAACGGGTTTCTAGATTAGAATTTTATGATGATCACAATGTGCACTTTGGCCAGCAAAACTTAGGTGATCTCAGGGTCTCAAAATTTTGTTTTGAATTTTAAAACCTATAGTTTCACAATATCCTCTTCACCTTTTTGTGGAAAACAGGCTTAGTTTGACCTCCATATCCTGATTGTTTCCTGTCATAACGCCTCTTTCCTGGGAAAGAAAGACCATCAGATATTATAATTTGAGAAATGGAAAAAATGTCATTCCACTTCCTTCAAGTGTTTTCATCAACAGAACTCACCTTGGGCAGCAAGACTATCCTTTCCCTTCTTGTACTGAGTTACCTTGTGTAAGGTGTGCTTTCTGCAAGCCTTATTCTTGCAGAAAGTTTTCTTAGTCTTTGGTACGTTCACCTGCAAGAATGAGAAACATTAAGAAATATCCATAAGTACAAATAGATATTTCAAAAAAAAACTGAAGGTTAACTGTTTCTCACATTTGTTCATATCAAATAGAAACATTTCCAATCATATGCAATCCAAACAAAGCTTTTAGCATCCATGCACTGTGAACTGCAGAGAATATCATCACCAATTCTTTGATGAGATCTTTGGAAAATCTACAATGACAATATCTCCGTCTGTAAGATGAGATTTCATTTGTTGTGTGTTCATATAAAACTACTACTGAGATTTCAAATGGAAGGTTGTGAAAGTTGCAAGTTCTAATACGGGGATGGGTATGGGTACAGGTTTCAGGTATGTTGGTACAGTATGGTTGGATACAGTAGTCAGGTATGGCTGTATATATATACACACATATATATAGATGTATACACACACACACATATATATAGATGTACACACACACACATATATAAATGATAAAACGGTGATACTTAATGACTCATTATTGCAGATAAACAAAATATTTAAATATGTCATAATTTGCAAAAAAAAAAAGAAAAGACTCATAAATCCATTACTCAGTGACTTGTCAAATCTCGATACACGATGAAATTTAAAATCAGTATTCAATAATCTTCATATTGCTCTTCATATGTGCCTAAGTGCCTATTAAAGGGACATATGTGCCTATTTCAGTCACTATTGTCAATTAAATGTGTCAAAACAGCCTCCAGGTACACTTTTTGCTGACTATTGCCACTCAACTAACGAATGGACTGAGTTGACATGCTTGACAACCATGCATGCCACTTTATAAAGCTGAGACTACTCCTGGTGAACCTAAACCTGATATCTGCCACTTGGAGCAGCTGTCGCGTCTTTAGCATCCTTTTTTGCCGTTGATGTCACTTTAAAAGGTCTCTTTCACTGCTAAAAGTGCCAAATACTCCTGTGTCACTCAAAAGATGTCATAGGCACTTCATTTAGTCATTCATGGCATTTCCAAGGTACCTTTATCTGCTCTTTGATTGCTGCTGTGAATGATTATCAAGAAAAGGCAACTTCTAGTATTTTAAATACATGGATATCCCATTGTCAAAAGATAGGTCAGCCTTCTTTGAGAGTTTTGGCATTTATCCTTCTCTGAAGCCAATCAACCACTTAACCTCCAATCAGCTGCTTGCACATGACCTCTTTGTGACATACAGGACACTTGAACCCACTCACACAAACATTTGCCTAATTTTCTCCATCTTGAACGATAACTTTTTATGTTCCCTTCTGTTATGAATGATCTGATCAACAGACTAACAAAAACTAGGAGATGAGCAACCTTCATACATGGACAAGCCTCAAAGGAAATCTTGAAACTTAGTTCCAATTTGATTACCATATAGAAGCACAAGAAAACGCACTTCAAAAGGTGAATGTTTTAGGGGTGTAGTATGATGAATATGACACTTAATGCAAAGGATTTGAAGCTGCCGCTTCATTATAATGTTTGATCAGGATTCAAATGTGTAGTATTTTAGTCAAACTCATTGACCCTAGATGCAATGAGTGCTAAGTGGATCACTCATGCTCACAAGAGATGGGTTCATATGAATATCAAACATGGGTTGATGACTTTAACTCAAAACCAACACAATGAATTCTAATAAAACATCACAATTTGACACACTATTCAATAGTACCTCCTACTTGTCAATGGATGAGCTAAAGCGGCTCTATAATGAATGGTTCATAAAGCACAATACTTATTAAGTGGGCTTGCTCTTGGGAGAAACTCTGAGGTTAAGCCAGGAAATCCTATTGCTTTACCCTTGTGAGCATCACCTAGATACAATGAGTAATAAATGGACCATTAATGCTCATGACAGATGGGTTCATGCGAACCACTACTTATGAAATATTGGCCAATGAATTTAACTTAAAAACTACATAACCAAATCATGATAGAACATCATTA
Organism: Cryptomeria japonica; assembly: GCF_030272615.1. Classification (NCBI taxonomy): domain Eukaryota; kingdom Viridiplantae; phylum Streptophyta; class Pinopsida; order Cupressales; family Cupressaceae; genus Cryptomeria; species Cryptomeria japonica. The sequence goes on along the minus strand of NC_081409.1, from coordinate 432,769,713 downwards.
TTTGACACGTCATGAAAAATACCTACTATTTGTCAATTGATGATTAAAGGTTGTATAATAGATGGTTCATGAGGCACAACATTTGTTGAAATTTTTGCTAATGGCGTAGCAAGCTAAGTAAGCTTGATCTCGGGGGAAATTCCATGGACGCGCACTTTAGTTGAAGTAGTGATGGGATGGATGACCTATCTGGAAGTCCCGATAATTCACCCTTGTGAGCAACACCTAGATGTAATGAGTGCTAAGTTAACTATTCATGTTCATGGGAGATAAGTTTGTGTGAACCACTAATCATGAAATATAGGTCAATGAGTTAGGCTTAAAACATCAAAAAATACCTTCTAAATGACCTCAAAGGCCTCTATAATGAATGATTCACAAGGTAAAAACACTTGAAGGTTTTACAAATGAGGTAGGAAGCTAAGCAGGCATGATCTTGGTGGAAACTTCATGATTAAGCATGCTTGAATCAGAGTAGTAATAGGATATGTGACCTCCCAAGAACTCCAAATGCCTCATCCTTGCAAACACCACCTAGACACGATTTGAGCTCATGAGGAATGGGTCAATGAGTTTGAGTAATATGCTACAAAATTATATCCTAATGAAACATCATAATTTGACACATTGCAAAAAATACCTCCTACTTGCCACAATCACTTCATAGTTCATACCATTTTCTTTGAGGATTATGTGAAACATGTTAGTGTAAATAGAGTCATTATGCACCTAGTTAGCTAATCACCTATCTAAGATTGACATATTCACACCTAGCTTAAGTTTACTTAGGCTATTTCATGATTTTGTCTCACTTCATATGGTTGAGACAAGTGTGCTCACTTTGTGAAACACCTATAGTATTCATAAAGGTTTGACACTTGATCACAGACTTGTCAAGTGAACCACCTATGTACATTTTTCATCCTCTCAATTTATGATAGAGATGCTCTTGTGCACTATTTTGTTTCACTAGTGGATGTTTCATTTCATGCTTTCAGATTCTAGATTTTTCCAATGAAACATCTTCTCATACACAAATGCTAATAATTTGGCACGTGTGTTCCAATCCATATCTTGGCATTTGGCTATGTTTATTGCATCTTGCTTTGCTAATCCTTTTCTATAGTTGTCTTTCTTGTTAACTCTAACATGCTAAGGAAAAAAGAGGGGTAGGGTCACTGAATATATTTCTAATCAACTTTTGAAGAAACTCTTCAATTGTAAGGATTTTGCCTCTTTGTCTTTCATGAAAATGATCCTTGGCACATATAAGGTGAGAAATGCTAGTGACCTTTAGTCGTAAGTATCTATCACAATGGACTTCAACTCAAGTTCTTGATTATATGGCAAGCAAATGGATTTTGCATATGCTTTCTCCACAAATTGAGGCTTTTGATATTGCATAGAGCTCTAAGGATAAATCATTGCCCTTGTGTGGTGGTGGGGCAAGGCTATGGTTTAGCTTTGGTTGAGAGACTGGTTCTTGCCTTTTCTTTGGATATCCAAGCTAATATGTGGGTTGAGACACTCTTGGGAAATCCTTTTTGTAATATTTCTTATAATTATTAATATAAATATATAATTATTTACTGATCAAAAAAAAACATGGGTATTTCTGATTTGTTCATGGTCCCAACACTCTCCCATGGAAGGGTGGTATGATACATGAAAAAGGAATTTATAGAGCCAAATGTATTGGTTATCGAAAAGGGTAATGGAGCTGCTACAACCCTTGGTAGTATGTTTTCTTGTTTTGTTCTATTATTTTAGCATGTAGTCTCTCTAAGATAATGTGCTTTAGCATTATGTATTAAATATGTATCTAGTTTATGACTTTACGTACAATTTTTTTATCTTTAGGACATCACATTTATAGATAGATAGATTTTAATTTTTTCATTTGTGATATTTTTTAACATTATTAAAATAATATTATACAAGATTTAATATTTTTAAATATGATTAAAATAATATTTAATATTTTCTAATATATTAATAATATTGGCCCGTTAAGCTTGTTAATGGGCTCCCTAGGGTTGATCCTACAAAGAGGCAGAGGCACAGCATAAAATGGAATCCCCCAAACAAAGAGTGGGTCAATGTGAATTTTGATGGAGCGACAAGGGGTAATCCGGGACAGTCGGGGGCTAGACACGTGGCTAGAAATCACGCGGGTACGATACTAGCAAGGTGTGTATTAGGTCTTGGAATCACAACCAATAACTTGGCAGAAGTTAATGCAGCCCTTTTGGCCGTTCAAATGGCAAAAAGGCTCGGAGTGAGATATCTACAGTTCGAAGGTGATTCAAAAATAATCACACAAGCAATGGTGAAAGGGGAGGCTGTTCATTGGCAAATTGATAAGATCATTAGGATGATCATTAAACTCCTAAATGAATTTCCCCTAATCAAAATTTCTAACACATTGAGGGAGGGTAATAATGATGCACACATGCAAGCAAAGGAGGTGGTGGATTACCGACTAAATGAAATTAGGTGATTTGAAACAAAGTTGTCAGCAAGATTGCAAAATTGAGCCGAGAAGGAAACATTTAATCGGGCCAAATCATTTTGTCGTACCCTGTATCAAGCGTGTGACATTACTGCTAGCATTTAGGATTGGCATGCGGAGGAGGTGGTAGGACATTTTGTGATCAACATTGCGTCATGAGAGAAGGATATTGGCAGAAGCTAGAGGTGACAGGTTGAAGGTGCCATGATGTAGGAGTACTGGAATCCGAACATCAAAATATCCAGCTTGTTGCCATATCTAGACGTGTTGGAGATGTTGCCAATTCATATCCCAATACCAAATTGGAAGGGGCATTTATGGCAATGGATGGGTGATGTAATGTCCCCTTTTGGGGTTTACCATCATTTAGTCCTTGATAGCTTCCTATGAATAGATGATACATAATCCAAATCTCTTGCTATCACTTCCTCTGATATAATACTTTCATTGACAACCCTCTTATAATTAAATGTATATAATGATTGTCTTCCAACACATATACCACCACATTTGTACCTTTTCCTTTATGCAAGAATTGGATTGTTCACCGAGCTTGCATAAGGATAGTGATCCCAGGGTTCAATTAACTGTGTAAGTCTTATGTATATGGATTGTAATTGTAATGAATTTCTGTTATGTAAACAGTTCGTAATATGTTGGTATGTATCGGATGAATCTTATATTATATAAGATTAAAAGAATATATCAATATTGATGTACGGGTCAACTGTTATCTCTGATATCTTCTTGAAATATATGCGCAGTATACTGTTTAAACAATTCTCTGTTATTATCCTCGATAATGATGTAAGACAGTTAAACTGAAGTAGTATGTTGATCACTGCTTCAGATCCTTGTCAGACTAATATCTGTCTTCAGTAATGGTTTGGTGGAATGTTAACCATCACTTGTTCCTGATATACAAGATCCTCTTGCTTACGTGGTGGATTCTGATCTAACTGTGATCTTTTAAGAGATTAGGTTGAATGCTGATTCAGACTTCTGTTATTCTACTTGAGCATTCAGACTCCAAGATAAAACATATATTCTTCCCTATCTCCTTTTCAACTGTCTATCAATACCTCATAAATATCCACACCAACGAATGGTTGCATCCTTTAATCATACTGAGAATGTTTGGTGAATAAATCGCACCTCTTGGTAAATTAAGCAGTCATGTAATCACCTTAGTATCGATTCCAATATTAGTTTGACTTCTTATAATGACTCTTTAATCGCAGGGTTAGGGATAATGGTCATACATCGATTACTTTATTATTGACTAATAAGCACGTACTACTTGGTAGTATCTGTTGTCATGTTTGCTCAGTCGCTACTCTTAATGAATGGACCATATTATATTATAATGAAGTTGGCTCTTAATAATAATTTCTGTTCTAAATAAATGGTTCGGTGATTAACGTGAAAGTCTGATAGCTTCTTAATGAAGTCGACTGTCCTTTAAGGAAGTCTCCAATCTGCATCCAAATTAATATCATTGCTATCTTTATTGATCAAGTTGTCACCTTCGTTTTCTCATATAAATATAAGAGATTAATCATTTTAATTAATCACTACCAAAGGTCATTATCACCATAATTGTATGGTTCGTATTTCACTTGGAAGGATTTTATACTGTTGCAAAGGGAGACCATTCTGACATGCGTCAGATCTGGTCTGCCCCAAAGTTTATCATTTGATATGCTAACAACAGCAATCAAGCTCAAGGAACCGGTGAGAACTTTTTATTTGTGTTTTGTAATAATATAATATTGTAAAATTTATATTATTATTTGATGAATATAAAATTAATATTAATATTTAATAAATATAAATTATATATTACTTGTTTATTATTATATTAAGATTTTATTTAGTTCATTCTATTCATTTATTTGGTGTTATATTTATATATATATATATATATATATATATATATATAGATTTTTAATTGTATTATTATTTATTATTAAATTCTATTTTAGAGCGGCATTATCATATTTTAATTGTTTAGATGGGGACATCACAGGTGAGTAGACTATAAACTATACAAGAGGCAACGGCATTATCAACACTAGCATCTGGGTGAAGCCAAAGGTGGTTCAAAAGAGAACAAGGGAAAGCATGGAGGCAAACAGACGAGCAAACAGCAGGTGGCATTCTGGGGGCAAGTCACAAATGATAGATTGGCCAACATTGTTGCATTTGAGGAGCGAACCTTCATTACTAGGATGAAGATTGTGCTCAAGCTGAAGTGTCTCGAAGGAGGATTCAGGTACCCTACCAACGCAGACATTGTATCGTTGCTCATGGCGTGGTGCCTGGAGTTGGAACCTCGACGGTCAGTGGCAGAGATAATGCGCAGGTGTGTGAAGGAGTAGCTAGGAGGAATTGTTGGCCCTGGGCGGGATATGGAGGGATTTGAAAGCACGGATGGAGTATGGTTACATGTGAGCAAATATGTTCCTCCTCTCCGACCTTTCCTAGAGTGGAATGCGTCATGTAACAAGGAAGTGAGGAGGGCTTCGACGTAGATTGGGATGCAAGGTGTGAAACAATACATCTCGTCTATGATAGCCTAGGAGACACGAATGGAGCTAGCCAAGTGGGGGCCCTACGAAGATTACCGAGCTTAGAAGCCTCAGCTTGCACCCCCAAGAAGGAAGTGCGAACGTCCTGCAGGAAAGGGGCAATCGAGAAAGGTCCATGTAGTGGTGCTCAGTGAAGGCTCTAGAAAGGTCCATGTAGTGGTGCTCAGTGAAGGCTCTAGCGTCAATGAGGAACCAGAGGCTGAGTTGCAGGATGAGGAGGTAGCGGTGGCAAAAGAGGAGAAAGGCAAGAAGGTGGTGAAGGATAGGGGATGGCCGATCAAGCCATGTTTTTGATGTCTGTAAATGTCGACTTCATATGGATATTGTCGGGTCCAGGTGGTGTATTTTGTAATTTTGGATGTAAAAGATTTTTGGGGTTTTTTTACTAGGCCAGTTTTGCAAATGAGGGCTTGAAATTTTGACTTATACATCTTTTTGAATTAATAAAATAAACGTTTTACCGATCAAAAAATAAAAATATTGGCCCGTTAATGGGCCTAAAAGGGTTAATTCTTTAAAAAATGAGACGAGACAAATAGTTTGGATACCACAAGAGCGGGATTGGATTAAGGTGAACTTTGATGAGGCTACGAGAGGGAACCCAAGACCTTCCGGTGCTCATTGTGTGGCGAGAAATCATCATGGTCATGTTTTGGCCAGTTGCAGTCAAGGTTTAGGGGTGGGAACTAATAACAAAGCTGAAGTAAACGTTGCTTTCTTGGCAGTCCAATTGGCAAGAAAGATGGGGGTGGTGAATCTTCACTTGAAGGAAGATTGACAAATCATAGTGCAGGCTATACTGAAAGGGGAAGTTGTTAATTGGAAAATCGACAACTATTTAGAGTATCAGACGATTTTTAACTTCTTTTCAATTAAATTCAAGGTATCCAATGTGTTAAGAGATGGTAACCATGAAGTCGACATGCAAGCTAAAGTGGTTGTAGACCTTCATATTGGTGAAATTAAATGGTTTAATGAAAGGCCAAATGTTCAGGAAGTAGGATAAGAATGTAAGGTACGTGGAGGCACCCTTGTTATTAGAAGGTTGAGTCAGCCCTATCGTGGGAGGTTGAGGTGGCAATCGTATTAAAAATGATGAGACGGCATACAAACCAAGGAGAAAAGCCACCAAGCTGGATTTTGATGGTGAAGAGGATGATTCGACATCATTCGTGCAAATCGTAGCAAAGAGATTTGGAGTATTGCAAATAAATACCAATTGTGATCAGAGGACAGCGGTTAAGCTGGGCAAATTCCATTTGAAATGTGTGGTAGAATGGGCCGCAATACTCGCATATTTCTAAATTTGTCAAGGAAAACAAATACAATGTGTGTGAGCCCGATTTTATAGACTCCATCTTAGTTGGCGAGGCCAGGGGTCTAGAGACGTTTAATGCTCATTTAATGTAGCATATGTTGAGTGGTTGAAAGTAAAGAATATTTGAAGTACAATAGTGGTCGAGGTGGTGTGAATGTTGGGCGCAATTCTTTTTCGTCTCTGGGAAGTTTGGTAAACTATTAGTGCAAAAAACCCAGGGTGCGAGCGACATGGAGGCAAACTTCTCATTGCAATTCTCCAAGCCAATGGTTGCTTTCTGGGGGCGCCTTTCGGATGAAAGACTATCGCATGTTTTCATATTTGATGACCGTGATTTCCTTAATCGTATTAAGATTGTTTTGGGTGATGAGTATCTAAATGCCCAATTTCGCTATCGCACAAATGTGGATATTGTCTCTATTTTTCTGGCATGGTACCTTGAATTGGAGTCGTAGGATACAGTGAATTGGATTATGAGCAATTGTGTAAAAATGGAGTGGTGTTGGGTGATTGAAAGGATAATAGGAATGGCAAGAGATGGAGAGGGATTTGTTTGCCTTGGCAGAGCTTGGCTTCATGTGAGTGAGTTCGCTCCTCGTTTGAGGCCTTTCCTCCTTTGGAGTGCTAACTACAACAAGGAAGTTTCAAGGCATCTGCTCAGATTGGCATGAATTGGGTCAAGGCATACCTCAGACTAAAGGAAGCGCGGTGCATTAGAGAGGAGTTAGCTAAATGGGGGCCACGCACTGAAAATCTTACGCAAAAGATGGAAGAGTCCCCTGTGAAGCGTAAGCGCAGAAGACCACTGGGATCGACAAAGGCAGACAAGGCACGTCGTCTGTTGCTAGGGGAGTCTTCGGACCACAACGAAGATGCAAAGAACACAGCCATTATTCTTGCACAGGTCGAGCGGTTGGATGTTAAAGGGAAAGCGATTCAGGAAGCAAGTTAGGACCTTTAAAGCTTTAGTATAGCTGTTATAAAATTGTATGTGGGATAAGCACATTTTGTATTTTGTTGGGAAGCCCAAGAAATCAAAGTAGGAACAAAATTGTAGACACATGTGGGGGGCTATTATTGATAAATTATATGATATATTCTCAAACTGTAGACTGTAAGCTTTTTTATATCAATATAATGCTCTATTAACCGATCAAAAAATATATATTAATAACATTATATAAAAAATTAAGATAGAATATATTAAAATATTTAATAGTAATATTAATACTATATCCTAAAAATATATATTAATATATTTAATAGTAAACTTAGTAAATATATCATAAAAATTTTAATAAATATATTAATTTATTAAACTAATTGTAATTATTTATAAATAATTTCCCACTATTTCATGGTCTTGAATATAAAATAACTAAAACAATAATAATTGCGTGAAAATTAGTCTAATTTGAAAACTCAAAAAAAGTTGAGGGGATGTTGAACCAAAGAAACCAAGTAACAAAGGTTTGAAGTCTTTGTTTGGAGGACGCACACAATAGAAAAAGTATTTCATGCAACATCTCTAGCCAAGATGCTAAAGATGTTGAAGATGTTGTGGATGAGGGGGAGGATGTGTAGGCTCAACTTCTAGAGGATCAACAAGTTAAACTCTATCGGCCATTGGAGGATGTGCTTGTAAGTAGTTTAGCTTGGCATGGTAACTCAAAGGAATAAAGAATGGTTTTCAGAGTGTAATGTCCCCTTTTGGGATATACCTAAAATTTGCCCAGTAATAATAATAGCAATGATACAATTTATTCACAAGAGTATTCTTTCATTAAATTACATAATAGTAGTTGAATCTAGGAAAATAATTAATTAACATTAAAACCAATGATAATGTAGTTCCCTACTATAAACATGCACAATATAGCTTCAGCCATATTAGAAATGGGAGGGAAAAACACCATAGGATGTCGAGAGACTGTCCTCCACAATTAAGCCCAAGAGTGTCAAACAAGCAACCAACTCAATCCGACCCCTTGGCCCACAAGCAACCAACTCAATGGGCGTCCACTTAATGGGTACGATTCATACTCCTACAACACTACTATGTTGCCTTGCCCGTTTCTAATGAGATTGCTCTATTAAACCTGATGAATGGTTATTAGTTCTAACCCCTTGGTAGATTGTCAAGTTAATCAAATAAATAAATCAATGATTCATATAAGAGATTAAATAATAGACTTAATCACATTGAATACCAATTATTCTGCTAAATATAAATGGCTGCTTTATTTCTGAATGCATTTATATCTAAAACTCTGTGATCTGATCTCAAATTGCTGTCCCTGTTTAATTTCATTAATCCTTCTTGAATGCTCTCCTCTCAAGCCAATCTCCTTCTTTATATACCTTTCACGGCTGGGGGTTATGCCTCTTCATTCAGAGGGGTGCACCGTTTCAAATAGACTCGCTGCCTTTATGTAGTCACTGAGTTGACCTATTTAAAATAAATTGCTACTTTAACTAATTCTGGTCAGCCTAACAAGGAATTGCTCTTCATCAAGTCGGCCCTTAGTTAATTGTTCTTCATTCATTTGAGTTGGCCCTAGCTTATTTCATTGCTTAGGTTATTCAGGTCAGCCCTTGAAACATTGGAATTTCAGGTATTAAATCATGCAACCTGTCATAAAGGACAGGGGCATGACACAGGGCTTGCAAGAATGTGGGCAATCCATTCCACAGTTATAGCTCCCTTTTTCTATCACTACTGCCAAAAGTTCCAAGTGATCCTCCCTCGGTTCTACTTAAAGCTTCAAAGCTAGCTTATCCTCAACATGTGTTCACGGATTGGTATTTGATGTTCTTCTTAACATGTTGACTGTAAAGTTTTCCCACACATTTGCTTGGGGACATCCCTTTTCCCTTGATCTTACACTCCTACCTATCCCCAAGGAATGTGTTTCTGATTTTTCCTCAAAACAAGCAACCATTTCCCAAAAGGTAAGTTTGTGGAGAGCTTCACCCATGAATCTGACTTCTCCACACAGATGCTAGCCTCTTCGCCTAAGATTGAACTTTCCTCCCTTCTGGCCATTCTAAGAGGCTTCTTCCTCATTCAATTCAACTCAATGGAATATGGAAACTTTGTATGGAATCAAGAGTCATGGTTATTTGGAGATCTGGATTATTCTTGTACTATTGGTCCCCTTGTTTTGATCCCATAAAGGTGAACTTTACCAATGTTCCTTTTCAGATCGGATGTTATCATATCCCTCTAATTTGCAGATCACCATAACTTATTTAGATGCCAGTGGAAAAAATTGTTTCCTTCCTGAAAATGGATCCAGATCAGGACTGCTCTTCTAGCAACTATGTCAGGGTGTGTGCCTCGATCTTTCTTGTTCAATCGTGCTATCCAATTTGATCCAATTCTCTCAAGGTTCTTTGTTACAGTTTGTTGTTTTTGAGAGTCCGCTTTTTGCATGTGTTCACCACAACCATCAAGGGCATCAGATTTCCTCTTGTTATTTCTTGTTTGGGTCAAAGGTGGATGTTGATTAAAGAAAAGCCGAATGAAAATTTTATTTAGAGAAAGCATGGAAGTTTTTTTCCCTTTTTCTAGCATTTCTTTGACTACCTCCCTAGAAGATGTCCCAAAGGCTGGAAAATAAATTTCAAAGAATCTAAACATCCTCCTGTCCCTGCTGAGAAGGAGATGAGAAAACCTTTCTTCGGGATCTTCAGTTGGCTCAAGAGGTTTTGGTCAATGTGAGTGGCTGATTGGTGTAGTGTAAGGTATTGGGCAAGCCCAAAACTCACAGGGAGAAGAAATTATGCATAGAGAAGCTACAGTTGGAGGCTCAGGAAGCAATTGGGGAGGACACTAAATGGGCAATAGAGCACATCCTTTCTCATCAGATCCAGAGGTTGGTATCTGTATGCTTAAGTCTACTTTTTATTTTTTGATGGCTTTTTATTGTTTTAATTTTGCTTGGTCAGCCACATAGGATTCTCCCTCTCTGGATGGAGGGATTGCTCTTGGGGGTGTTATTTTCTCCTTGATTAAAATGTGCCTCATTGTCTGCTTGTTCCTTTGATGTATTTCTTTCATTGAGATTTGTGTGATCTTTGTCTGACATGCAGGATGATTGAAACTGAAAAACTTGAGATTTTTCTGCTAAATTTACTGTCTTGTCGATGCTAATGATACATGATGGACACTTTTTTCTGTAAGGCGGTTTTGGCAGGTTTGACAGGCAGGATGGGTAAAACTGAAGAACTTGATATTTTTCTGCTATATTTACTATCTTCTGTACGCTTTCGGCTGTGTTAAGAAAACAGCTTTTAGATTAGCCTAAGTTTGTTT